>NW_026611692.1:0-326025 GCF_023638135.1 Falco biarmicus | reverse complement strand
CAACTTTTGTGGTGTCTTTCAGGTGCCTACCAAGGTAGTGTAAAAACTACCAACAGAACTCCTGTCTGGCACCTTCCCCGGTGGAGTTGTGCAGGGGGTGTGTTTGGAACATTTTGTCACCAGCCGACTCCAAAATTCAGCTGTTCCCCATCTCAGCCCAGAAAGCAGGTAGAACAACTTTTGTGGTGTCTTTCAGATGCCTACCAATGTAGTGTAAAAACTACTAAGAGAACTCCTGTCTGGCACCTTCCCCGGTGGAGTTGTGCAGGGGGTGTGTTTGGAACATTTTGTCACCAGCCGAGTCCAAAATTCAGCGGTTCCCCATCTCAGCCCAGAAAGCAGGAAGAACAACTTTTGTGGTGCCTTTCAGGTGCCTACCGGAGCAATGTAAAAACTACCAGGAGAACTCCTGTCTGGCACCTTCCCCGGTGGAGTTGTGCATGGGGTGTGTTTGGAACATTTTGTCACCAGCCAAGTCCAAAATTCAGCGGTTCCCCATCTCAGCCCAGAAAGCAGGTAGAACAACTTTTGTAGTGTCTTTTTGATGCCTACCAAGGTAGTGTAAAAACTATTAAGAGAACTCTTGTCTGGCACCTTCCCCGGTGGAGTTGTGCATGGGGTGTGTTTGGAACATTTTGTCACCGGCCGACTCCAAAATTCAGCTGTTCCCCATCTCAGCCCAGAAAGCAGGTAGAACAACTTTTGTGGTGTCTTTCAGATGCCTACCGGAGCAATGTAAAAACTACCAAGAGAATTCGTTCTTGGCACCTTCGCTAGTGGAGTTGTGCATGGGGTGTATTTATTAAAATTTTGTCACCAGCCGAGTCCAAAATTCAGCTGTTCCCCATCTCAGCCCAGAAAGCAGGTAGAACAACTTTTGTGGTGCCTTTCAAATGCCTACCAAGGTAGTGTAAGAACTACCAACAGAACTCCTGTCTGGCACCTTCGCTAGTGGAGTTGTGCATGGGGTGTGTTTGGAACATTTTGTCACCGGCCGACTCCAAAATTCAGCTGTTCCCCATCTCAGCCCAGAAAGCAGGTAGAACAACTTTTGTGGTGTCTTTCAGATGCCTACCGGAGCAATGTAAAAACTACCAGGAGAACTCCTGTCTGGCACCTTCCCCGGTGGAGTTGTGCATGGGATGTGTTTGGAACATTTTGTCACCGGCCGACTCCAAAATTCAGCTGTTCCCCATCTCAGCCCAGAGAGCAGGTAGAACAACTATTGTGGTGTCTTTTTGATGCCTACAGTAGCAATGTAAAAACTACCAACAGAATTCCTTCCTGGCACCTTCGCTAGTGGAGTTGTGCATGGGGTGTATTTATTAAAATTTTGTCACCAGCCGAGTCCAAAATTCAGCTGTTCCCCATCTCAGCCCAGAAAGCAGGTAGAACAACTTTTGTGGTGCCTTTCAGATGCCTACCGGAGCAATGTAAAAACTACCAGGAGAACTCCTGTCTGGCACCTTCCCCGGTGGAGTTGTGCATGGGGTGTGTTTGGAACATTTTGTCACCAGCCGAGTCCAAAATTCAGCTGTTCCCCATCTCAGCCCAGAAAGCAGGTAGAACAACTTTTGTGGTGTCTTTCAGATGCCTACCGGAGCAATGTAAAAACTACCAGGAGAACTCCTGTCTGGCACCTTCCCCGGTGGAGTTGTGCAGGGGGTGTGTTTGGAACATTTCGTCACCAGCCAAGTCCAAAATTCAGCGGTTCCCCATCTCAGCCCAGAAAGCAGGTAGAACAACTTTTGTGGTGTCTTTCAGGTGCCTACCGGAGCAATGTAAAAACTACCAACAGAATTCTTTCCTGGCACCTTCGCTAGTGGAGTTGTGCATGGGGTGTATTTATTAAAATTTTGTCACCAGCCGAGTCCAAAATTCAGCTGTTCCCCATCTCAGCCCAGAAAGCAGGAAGAACAACTTTTGTGGTGTCTTTCAGGTGCCTACCAAGGTAGTGTAAAAACTATCAAGAGAACTCTTGTCTGGACCTTCCCCGGTGGAGTTGTGCATGGGGTGTGTTTGGAACATTTCGTCACCAGCCGAGTCCAAAATTCAGCTGTTCCCCATCTCAGCCCAGAAAGCAGGTAGAACAACTTTTGTGGTGTCTTTCAGATGCCTACCGGAGCAATGTAAAAACTACCAACAGAATTCGTTCTTGGCACCTTCCCCGGTGGAGTTGTGCATGGGGTGTATTTATTAAAATTTTGTCACCAGCTGAGTCCAAAATTCAGCTGTTCCCCATCTCAGCCCAGAAAGCAGGAAGAACAACTTTTGTGGTGTCTTTCAGATGCCTACCGGAGCAATGTAAAAACTACCAGGAGAACTCCTGTCTGGCACCTTCCCCGGTGGCGTTGTGCATGGGGTGTGTTTGGAACATTTTGTCACCAGCCGAGTCCAAAATTCAGCTGTTCCCCATCTCAGCCCAGAAAGCAGGTAGAACAACTTTTGTGGTGTCTTTCAGGTGCCTACCAAGGTAGTGTAAAAACTACCAGGAGAACTCCTGTCTGGCACCTTCCCCGGTGGAGTTGTGCAGGGGGTGTGTTTGGAACATTTTGTCACCAGCCCGAGTCCAAAATTCAGCGGTTCCCCATCTCAGCCCAGAAAGCAGGTAGAACAACTTTTGTAGTGTCTTTTTGATGCCTACCAAGGTAGTGTAAAAACTATTAAGAGAACTCTTGTCTGGCACCTTCCCCGGTGGAGTTGTGCATGGGGTGTGTTTGGAACATTTTGTCACCGGCCGACTCCAAAATTCAGCTGTTCCCCATCTCAGCCCAGAAAGCAGGTAGAACAACTTTTGTGGTGTCTTTCAGATGCCTACCGGAGCAATGTAAAAACTACCAAGAGAATTCGTTCTTGGCACCTTCGCTAGTGGAGTTGTGCATGGGGTGTATTTATTAAAATTTTGTCACCAGCCGAGTCCAAAATTCAGCTGTTCCCCATCTCAGCCCAGAAAGCAGGTAGAACAACTTTTGTGGTGCCTTTCAAATGCCTACCAAGGTAGTGTAAAAACTACCAGGAGAACTCCTGTCTGGCACCTTCCCCGGTGGAGTTGTGCATGGGGTGTGTTTGGAACATTTTGTCACCGGCCGACTCCAAAATTCAGCTGTTCCCCATCTCAGCCCAGAAAGCAGGTAGAACAACTTTTGTGGTGTCTTTCAGATGCCTACCGGAGCAATGTAAAAACTACCAGGAGAACTCTTGTCTGGCACCTTCCCCGGTGGAGTTGTGCATGGGATGTGTTTGGAACATTTTGTCACCGGCCGACTCCAAAATTCAGCTGTTCCCCATCTCAGCCCAGAGAGCAGGTAGAACAACTATTGTGGTGTCTTTTTGATGCCTACAGTAGCAATGTAAAAACTACCAACAGAATTCGTTCCTGGCACCTTCGCTAGTGGAGTTGTGCATGGGGTGTATTTATTAAAATTTTGTCAGCAGCCGAGTCCAAAATTCAGCTGTTCCCCATCTCAGCCCAGAAAGCAGGTAGAACAACTTTTGTGGTGCCTTTCAGATGCCTACCGGAGCAATGTAAAAACTACCAGGAGAACTCCTGTCTGGCACCTTCCCCGGTGGCGTTGTGCAGGGGGTGTGTTTGGAACATTTTGTCACCAGCCCAGTCCAAAATTCAGCGGTTCCCCATCTCAGCCCAGAAAGCAGGTAGAACAACTTTTGTGGTGTCTTTCAGGTGCCTACCAAGGTAGTGTAAAAACTACCAACAGAACTCCTGTCTGGCACCTTCCCCGGTGGAGTTGTGCAGGGGGTGTGTTTGGAACATTTTGTCACCAGCCGACTCCAAAATTCAGCTGTTCCCCATCTCAGCCCAGAAAGCAGGTAGAACAACTTTTGTGGTGTCTTTCAGATGCCTACCGGAGCAATGTAAAAACTACCAAGAGAATTCGTTCTTGGCACCTTCGCTAGTGGAGTTGTGCATGGGGTGTATTTATTAAAATTTTGTCACCAGCCGAGTCCAAAATTCAGCTGTTCCCCATCTCAGCCCAGAAAGCAGGAAGAACAACTTTTGTGGTGTCTTTCAGATGCCTACCGGAGCAATGTAAAAACTACCAGGAGAACTCCTGTCTGGCACCTTCCCCGGTGGAGTTGTGCATGGGGTGTGTTTGGAACATTTTGTCACCAGCCGAGTCCAAAATTCAGCTGTTCCCCATCTCAGCCCAGAAAGCAGGTAGAACAACTTTTGTGGTGTCTTTCAGGTGCCTACCAAGGTAGTGTAAAAACTACCAGGAGAACTCCTGTCTGGCACCTTCCCCGGTGGAGTTGTGCAGGGGGTGTGTTTGGAACATTTTGTCACCAGCCGAGTCCAAAATTCAGCGGTTCCCCATCTCAGCCCAGAAAGCAGGTAGAACAACTTTTGTAGTGTCTTTTTGATGCCTACCAAGGTAGTGTAAAAACTATTAAGAGAACTCGTTTCTGGCACCTTCCCCGGTGGAGTTGTGCATGGGGTGTGTTTGGAACATTTTGTCACCGGCCGACTCCAAAATTCAGCTGTTCCCCATCTCAGCCCAGAAAGCAGGTAGAACAACTTTTGTGGTGTCTTTCAGATGCCTACCGGAGCAATGTAAAAACTACCAAGAGAATTCGTTCTTGGCACCTTCGCTAGTGGAGTTGTGCATGGGGTGTATTTATTAAAATTTTGTCACCAGCCGAGTCCAAAATTCAGCTGTTCCCCATCTCAGCCCAGAAAGCAGGTAGAACAACTTTTGTGGTGCCTTTCAAATGCCTACCAAGGTAGTGTAAAAACTACCAACAGAACTCCTGTCTGGCACCTTCCCCGGTGGAGTTGTGCATGGGGTGTGTTTGGAACATTTTGTCACCGGCCGACTCCAAAATTCAGCTGTTCCCCATCTCAGCCCAGAAAGCAGGTAGAACAACTTTTGTGGTGTCTTTCAGATGCCTACCGGAGCAATGTAAAAACTACCAGGAGAACTCTTGTCTGGCACCTTCCCCGGTGGAGTTGTGCATGGGATGTGTTTGGAACATTTTGTCACCGGCCGACTCCAAAATTCAGCTGTTCCCCATCTCAGCCCAGAGAGCAGGTAGAACAACTATTGTGGTGTCTTTTTGATGCCTACAGTAGCAATGTAAAAACTACCAACAGAATTCCTTCCTGGCACCTTCGCTAGTGGAGTTGTGCATGGGGTGTATTTATTAAAATTTTGTCAGCAGCCGAGTCCAAAATTCAGCTGTTCCCCATCTCAGCCCAGAAAGCAGGTAGAACAACTTTTGTGGTGCCTTTCAGATGCCTACCGGAGCAATGTAAAAACTACCAGGAGAACTCCTGTCTGGCACCTTCCCCGGTGGCGTTGTGCAGGGGGTGTGTTTGGAACATTTTGTCACCAGCCCAGTCCAAAATTCAGCGGTTCCCCATCTCAGCCCAGAAAGCAGGTAGAACAACTTTTGTGGTGTCTTTCAGGTGCCTACCAAGGTAGTGTAAAAACTACCAACAGAACTCCTGTCTGGCACCTTCCCCGGTGGAGTTGTGCAGGGGGTGTGTTTGGAACATTTTGTCACCAGCCGACTCCAAAATTCAGCTGTTCCCCATCTCAGCCCAGAAAGCAGGTAGAACAACTTTTGTGGTGTCTTTCAGATGCCTACCAATGTAGTGTAAAAACTACTAAGAGAACTCCTGTCTGGCACCTTCCCCGGTGGAGTTGTGCAGGGGGTGTGTTTGGAACATTTTGTCACCAGCCGAGTCCAAAATTCAGCTGTTCCCCATCTCAGCCCAGAAAGCAGGTAGAACAACTTTTGTGGTGCCTTTCAGGTGCCTACCGGAGCAATGTAAAAACTACCAGGAGAACTCCTGTCTGGCACCTTCCCCGGTGGAGTTGTGCATGGGGTGTGTTTGGAACATTTTGTCACCGGCCGACTCCAAAATTCAGCGGTTCCCCATCTCAGCCCAGAAAGCAGGTAGAACAACTTTTGTGGTGTCTTTCAGGTGCCTACCAAGGTAGTGTAAAAACTACTAAGAGAACTCCTGTCTGGCACCTTCCCCAGTGGAGTTGTGCATGGGGTGTGTTTGGAACATTTTGTCACTGGCCGACTCCAAAATTCAGCGGTTCCCCATCTCAGCCCAGAAAGCAGGTAGAACAACTTTTGTGGTGTCTTTCAGGTGCCTACCAAGGTAGTGTAAAAACTACCAGGAGAACTCCTGTCTGGCACCTTCCCCGGTGGAGTTGTGCAGGGGGTGTGTTTGGAACATTTTGTCACCAGCCGAGTCCAAAATTCAGCTGTTCCCCATCTCAGCCCAGAAAGCAGGTAGAACAACTTTTGTGGTGTCTTTTTGATGCCTACCGGAGCAATGTAAAAACTACCAACAGAATTCCTTCCTGGCACCTTCGCTAGTGGAGTAGTGCATGGGGTGTATTTATTAAAATTTTGTCACCAGCCGAGTCCAAAATTCAGCTGTTCCCCATCTCAGCCCAGAAAGCAGGTAGAAGAACTTTTGTGGTGTCTTTCAGGTGCCTACCAAGGTAGTGTAAAAACTACCAGGAGAACTCTTGTCTGGACCTTCCCTGGTGGAGTTGTGCATGGGGTGTGTTTGGAACATTTCGTCACCAGCCGAGTCCTTAATTCTGCTGTTCCCCATCTCAGCCCAGAAAGCAGGTAGAACAACTTTTGTGGTGCCTTTCAGGTGCCTACCAAGGTAGTGTAAAAACTACCAACAGAACTCCTGCCTGGCACCTTCCCCGGTGGAGTTGTGCATGGGGTGTGTTTGGAACATTTTGTCACCGGCCGACTCCAAAATTCAGCTGTTCCCCATCTCAGCCCAGAAAGCAGGTAGAACAACTTTTGTGGTGTCTTTCAGATGCCTACCGGAGCAATGTAAAAACTACCAGGAGAACTCTTGTCTGGCACCTTCCCCGGTGGAGTTGTGCATGGGATGTGTTTGGAACATTTTGTCACCAGCCGACTCCAAAATTCAGCTGTTCCCCATCTCAGCCCAGAAAGCAGGTAGAACAACTTTTGTGGTGTCTTTCAGATGCCTACCAAGGTAGTGTAAAAACTACCAAGAGAACTCCTGTCTGGCACCTTCCCCGGTGGAGTTGTGCATGGGGTGTGTTTGGAACATTTTGTCACCGGCCGACTCCAAAATTCAGCTGTTCCCCATCTCAGCCCAGAAAGCAGGTAGAACAACTTTTGTGGTGTCTTTCAGATGCCTACCGGAGCAATGTAAAAACTACCAGGAGAACTCTTGTCTGGCACCTTCCCCGGTGGAGTTGTGCATGGGATGTGTTTGGAACATTTTGTCACCGGCCGACTCCAAAATTCAGCTGTTCCCCATCTCAGCCCAGAGAGCAGGTAGAACAACTATTGTGATGTCTTTTTGATGCCTACAGTAGCAATGTAAAAACTACCAACAGAATTCCTTCCTGGCACCTTCGCTAGTGGAGTTGTGCATGGGGTGTATTTATTAAAATTTTGTCACCAGCCGAGTCCAAAATTCAGCTGTTCCCCATCTCAGCCCAGAAAGCAGGTAGAACAACTTTTGTGGTGTCTTTCAGATGCCTACCGGAGCAATGTAAAAACTACCAGGAGAACTCGTTTCTGGCACCTTCCCCGGTGGAGTTGTGCATGGGGTGTGTTTGGAACATTTTGTCACCGGCCGAGTCCAAAATTCAGCTGTTCCCCATCTCAGCCCAGAAAGCAGGTAGAACAACTTTTGTGGTGTCTTTCAGATGCCTACCGGAGCAATGTAAAAACTACCAGGAGAACTCCTGTCTGGCACCTTCCCCGGTGGAGTTGTGCATGGGGTGTGTTTGGAACATTTTGTCACCAGCCGACTCCAAAATTCAGCTGTTCGCCATCTCAGCCCAGAAAGCAGGTAGAACAACTTTTGTGGTGTCTTTCAGATGCCTACTGGAGCAATGTAAAAACTACCAGGAGAACTCCTGTCTGGCACCTTCCCCGGTGGAGTTGTGCATGGGGTGTGTTTGGAACATTTTGTCACCAGCCGAGTCCAAAATTCAGCGGTTCCCCATCTCAGCCCAGAAAGCAGGTAGAACAACTTTTGTGGTGTCTTTCAGGTGCCTACCAAGGTAGTATAAAAACTTCCAACAGAACTCTTTTCTGGCACATTCCCCGGTGCAGTTGTGCAGGGGGTGTATTTATTAAAATTTTGTCACCAGCCGAGTCCAAAATTCAGCTGTTCCCCATCTCAGCCCAGAAAGCAGGTAGAACAACTTTTGTGGTGTCTTTCAGATGCCTACCAAGGTAGTGTAAAAACTATTAAGAGAACTCCTGTCTGGCACCTTCCCCGGTGGAGTTGTGCATGGGGTGTGTTTGGAACATTTTGTCTCCGGCCGAGTCCAAAATTCAGCGGTTCCCCATCTCAGCCCAGAAAGCAGGTAGAACAACTTTTGTGGTGTCTTTCAGATGCCTACCAAGGTAGTGTAAAAACTACCAGGAGAACTCCTGTCTGGCACCTTCCCCGGTGGAGTTGTGCAGGGGGTGTGTTTGGAACATTTTGTCACCAGCCGAGTCCAAAATTCAGCTGTTCCCCATCTCAGCCCAGAAAGCAGGTAGAACAACTTTTGTGGTGTCTTTCAGATGCCTACCGGAGCAATGTAAAAACTACCAGGAGAACTCGTTTCTGGCACCTTCCCCGGTGGAGTTGTGCATGGGGTGTGTTTGGAACATTTTGTCACCAGCCGACTACAAAATTCAGCGGTTCCCCATCTCAGCCCAGAAAGCAGGTAGAACAACTTTTGTAGTGTATTTTTGATGCCTACCGGAGCAATGTAAAAACTACCAACAGAATTCCTTCCTGGCACCTTCGCTAGTGGAGTTGTGCATGGGGTGTATTTATTAAAATTTTGTCACCAGCCGAGTCCAAAATTCAGCGGTTCCCCATCTCAGCCCAGAAAGCAGGTAGAACAACTTTTGTGGTGTCTTTCAGGTGCCTACCAAGGTAGTGTAAAAACTACCAGGAGAACTCTTGTCTGGACCTTCCCTGGTGGAGTTGTGCATGGGGTGTGTTTGGAACATTTCGTCACCAGCCGAGTCCAAAATTCAGCTGTTCCCCATCTCAGCCCAGAAAGCAGGTAAAACAACTTTTGTGGTGTCTTTCAGGTGCCTACCAAGGTAGTGTAAAAACTATCAAGAGAACTCCTTTCTGGCACCTTCCGTGGTGGAGTTGTGCAGGGGGTGTGTTTGGAACATTTTGTCACCAGCCGACTCCAAAATTCAGCGGTTCCCCATCTCAGCCCAGAAAGCAGGTAGAACAACTTTTGTGGTGTCTTTCAGCTGCCTACCAAGGTAGTGTAAAAACTACTAAGAGAACTCTTGTCTGGCACCTTCACCGGTGGAGTTGTGCATGGGGTGTGTTTGGAACATTTTGTCACCAGCCGAGTCCAAAATTCAGCGGTTCCCCATCTCAGCCCAGAAAGCAGGTAGAACAACTTTTGTGGTGTCTTTCAGGTGCCTACCAAGGTAGTGTAAAAACTACCAACAGAACTCCTGTCTGGCACCTTCCCCGGTGGAGTTGTGCAGGGGGTGTGTTTGGAACATTTTGTCACCGGCCGACTCCAAAATTCAGCTGTTCCCCATCTCAGCCCAGAAAGCAGGTAGAACAACTTTTGTGGTGTCTTTTTAATGCCTACCGGAGCAATGTAAAAACTACCAACAGAACTCTTGTCTGGCACATTCCCCGGTGCAGTTGTGCAGGGGGTGTATTTATTAAAATTTTGTCACCAGCCGACTCCAAAATTCAGCTGTTCCCCATCTCAGCCCAGAAAGCAGGTAGAACAACTTTTGTGGTGTCTTTCAGGTGCCTACCGGAGCAATGTAAAAACTACCAGGAGAACTCGTTTCTGGCACCTTTGCCGGTGGAGTTGTGCATGGGGTGTGTTTGGAACATTTTGTCACCAGCCGAGTCCAAAATTCAGCGGTTCCCCATCTCAGCCCAGAAAGCAGGTAGAACAACTTTTGTGGTGTCTTTCAGATGCCTACCGGAGCAATGTAAAAACTACCAACAGAATTCCTTCCTGGCACCTTCGCTAGTGGAGTTGTGCATGGGGTGTATTTATTAAAATTTTGTCACCAGCCGAGTCCAAAATTCAGCTGTTCCCCATCTCAGCCCAGAAAGCAGGCAGAACAACTTTTGTGGTGTCTTTCAGCTGCCTACCAAGGTAGTGTAAAAACTACTAAGAGAACTCCTGTCTAGCACCTTCCCCGGTGGAGTTGTGCATGGGGTGTGTTTGGAACATTTTGTCACAAGCCGACTCTAAAATTCAGCTGTTCCCCATCTCAGCCCAGAAAGCAGGTAGAACAACTTTTGTGGTGTCTTTCAGGTGCCTACCAAGGTAGTGTAAAAACTACCAGGAGAACTCCTGTCTGGCACCTTCCCCGGTGGAGTTGTGCAGGGGGTGTGTTTGGAACATTTCGTCACCAGCCGACTCCAAAATTCAGCTGTTCCCCATCTCAGCCCAGAAAGCAGGTAAAACAACTTTTGTGGTGTCTTTCAGATGCCTACCAATGTAGTGTAAAAACTACCAGGAGAACTCTTGTCTGGCACCTTCCCCGGTGGAGTTGTGCAGGGGGTGTGTTTGGAACATTTTGTCACCAGCCGAGTCCAAAATTCAGCTGTTCCCCATCTCAGCCCAGAAAGCAGGTAGAACAACTTTTGTGGTGCCTTTCAGGTGCCTACCGGAGCAATGTAAAAACTACCAGGAGAACTCCTGTCTGGCACCTTCCCCGGTGGAGTTGTGCATGGGGTGTGTTTGGAACATTTTGTCAGCAGCCAAGTCCAAAATTCAGCGGTTCCCCATCTCAGCCCAGAAAGCAGGTAGAACAACTTTTGTAGTGTCTTTTTGATGCCTACCGGAGCAATGTAAAAACTACCAACAGAATTCGTTCTTGGCACCTTCGCTAGTGGAGTTGTGCATGGGGTGTATTTATTAAATTTTCGTCACCAGCCAAGTCCAAAATTCAGCGGTTCCCCAGCTCAGCCCAGAAAGCAGGTAGAACAACTTTTGTGGTGTCTTTCAGGTGCCTACCAAGGTAGTGTAAAAACTATCAAGAGAACTCTTGTCTGGCACCTTCCCCGGTGGAGTTGTGCAGGGGGTGTGTTTGGAACATTTTGTCACCAGCCGAGTCCAAAATTCAGCTGTTCCCCATCTCAGCCCAGAAAGCAGGTAGAACAACTTTTGTGGTGTCTTTCAGGTGCCTACCAAGGTAGTGTAAAAACTACCAGGAGAACTCCTTTCTGGCACCTTCCCCGGTGGAGTTGTGCATGGGGTGTGTTTGGAACATTTTGTCACCAGCCGAGTCCAAAATTCAGCAGTTCCCCATCTCAGCCCAGAAAGCAGGTAGAACAACTTTTGTGGTGTCTTTCAGGTGCCTACCAAGGTAGTGTAAAAACTGCCAACAGAACTCTTGTCTGGCACATTCCCCGGTGGAGTTGTGCAGGGGGTGTGTTTGGAACATTTTGTCACCAGCCGACTCCAAAATTCAGCTGTTCCCCATCTCAGCCCAGAAAGCAGGTAGAACAACTTTTGTGGTGTCTTTCAGATGCCTACCGGAGCAATGTAAAAACTACCAGGAGAACTCGTTTCTGGCACCTTCCCCGGTGGAGTTGTGCAGGGGGTGTGTTTGGAACATTTTGTCACCAGCCGAGCCCAAAATTCAGCGGTTCCCCATCTCAGCCCAGAAAGCAGGTAGAACAACTTTTGTGGTGTCTTTCAGGTGCCTACCAAGGTAGTATAAAAACTTCCAACAGAACTCTTTTCTGGCACATTCCCCGGTGCACTTGTGCAGGGGGTGTATTTATTAAAATTTTGTCACCAGCCGAGTCCAAAATTCAGCTGTTCCCCATCTCAGCCCAGAAAGCAGGTAGAACAACTTTTGTGGTGTCTTTCAGATGCCTACCAAGGTAGTGTAAAAACTATTAAGAGAACTCCTGTCTGGCACCTTCCCCGGTGGAGTTGTGCATGGGGTGTGTTTGGAACATTTTGTCTCCGGCCGAGTCCAAAATTCAGCGGTTCCCCATCTCAGCCCAGAAAGCAGGTAGAACAACTTTTGTGGTGTCTTTCAGATGCCTACCAAGGTAGTGTAAAAACTACCAGGAGAACTCCTGTCTGGCACCTTCCCCGGTGGAGTTGTGCAGGGGGTGTGTTTGGAACATTTTGTCACCAGCCGAGTCCAAAATTCAGCTGTTCCCCATCTCAGCCCAGAAAGCAGGTAGAACAACTTTTGTGGTGTCTTTCAGATGCCTACCGGAGCAATGTAAAAACTACCAACAGAATTCCTTCCTGGCACCTTCGCTAGTGGAGTTGTGCATGGGGTGTATTTATTAAAATTTTGTCACCAGCCGACTCCAAAATTCAGCTGTTCCCCATCTCAGCCCAGAAAGCAGGTAGAACAACTTTTGTGGTGTCTTTCAGGTGCCTACCAAGGTAGTGTAAAAACTACCAGGAGAACTCTTGTCTGGACCTTCCCTGGTGGAGTTGTGCATGGGGTGTGTTTGGAACATTTCGTCACCAGCCGAGTCCAAAATTCAGCTATTCCCCATCTCAGCCCAGAAAGCAGGTAAAACAACTTTTGTGGTGTCTTTCAGGTGCCTACCAAGGTAGTGTAAAAACTATCAAGAGAACTCCTTTCTGGCACCTTCCGTGGTGGAGTTGTGCAGGGGGTGTGTTTGGAACATTTTGTCACCAGCCGACTCCAAAATTCAGCGGTTCCCCATCTCAGCCCAGAAAGCAGGTAGAACAACTTTTGTGGTGTCTTTCAGCTGCCTACCAAGGTAGTGTAAAAACTACTAAGAGAACTCTTGTCTGGCACCTTCACCGGTGGAGTTGTGCATGGGGTGTGTTTGGAACATTTTGTCACCAGCCGAGTCCAAAATTCAGCGGTTCCCCATCTCAGCCCAGAAAGCAGGTAGAACAACTTTTGTGGTGTCTTTCAGGTGCCTACCGGAGCAATGTAAAAACTACCAGGAGAACTCCTGTCTGGAACCTTCCCCGGTGGAGTTGTGCATGGGGTGTGTTTGGAACATTTTGTCACCAGCCGACTCCAAAATTCAGCTGTTCCCCATCTCAGCCCAGAAAGCAGGTAGAACAACTTTTGTGGTGTCTTTCAGGTTCCTACTGGAGCAATGTAAAAACTACCAGGAGAACTCGTTTCTGGCACCTTCCCCGGTGGAGTTGTGCATGGGGTGTGTTTGGAACATTTTGTCACCAGCCGAGTCCAAAATTCAGCGGTTCCCCATCTCAGCCCAGAAAGCAGGTAGAACAACTTTTGTGGTGTCTTTCAGGTGCCTACCGGAGCAATGTAAAAACTACCAGGAGAACTCCTGTCTGGAACCTTCCCCGGTGGAGTTGTGCATGGGGTGTATTTATTAAAATTTTGTCACCAGCCGACTCCAAAATTCAGCTGTTCCCCATCTCAGCCCAGAAAGCAGGTAGAACAACTTTTGTGGTGTCTTTCAGGTGCCTACCAAGGTAGTGTAAAAACTACCAGGAGAACTCCTGTCTGGCACCTTCCCCGGTGGAGTTGTGCAGGGGGTGTGTTTGGAACATTTTGTCACCAGCCGAGTCCAAAATTAGCGGTTCCCCATCTCAGCCCAGAAAGCAGGTAGAACAACTTTTGTGGTGTCTTTTTGATGCCTACCGGAGCAATGTAAAAACTACCAACAGAATTCCTTCCTGGCACCTTCGCTAGTGGAGTTGTGCATGGGGTGTATTTATTAAAATTTTGTCACCAGCCGAGTCCAAAATTCAGCTGTTCCCCATCTCAGCCCAGAAAGCAGGTAGAACAACTTTTGTGGTGTCTTTCAGGTGCCTACCAAGGTAGTGTAAAAACTACCAGGAGAACTCCTTCCTGGCACCTTCCCTGGTGGAGTTGTGCATGGGGTGTGTTTGGAACATTTCGTCACCAGCCGAGTCCAAAATTCAGCTGTTCCCCATCTCAGCCCAGAAAGCAGGTAAAACAACTTTTGTGGTGTCTTTCAGGTGCCTACCAAGGTAGTGTAAAAACTATCAAGAGAACTCCTTTCTGGCACCTTCCGTGGTGGAGTTGTGCAGGGGGTGTGTTTGGAACATTTTGTCACCAGCCGACTCCAAAATTCAGCGGTTCCCCATCTCAGCCCAGAAAGCAGGTAGAACAACTTTTGTGGTGTCTTTCAGCTGCCTACCAAGGTAGTGTAAAAACTACTAAGAGAACTCTTGTCTGGCACCTTCACCGGTGGAGTTGTGCATGGGGTGTGTTTGGAACATTTTGTCACCAGCCGAGTCCAAAATTCAGCGGTTCCCCATCTCAGCCCAGAAAGCAGGTAGAACAACTTTTGTGGTGTCTTTCAGGTGCCTACCAAGGTAGTGTAAAAACTATCAAGAGAACTCTTGTCTGGCACCTTCCCCGGTGGAGTTGTGCAGGGGGTGTGTTTGGAACATTTCGTCACCAGCCGAGTCCAAAATTCAGCTGTTCCCCATCTCAGCCCAGAAAGCAGGTAGAACAACTTTTGTGGTGTCTTTCAGGTGCCTACCAAGGTAGTGTAAAAACTACCAGGAGAACTCCTTTCTGGCACCTTCCCCGGTGGAGTTGTGCATGGGGTGTGTTTGGAACATTTTGTCACCAGCCGAGTCCAAAATTCAGCAGTTCCCCATCTCAGCCCAGAAAGCAGGTAGAACAACTTTTGTGGTGTCTTTCAGGTGCCTACCAAGGTAGTGTAAAAACTGCCAACAGAACTCTTGTCTGGCACATTCCCCGGTGGAGTTGTGCAGGGGGTGTGTTTGGAACATTTTGTCACCAGCCGACTCCAAAATTCAGCTGTTCCCCATCTCAGCCCAGAAAGCAGGTAGAACAACTTTTGTGGTGTCTTTCAGATGCCTACCGGAGCAATGTAAAAACTACCAGGAGAACTCGTTTCTGGCACCTTCCCCGGTGGAGTTGTGCAGGGGGTGTGTTTGGAACATTTTGTCACCAGCCGAGCCCAAAATTCAGCGGTTCCCCATCTCAGCCCAGAAAGCAGGTAGAACAACTTTTGTGGTGTCTTTCAGGTGCCTACCAAGGTAGTATAAAAACTTCCAACAGAACTCTTTTCTGGCACATTCCCCGGTGCAGTTGTGCAGGGGGTGTATTTATTAAAATTTTGTCACCAGCCGAGTCCAAAATTCAGCTGTTCCCCATCTCAGCCCAGAAAGCAGGTAGAACAACTTTTGTGGTGTCTTTCAGATGCCTACCAAGGTAGTGTAAAAACTATTAAGAGAACTCCTGTCTGGCACCTTCCCCGGTGGAGTTGTGCAGGGGGTGTGTTTGGAACATTTTGTCTCCGGCCGAGTCCAAAATTCAGCGGTTCCCCATCTCAGCCCAGAAAGCAGGTAGAACAACTTTTGTGGTGTCTTTCAGATGCCTACCAAGGTAGTGTAAAAACTACCAGGAGAACTCCTGTCTGGCACCTTCCCCGGTGGAGTTGTGCAGGGGGTGTGTTTGGAACATTTTGTCACCAGCCGAGTCCAAAATTCAGCTGTTCCCCATCTCAGCCCAGAAAGCAGGTAGAACAACTTTTGTGGTGTCTTTCAGCTGCCTACCAAGGTAGTGTAAAAACTACTAAGAGAACTCTTGTCTGGCACCTTCACCGGTGGAGTTGTGCATGGGGTGTGTTTGGAACATTTTGTCACCAGCCGAGTCCAAAATTCAGCGGTTCCCCATCTCAGCCCAGAAAGCAGGTAGAACAACTTTTGTGGTGTCTTTCAGGTTCCTACTGGAGCAATGTAAAAACTACCAGGAGAACTCGTTTCTGGCACCTTCCCCGGTGGAGTTGTGCATGGGGTGTGTTTGGAACATTTTGTCACCAGCCGAGTCCAAAATTCAGCGGTTCCCCATCTCAGCCCAGAAAGCAGGTA
This sequence comes from Falco biarmicus, assembly GCF_023638135.1. NCBI lineage: Eukaryota > Metazoa > Chordata > Aves > Falconiformes > Falconidae > Falco > Falco biarmicus. The sequence continues at coordinate 310,177 of NW_026611692.1, read as the reverse complement.
GAACAACTTTTGTGGTGTCTTTTTGATGCCTACCGGAGCAATGTAAAAACTACCAACAGAATTCCTTCCTGGCACCTTCGCTAGTGGAGTTGTGCATGGGGTGTATTTATTAAAATTTTGTCACCAGCCGAGTCCAAAATTCAGCTGTTCCCCATCTCAGCCCAGAAAGCAGGTAGAACAACTTTTGTGGTGTCTTTCAGGTGCCTACCGGAGCAATGTAAAAACTACCAGGAGAACTCGTTTCTGGCACCTTCCCCGGTGGAGTTGTGCATGGGGTGTGTTTGGAACATTTTGTCACCAGCCGAGTCCAAAATTAGCGGTTCCCCATCTCAGCCCAGAAAGCAGGTAGAACAACTTTTGTGGTGTCTTTTTGATGCCTACCGGAGCAATGTAAAAACTACCAACAGAATTCCTTCCTGGCACCTTCGCTAGTGGAGTTGTGCATGGGGTGTATTTATTAAAATTTTGTCACCAGCCGAGTCCAAAATTCAGCTGTTCCCCATCTCAGCCCAGAAAGCAGGTAGAACAACTTTTGTGGTGTCTTTCAGGTGCCTACCAAGGTAGTGTAAAAACTACCAGGAGAACTCTTGTCTGGACCTTCCCTGGTGGAGTTGTGCATGGGGTGTGTTTGGAACATTTCGTCACCAGCCGAGTCCAAAATTCAGCTGTTCCCCATCTCAGCCCAGAAAGCAGGTAAAACAACTTTTGTGGTGTCTTTCAGGTGCCTACCAAGGTAGTGTAAAAACTATCAAGAGAACTCCTTTCTGGCACCTTCCGTGGTGGAGTTGTGCAGGGGGTGTGTTTGGAACATTTTGTCACCAGCCGACTCCAAAATTCAGCGGTTCCCCATCTCAGCCCAGAAAGCAGGTAGAACAACTTTTGTGGTGTCTTTCAGCTGCCTACCAAGGTAGTGTAAAAACTACTAAGAGAACTCTTGTCTGGCACCTTCACCGGTGGAGTTGTGCATGGGGTGTGTTTGGAACATTTTGTCACCAGCCGAGTCCAAAATTCAGCGGTTCCCCATCTCAGCCCAGAAAGCAGGTAGAACAACTTTTGTGGTGTCTTTCAGGTGCCTACCAAGGTAGTGTAAAAACTACCAACAGAACTCCTGTGTGGCACCTTCCCCGGTGGAGTTGTGATGGGGGTGTGTTTGGAACATTTTGTCACCAGCCGACTCCAAAATTCAGCGGTTCCCCAGCTCAGCCCAGAAAGCAGGTAGAACAACTTTTGTGGTGTCTTTTTGATGCCTACCGGAGCAATGTAAAAATTACCAACAGAATTCCTTCCTGGCACCTTCGCTAGTGGAGTTGTGCATGGGGTGTATTTATTAAAATTTTGTCACCAGCCGAGTCCAAAATTCAGCTGTTCCCCATCTCAGCCCAGAAAGCAGGTAGAACAACTTTTGTGGTGTCTTTCAGGTTCCTACCGGAGCAATGTAAAAACTACCAGGAGAACTCGTTTCTGGCACCTTCCCCGGTGGAGTTGTGCAGGGGGTGTGTTTGGAACATTTTGTCACCAGCCGAGTCCAAAATTCAGCGATTCCCCATCTCAGCCCAGAAAGCAGGTAGAACAACTTTTGTGGTGTCTTTTTGATGCCTACCGGAGCAATGTAAAAACTACCAACAGAATTCCTTCCTGGCACCTTCGCTAGTGGAGTTGTGCATGGGGTGTGTTTATTAAAATTTTGTCACCAGCCGAGTCCAAAATTCAGCTGTTCCCCATCTCAGCCCAGAAAGCAGGTAGAACAACTTTTGTGGTGTCTTTCAGGTGCCTACCGGAGCAATGTAAAAACTACCAGGAGAACTCGTTTCTGGCACCTTCCCCGGTGGAGTTGTGCATGGGGTGTGTTTGGAACATTTTGTCACCAGCCGAGTCCAAAATTCAGCGGTTCCCCATCTCAGCCCAGAAAGCAGGTAGAACAACTTTTGTGGTGTCTTTTTGATGCCTACCGGAGCAATGTAAAAACTACCAACAGAATTCCTTCCTGGCACCTTCGCTAGTGGAGTTGTGCATGGGGTGTATTTATTAAAATTTTGTCACCAGCCGAGTCCAAAATTCAGCTGTTCCCCATCTCAGCCCAGAAAGCAGGCAGAACAACTTTTGTGGTGTCTTTCAGCTGCCTACCAAGGTAGTGTAAAAACTACTAAGAGAACTCCTGTCTGGCACCTTCCCCGGTGGAGTTGTGCACGGGGTGTGTTTGGAACATTTTGTCACCAGCCGACTCTAAAATTCAGCTGTTCCCCATCTCAGCCCAGAAAGCAGGTAGAACAACTTTTGTGGTGCCTTTCAGCTGCCTACCAAGGTAGTGTAAAAACTACCAACAGAACTCCTGTCTGGCACCTTCCCCGGTGGAGTTGTGCAGGGGGTGTGTTTGGAACATTTTGTCACCAGCCGACTCCAAAATTCAGCTGTTCCCCATCTCAGCCCAGAAAGCAGGTAGAACAACTTTTGTGGTGTCTTTCAGATGCCTACCAAGGTAGTGTAAAAACTGCCAACAGAACTCTTGTCTGGCACATTCCCCGGTGGAGTTGTGCATGGGGTGTGTTTGGAACATTTTGTCACCAGCCGAGTCCAAAATTCAGCTGTTCCCCATCTCAGCCCAGAAAGCAGGTAGAACAACTTTTGTGGTGTCTTTCAGATGCCTACCGGAGCAATGTAAAAACTACCAGGAGAACTCCTGTCTGGCACCTTCCCCGGTGGAGTTGTGCATGGGGTGTGTTTGGAACATTTTGTCACCAGCCGAGTCCAAAATTCAGCGGTTCCCCATCTCAGCCCAGAAAGCAGGTAGAACAACTTTTGTGGTGCCTTTCAGGTGCCTACCAAGGTAGTATAAAAACTTCCAACAGAACTCTTGTCTGGCACATTCCCCGGTGCAGTTGTGCAGGGGGTGTATTTATTAAAATTTTGTCACCAGCCGAGTCCAAAATTCAGCTGTTCCCCATCTCAGCCCAGAAACCAGGTAGAACAACTTTTGTGGTGTCTTTCAGATGCCTACCGGAGCAATGTAAAAACTACCAACATAACTCCTGCCTGGCACCTTCCCCGGTGGAGTTGTGCATGGGGTGTGTTTGGAACATTTTGTCACCGGCCGAGTCCAAAATTCAGCGGTTCCCCATCTCAGCCCAGAAAGCAGGTAGAACAACTTTTATAGTGTCTTTTTGATGCCTACCGGAGCAATGTAAAAACTACCAACAGAATTCCTTCCTGGCACCTTCGCTAGTGGAGTTGTGCATGGGGTGTATTTATTAAAATTTTGTCACCAGCCGAGTCCAAAATTCAGCTGTTCCCCATCTCAGCCCAGAAAGCAGGTAGAACAACTTTTGTGGTGCCTTTCAGCTGCCTACCAAGGTAGTGTAAAAACTATTAAGAGAACTCCTGTCTGGCACCTTCCCCGGTGGAGTTGTGCATGGGGTGAGTTTGGAACATTTTGTCACCGGCCGAGTCCAAAATTCAGCGGTTCCCCATCTCAGCCCAGAAAGCAGGTAGAACAACTTTTGTGGTGTCTTTCAGGTGCCTACCAAGGTAGTGTAAAAACTACCAACAGAACTCCTGTCTGGCACCTTCCCCGGTGGAGTTGTGCATGGGGTGTGTTTGGAACATTTTGTCATCGGCCGAGTCCAAAATTCAGCTGTTCCCCATCTCAGCCCAGAAAGCAGGTAGAACAACTTTTGTGGTGTCTTTCAGATGCCTACTGGAGCAATGTAAAAACTACCAGGAGAACTCCTGTCTGGCACCTTCCCCGGTGGAGTTGTGCATGGGGTGTGTTTGGAACATTTTGTCACCAGCCGAGTCCAAAATTCAGCTGTTCCCCATCTCAGCCCAGAAAGCAGGTAGAACAACTTTTGTGGTGTCTTTCAGGTGCCTACCGGAGCAATGTAAAAACTACCAGGAGAACTCCTGTCTGGAACCTTCCCCGGTGGAGTTGTGCATGGGGTGTGTTTGGAACATTTTGTCACCAGCCGACTCCAAAATTCAGCTGTTCCCCATCTCAGCCCAGAAAGCAGGTAGAACAACTTTTGTGGTGTCTTTCAGGTTCCTACTGGAGCAATGTAAAAACTACCAGGAGAACTCGTTTCTGGCACCTTCCCCGGTGGAGTTGTGCATGGGGTGTGTTTGGAACATTTTGTCACCAGCCGAGTCCAAAATTCAGCGGTTCCCCATCTCAGCCCAGAAAGCAGGTAGAACAACTTTTGTGGTGTCTTTTTGATGCCTACCGGAGCAATGTAAAAACTACCAACAGAATTCCTTCCTGGCACCTTCGCTAGTGGAGTTGTGCATGGGGTGTATTTATTAAAATTTTGTCACCAGCCGAGTCCAAAATTCAGCTGTTCCCCATCTCAGCCCAGAAAGCAGGTAGAACAACTTTTGTGGTGTCTTTCAGGTGCCTACCGGAGCAATGTAAAAACTACCAGGAGAACTCCTGTCTGGCACCTTCCCCGGTGGAGTTGTGCATGGGGTGTGTTTGGAACATTTTGTCACCAGCCGAGTCCAAAATTAGCGGTTCCCCATCTCAGCCCAGAAAGCAGGTAGAACAACTTTTGTGGTGTCTTTCAGGTGCCTACCGGAGCAATGTAAAAACTACCAACAGAATTCCTTCCTGGCACCTTCGCTAGTGGAGTTGTGCATGGGGTGTATTTATTAAAATTTTGTCACCAGCCGAGTCCAAAATTCAGCTGTTCCCCATCTCAGCCCAGAAAGCAGGTAGAACAACTTTTGTGGTGTCTTTCAGGTGCCTACCAAGGTAGTGTAAAAACTACCAGGAGAACTCTTGTCTGGACCTTCCCTGGTGGAGTTGTGCATGGGGTGTGTTTGGAACATTTCGTCACCAGCCGAGTCCAAAATTCAGCTGTTCCCCATCTCAGCCCAGAAAGCAGGTAAAACAACTTTTGTGGTGTCTTTCAGGTGCCTACCAAGGTAGTGTAAAAACTATCAAGAGAACTCCTTTCTGGCACCTTCCGTGGTGGAGTTGTGCAGGGGGTGTGTTTGGAACATTTTGTCACCAGCCGAGTCCAAAATTCAGCGGTTCCCCATCTCAGCCCAGAAAGCAGGTAGAACAACTTTTGTGGTGTCTTTCAGCTGCCTACCAAGGTAGTGTAAAAACTACTAAGAGAACTCCTGTCTGGCACCTTCCCCGGTGGAGTTGTGCACGGGGTGTGTTTGGAACATTTTGTCACCAGCCGACTCTAAAATTCAGCTGTTCCCCATCTCAGCCCAGAAAGCAGGTAGAACAACTTTTGTGGTGCCTTTCAGCTGCCTACCAAGGTAGTGTAAAAACTACCAACAGAACTCCTGTCTGGCACCTTCCCCGGTGGAGTTGTGCAGGGGGTGTGTTTGGAACATTTTGTCACCAGCCGACTCCAAAATTCAGCTGTTCCCCATCTCAGCCCAGAAAGCAGGTAGAACAACTTTTGTGGTGTCTTTCAGATGCCTACCAAGGTAGTGTAAAAACTGCCAACAGAACTCTTGTCTGGCACATTCCCCGGTGGAGTTGTGCATGGGGTGTGTTTGGAACATTTTGTCACCAGCCGAGTCCAAAATTCAGCGGTTCCCCATCTCAGCCCAGAAAGCAGGTAGAACAACTTTTGTGGTGCCTTTCAGGTGCCTACCAAGGTAGTATAAAAACTTCCAACAGAACTCTTGTCTGGCACATTCCCCGGTGCAGTTGTGCAGGGGGTGTATTTATTAAAATTTTGTCACCAGCCGAGTCCAAAATTCAGCTGTTCCCCATCTCAGCCCAGAAACCAGGTAGAACAACTTTTGTGGTGCCTTTCAGATGCCTACCAAGGTAGTGTAAAAACTATCAAGAGAACTCCTTTCTGGCACCTTCCCCGGTGGAGTTGTGCATGGGGTGAGTTTGGAACATTTTGTCACCGGCCGAGTCCAAAATTCAGCGGTTCCCCATCTCAGCCCAGAAAGCAGGTAGAACAACTTTTGTGGTGTCTTTCAGGTGCCTACCAAGGTAGTGTAAAAACTACCAACAGAACTCCTGTCTGGCACCTTCCCCGGTGGAGTTGTGCATGGGGTGTGTTTGGAACATTTTGTCACCGGCCGAGTCCAAAATTCAGCTGTTCCCCATCTCAGCCCAGAAAGCAGGTAGAACAACTTTTGTGGTGTCTTTCAGATGCCTACTGGAGCAATGTAAAAACTACCAGGAGAACTCCTGTCTGGCACCTTCCCCGGTGGAGTTGTGCATGGGGTGTGTTTGGAACATTTTGTCACCAGCCGAGTCCAAAATTCAGCTGTTCCCCATCTCAGCCCAGAAAGCAGGTAGAACAACTTTTGTGGTGTCTTTCAGCTGCCTACCAAGGTAGTGTAAAAACTACTAAGAGAACTCTTGTCTGGCACCTTCACCGGTGGAGTTGTGCATGGGGTGTGTTTGGAACATTTTGTCACCAGCCGAGTCCAAAATTCAGCGGTTCCCCATCTCAGCCCAGAAAGCAGGTAGAACAACTTTTGTGGTGTCTTTCAGGTGCCTACCGGAGCAATGTAAAAACTACCAGGAGAACTCCTGTCTGGCACCTTCCCCGGTGGAGTTGTGCATGGGGTGTGTTTGGAACATTTTGTCACCAGCCGACTCCAAAATTCAGCTGTTCCCCATCTCAGCCCAGAAAGCAGGTAGAACAACTTTTGTGGTGTCTTTCAGGTTCCTACTGGAGCAATGTAAAAACTACCAGGAGAACTCGTTTCTGGCACCTTCCCCGGTGGAGTTGTGCATGGGGTGTGTTTGGAACATTTTGTCACCAGCCGAGTCCAAAATTCAGCGGTTCCCCATCTCAGCCCAGAAAGCAGGTAGAACAACTTTTGTGGTGTCTTTCAGGTGCCTACCGGAGCAATGTAAAAACTACCAGGAGAACTCGTTTCTGGCACCTTCCCCGGTGGAGTTGTGCATGGGGTGTGTTTGGAACATTTTGTCACCAGCCGAGTCCAAAATTAGCGGTTCCCCATCTCAGCCCAGAAAGCAGGTAGAACAACTTTTGTGGTGTCTTTTTGATGCCTACCGGAGCAATGTAAAAACTACCAACAGAATTCCTTCCTGGCACCTTCGCTAGTGGAGTTGTGCATGAGTGTATTTATTAAAATTTTGTCACCAGCCGAGTCCAAAATTCAGCTGTTCCCCATCTCAGCCCAGAAAGCAGGTAGAACAACTTTTGTGGTGTCTTTCAGGTGCCTACCAAGGTAGTGTAAAAACTACCAGGAGAACTCTTGTCTGGACCTTCCCTGGTGGAGTTGTGCATGGGGTGTGTTTGGAACATTTCGTCACCAGCCGAGTCCAAAATTCAGCTGTTCCCCATCTCAGCCCAGAAAGCAGGTAAAACAACTTTTGTGGTGTCTTTCAGGTGCCTACCAAGGTAGTGTAAAAACTATCAAGAGAACTCCTTTCTGGCACCTTCCGTGGTGGAGTTGTGCAGGGGGTGTGTTTGGAACATTTTGTCACCGGCCGAGTCCAAAATTCAGCGGTTCCCCATCTCAGCCCAGAAAGCAGGTAGAACAACTTTTGTGGTGTCTTTCAGCTGCCTACCAAGGTAGTGTAAAAACTACTAAGAGAACTCTTGTCTGGCACCTTCACCGGTGGAGTTGTGCATGGGGTGTGTTTGGAACATTTTGTCACCAGCCGAGTCCAAAATTCAGCGGTTCCCCATCTCAGCCCAGAAAGCAGGTAGAACAACTTTTGTGGTGTCTTTCAGGTGCCTACCAAGGTAGTGTAAAAACTTCCAACAGAACTCTTGTCTGGCACCTTCCCCGGTGGAGTTGTGCAGGGGGTGTGTTTGGAACATTTTGTCACCAGCCGAGTCCAAAATTCAGCGGTTCCCCATCTCAGCCCAGAAAGCAGGTAGAACAACTTTTGTGGTGTCTTTTTGATGCCTACCGGAGCAATGTAAAAATTACCAACAGAATTCCTTCCTGGCACCTTCGCTAGTGGAGTTGTGCATGGGGTGTATTTATTAAAATTTTGTCACCAGCCGAGTCCAAAATTCAGCGGTTCCCCATCTCAGCCCAGAAAGCAGGTAGAACAACTTTTGTGGTGCCTTTCAGCTGCCTACCAAGGTAGTGTAAAAACTACCAACAGAACTCCTGTCTGGCACCTTCCCCGGTGGAGTTGTGCAGGGGGTGTGTTTGGAACATTTTGTCACCAGCCGACTCCAAAATTCAGCTGTTCCCCATCTCAGCCCAGAAAGCAGGTAGAACAACTTTTGTGGTGTCTTTCAGATGCCTACCAAGGTAGTGTAAAAACTGCCAACAGAACTCTTGTCTGGCACATTCCCCGGTGGAGTTGTGCATGGGGTGTGTTTGGAACATTTTGTCACCAGCCGAGTCCAAAATTCAGCTGTTCCCCATCTCAGCCCAGAAAGCAGGTAGAACAACTTTTGTGGTGTCTTTCAGATGCCTACCGGAGCAATGTAAAAACTACCAGGAGAACTCCTGTCTGGCACCTTCCCCGGTGGAGTTGTGCATGGGGTGTGTTTGGAACATTTTGTCACCAGCCGAGTCCAAAATTCAGCTGTTCCCCATCTCAGCCCAGAAAGCAGGTAGAACAACTTTTGTGGTGTCTTTCAGGTGCCTACCAAGGTAGTATAAAAACTTCCAACAGAACTCTTGTCTGGCACATTCCCCGGTGCAGTTGTGCAGGGGGTGTATTTATTAAAATTTTGTCACCAGCCGAGTCCAAAATTCAGCTGTTCCCCATCTCAGCCCAGAAACCAGGTAGAACAACTTTTGTGGTGTCTTTCAGATGCCTACCGGAGCAATGTAAAAACTACCAACATAACTCCTGCCTGGCACCTTCCCCGGTGGAGTTGTGCATGGGGTGTCTTTGGAACATTTTGTCACCGGCCGAGTCCAAAATTCAGCGGTTCCCCATCTCAGCCCAGAAAGCAGGTAGAACAACTTTTATAGTGTCTTTTTGATGCCTACCGGAGCAATGTAAAAACTACCAACAGAATTCCTTCCTGGCACCTTCGCTAGTGGAGTTGTGCATGGGGTGTATTTATTAAAATTTTGTCACCAGCCGAGTCCAAAATTCAGCTGTTCCCCATCTCAGCCCAGAAAGCAGGTAGAACAACTTTTGTGGTGCCTTTCAGCTGCCTACCAAGGTAGTGTAAAAACTATTAAGAGAACTCCTGTCTGGCACCTTCCCCGGTGGAGTTGTGCATGGGCTGAGTTTGGAACATTTTGTCACCGGCCGAGTCCAAAATTCAGCTGTTCCCCATCTCAGCCCAGAAAGCAGGTAGAACAACTTTTGTGGTGTCTTTCAGGTGCCTACCAAGGTAGTGTAAAAACTACCAACAGAACTCCTGTCTGGCACCTTCCCCGGTGGAGTTGTGCATGGGGTGTGTTTGGAACATTTTGTCACCGGCCGAGTCCAAAATTCAGCTGTTCCCCATCTCAGCCCAGAAAGCAGGTAGAACAACTTTTGTGGTGTCTTTCAGATGCCTACTGGAGCAATGTAAAAACTACCAGGAGAACTCCTGTCTGGCACCTTCCCCGGTGGAGTTGTGCATGGGGTGTGTTTGGAACATTTTGTCACCAGCCGAGTCCAAAATTCAGCTGTTCCCCATCTCAGCCCAGAAAGCAGGTAGAACAACTTTTGTGGTGTCTTTCAGATGCCTACCGGAGCAATGTAAAAACTACCAGGAGAACTCCTGTCTGGCACCTTCCCCGGTGGAGTTGTGCAGGGGGTGTGTTTGGAACATTTTGTCACCAGCCGAGTCCAAAATTCAGCGGTTCCCCATCTCAGCCCAGAAAGCAGGTAGAACAACTTTTGTGGTGTCTTTCAGGTGCCTACCAAGGTAGTATAAAAACTTCCAACAGAACTCTTGTCTGGCACATTCCCCGGTGGAGTTGTGCAGGGGGTGTATTTATTAAAATTTTGTCACCAGCCGAGTCCAAAATTCAGCTGTTCCCCATCTCAGCCCAGAAAGCAGGTAGAACAACTTTTGTGGTGCCTTTCAAATGCCTACCAAGGTAGTGTAAAAACTATCAAGAGAACTCTTGTCTGGCACCTTCCCCGGTGGAGTTGTGCAGGGGGTATTTATTAAAATTTTTTCACCAGCCGAGTCCAAAATTCAGCTGTTCCCCATCTCATCCCAGAAAGCAGGTAAAACAACTTTTGTGGTGTCTTTCAGGTGCCTACCAAGGTAGTGTAAAAACTACCAGGAGAACTCCTTTATGGCACCTTCCCCGGTGGAGTTGTGCATGGGGTGTTTTTGGAACATTTCGTCACCAGCCGACTCCAAAATTCAGCGGTTCCCCATCTCAGCCCAGAAAGCAGGTAGAACAACTTTTGTGGTGTCTTTCAGATGCCTACCGGAGCAATGTAAAAACTACCAACAGAATTCCTTCCTGGCACCTTCGCTAGTGGAGTTGTGCATGGGGTGTATTTATTAAAATTTTGTCACCAGCCGAGTCCAAAATTCAGCTGTTCCCCATCTCAGCCCAGAAAGCAGGCAGAACAACTTTTGTGGTGTCTTTCAGCTGCCCACCAAGGTAGTGTAAAAACTACTAAGAGAACTCCTGTCTGGCACCTTCCCCGGTGGAGTTGTGCACGGGGTGTGTTTGGAACATTTTGTCACCAGCCGACTCTAAAATTCAGCTGTTCCCCATCTCAGCCCAGAAAGCAGGTAGAACAACTTTTGTGGTGTCTTTCAGGTGCCTACCAAGGTAGTGTAAAAACTACCAACAGAACTCCTGTCTGGCACCTTCCCCGGTGGAGTTGTGCAGGGGGTGTGTTTGGAACATTTTGTCACCAGCCGACTCCAAAATTCAGCTGTTCCCCATCTCAGCCCAGAAAGCAGGTAGAACAACTTTTGTGGTGTCTTTCAGATGCCTACCAAGGTAGTGTAAAAACTGCCAACAGGACTCTTGTCTGGCACATTCCCCGGTGGAGTTGTGCAGGGGGTGTGTTTTGAACATTTTGTCACCAGCCGAGTCCAAAATTCAGCTGTTCCCCATCTCAGCCCAGAAAGCAGGTAGAACAACTTTTGTGGTGTCTTTCAGATGCCTACCGGAGCAATGTAAAAACTACCAGGAGAACTCCTGTCTGGCACCTTCCCCGGTGGAGTTGTGCATGGGGTGTGTTTGGAACATTTTGTCACCAGCCGAGTCCAAAATTCAGCGGTTCCCCATCTCAGCCCAGAAAGCAGGTAGAACAACTTTTGTGGTGCCTTTCAGGTGCCTACCAAGGTAGTATAAAAACTTCCAACAGAACTCTTGTCTGGCACATTCCCCGGTGCAGTTGTGCAGGGGGTGTATTTATTAAAATTTTGTCACCAGCCGAGTCCAAAATTCAGCTGTTCCCCATCTCAGCCCAGAAAGCAGGTAGAACAACTTTTGTGGTGTCTTTCAGATGCCTACCGGAGCAATGTAAAAACTACCAACATAACTCCTGCCTGGCACCTTCCCCGGTGGAGTTGTGCATGGGGTGTCTTTGGAACATTTTGTCACCGGCCGAGTCCAAAATTCAGCGGTTCCCCATCTCAGCCCAGAAAGCAGGTAGAACAACTTTTATAGTGTCTTTTTGATGCCTACCGGAGCAATGTAAAAACTACCAACAGAATTCCTTCCTGGCACCTTCGCTAGTGGAGTTGTGCATGGGGTGTATTTATTAAAATTTTGTCACCAGCCGAGTCCAAAATTCAGCTGTTCCCCATCTCAGCCCAGAAAGCAGGTAGAACAACTTTTGTGGTGCCTTTCAGCTGCCTACCAAGGTAGTGTAAAAACTATCAAGAGAACTCCTGTCTGGCACCTTCCCCGGTGGAGTTGTGCATGGGGTGAGTTTGGAACATTTTGTCACCGGCCGAGTCCAAAATTCAGCTGTTCCCCATCTCAGCCCAGAAAGCAGGTAGAACAACTTTTGTGGTGTCTTTCAGATGCCTACTGGAGCAATGTAAAAACTACCAGGAGAACTCCTGTCTGGCACCTTCCCCGGTGGAGTTGTGCATGGGGTGTGTTTGGAACATTTTGTCACCAGCCGAGTCCAAAATTCAGCTGTTCCCCATCTCAGCCCAGAAAGCAGGTAGAACAACTTTTGTGGTGTCTTTCAGATGCCTACCGGAGCAATGTAAAAACTACCAGGAGAACTCCTGTCTGGCACCTTCCCCGGTGGAGTTGTGCAGGGGGTGTGTTTGGAACATTTTGTCACCGGCCGAGTCCAAAATTCAGCGGTTCCCCATCTCAGCCCAGAAAGCAGGTAGAACAACTTTTGTGGTGTCTTTCAGGTGCCTACCAAGGTAGTATAAAAACTTCCAACAGAACTCTTGTCTGGCACATTCCCCGGTGGAGTTGTGCAGGGGGTGTATTTATTAAAATTTTGTCACCAGCCGAGTCCAAAATTCAGCTGTTCCCCATCTCAGCCCAGAAAGCAGGTAGAACAACTTTTGTGGTGCCTTTCAAATGCCTACCAAGGTAGTGTAAAAACTACCAACAGAACTCCTGTCTGGCACCTTCCCCGGTGGAGTTTTGCAGGGGGTGTGTTTGGAACATTTTGTCACCGGCCGACTCCAAAATTCAGCTGTTCCCCATCTCAGCCCAGAAAGCAGGTAGAACAACTTTTGTGGTGTCTTTCAGGTGCCTACTGGAGCAATGTAAAAACTACCAGGAGAACTCCTGTCTGGCACCTTCCCCGGTGGAGTTGTGCAGGGGGTGTGTTTGGAACATTTTGTCACCAGCCGAGTCCAAAATTCAGCTGTTCCCCATCTCAGCCCAGAAAGCAGGTAGAACAACTTTTGTGGTGTCTTTCAGATGCCTACCGGAGCAATGTAAAAACTACCAGGAGAACTCCTGTCTGGCACCTTCCCCGGTGGAGTTGTGCATGGGGTGTGTTTGGAACATTTTGTCACCAGCCGAGTCCAAAATTCAGCGGTTCCCCATCTCAGCCCAGAAAGCAGGTAGAACAACTTGTGTGGTGCCTTTCAGGTGCCTACCAAGGTAGTATAAAAACTTCCAACAGAACTCTTGTCTGGCACATTCCCCGGTGCAGTTGTGCAGGGGGTGTATTTATTAAAATTTTGTCACCAGCCGAGTCCAAAATTCAGCTGTTCCCCATCTCAGCCCAGAAAGCAGGTAGAACAACTTTTGTGGTGCCTTTCAAATGCCTACCAAGGTAGTGTAAAAACTATCAAGAGAACTCTTGTCTGGCACCTTCCCCGGTGGAGTTGTGCAGGGGGTATTTATTAAAATTTTGTCACCAGCCGAGTCCAAAATTCAGCTGTTCCCCATCTCAGCCCAGAAAGCAGGTAGAACAACTTTTGTGGTGTCTTTCAGATGCCTACCGGAGCAATGTAAAAACTACCAACATAACTCCTGCCTGGCACCTTCCCCGGTGGAGTTGTGCATGGGGTGTCTTTGGAACATTTTGTCACCGGCCGAGTCCAAAATTCAGCGGTTCCCCATCTCAGCCCAGAAAGCAGGTAGAACAACTTTTATAGTGTCTTTTTGATGCCTACCGGAGCAATGTAAAAACTACCAACAGAATTCCTTCCTGGCACCTTCGCTAGTGGAGTTGTGCATGGGGTGTATTTATTAAAATTTTGTCACCAGCCGAGTCCAAAATTCAGCTGTTCCCCATCTCAGCCCAGAAAGCAGGTAGAACAACTTTTGTGGTGCCTTTCAGCTGCCTACCAAGGTAGTGTAAAAACTATCAAGAGAACTCCTGTCTGGCACCTTCCCCGGTGGAGTTGTGCATGGGGTGAGTTTGGAACATTTTGTCACCGGCCGAGTCCAAAATTCAGCTGTTCCCCATCTCAGCCCAGAAAGCAGGTAGAACAACTTTTGTGGTGTCTTTCAGATGCCTACTGGAGCAATGTAAAAACTACCAGGAGAACTCCTGTCTGGCACCTTCCCCGGTGGAGTTGTGCATGGGGTGTGTTTGGAACATTTTGTCACCAGCCGAGTCCAAAATTCAGCTGTTCCCCATCTCAGCCCAGAAAGCAGGTAGAACAACTTTTGTGGTGTCTTTCAGATGCCTACCGGAGCAATGTAAAAACTACCAGGAGAACTCCTGTCTGGCACCTTCCCCGGTGGAGTTGTGCAGGGGGTGTGTTTGGAACATTTTGTCACCAGCCGAGTCCAAAATTCAGCGGTTCCCCATCTCAGCCCAGAAAGCAGGTAGAACAACTTTTGTGGTGTCTTTCAGGTGCCTACCAAGGTAGTATAAAAACTTCCAACAGAACTCTTGTCTGGCACATTCCCCGGTGGAGTTGTGCAGGGGGTGTATTTATTAAAATTTTGTCACCAGCCGAGTCCAAAATTCAGCTGTTCCCCATCTCAGCCCAGAAAGCAGGTAGAACAACTTTTGTGGTGCCTTTCAAATGCCTACCAAGGTAGTGTAAAAACTATCAAGAGAACTCTTGTCTGGCACCTTCCCCGGTGGAGTTGTGCATGGGGTATTTATTAAAATTTTTTCACCAGCCGAGTCCAAAATTCAGCTGTTCCCCATCTGAGCCCACAAAGCAGGTAAAACAACTTTTGTGGTGTCTTTCAGGTGCCTACCAAGGTAGTGCAAAAACTACCAGGAGAACTCCTTTATGGAGTTGTGCATGGGGTGTTTTTGGAACATTTCGTCACCAGCCGACTCCAAAATTCAGCGGTTCCCCATCTCAGCCCAGAAAGCAGGTAGAACAACTTTTGTGGTGTCTTTCAGATGCCTACCGGAGCAATGTAAAAACTACCAACATAACTCCTGCCTGGCACCTTCCCCGGTGGAGTTGTGCATGGGGTGTGTTTGGAACATTTTGTCACCGGCCGAGTCCAAAATTCAGCGGTTCCCCATCTCAGCCCAGAAAGCAGGTAGAACAACTTTTATAGTGTCTTTTTGATGCCTACCGGAGCAATGTAAAAACTACCAACAGAATTCCTTCCTGGCACCTTCCCCGGTGGAGTTGTGCATGGGGTGTATTTATTAAAATTTTGTCACCAGCCGAGTCCAAAATTCAGCGGTTCCCCATCTCAGCCCAGAAAGCAGGTAGAACAACTTTTGTGGTGCCTTTCAAATGCCTACCAAGGTAGTGTAAAAACTATCAAGAGAACTCTTGTCTGGCACCTTCCCCGGTGGAGTTGTGCATGGGGTGTGTTTGGAACATTTTGTCACCAGCCGAGTCCAAAATTCAGCTGCTCCCCATCTCAGCCCAGAAAGCAGGTAGAACAACTTTTGTGGTGTCTTTCAGGTGCCTACCAAGGTAGTGTAAAAACTATCAAGAGAACTCTTGTCTGGCACCTTCCCTGGTGGAGTTGTGCAGGGGGTGTGTTTGGAACATTTTGTCACCGGCCGAGTCCAAAATTCAGCTGTTCCCCATCTCAGCCCAGAAAGCAGGTAGAACAACTTTTGTGGTGTCTTTCAGATGCTTACCAAGGTAGTGTAAAAACTATTAAGAGAACTCCTGTCTGGCACCTTCCCCGGTGGAATTGTGCATGGGGTGAGTTTGGAACATTTTGTCACCGGCCGACTCCAAAATTCAGCTGTTCCCCATCTCAGCCCAGAAAGCAGGTAGAACAACTTTTCTGGTGTCTTTCAGGTGCCTACCAAGGTAGTGTAAAAACTACCAACAGAACTCCTGTCTGGCACCTTCCCCGGTGGAGTTGTGCATGGGGTGTGTTTGGAACATTTTGTCACCGGCCGAGTCCAAAATTCAGCTGTTCCCCATCTCAGCCCAGAAAGCAGGTAGAACAACTTTTGTGGTGTCTTTCAGATGCCTACTGGAGCAATGTAAAAACTACCAGGAGAACTCCTGTCTGGCACCTTCCCCGGTGGAGTTGTGCAGGGGGTGTGTTTGGAACATTTTGTCACCAGCCGAGTCCAAAATTCAGCTGTTCCCCATCTCAGCCCAGAAAGCAGGTAGAACAACTTTTGTGGTGTCTTTCAGATGCCTACCGGAGCAATGTAAAAACTACCAGGAGAACTCCTGTCTGGCACCTTCCCCGGTGGAGTTGTGCAGGGGGTGTGTTTGGAACATTTTGTCACCAGCCGAGTCCAAAATTCAGCGGTTCCCCATCTCAGCCCAGAAAGCAGGTAGAACAACTTTTGTGGTGTCTTTCAGGTGCCTACCAAGGTAGTATAAAAACTTCCAACAGAACTCTTGTCTGGCACATTCCCCGGTGGAGTTGTGCAGGGGGTGTATTTATTAAAATTTTGTCACCAGCCGAGTCCAAAATTCAGCTGTTCCCCATCTCAGCCCAGAAAGCAGGTAGAACAACTTTTGTGGTGCCTTTCAAATGCCTACCAAGGTAGTGTAAAAACTATCAAGAGAACTCTTGTCTGGCACCTTCCCCGGTGGAGTTGTGCAGGGGGTATTTATTAAAATTTTTTCACCAGCCGAGTCCAAAATTCAGCTGTTCCCCATCTGAGCCCAGAAAGCAGGTAAAACAACTTTTGTGGTGTCTTTCAGGTGCCTACCAAGGTAGTGTAAAAACTACCAGGAGAACTCCTTTATGGCACCTTCCCCGGTGGAGTTGTGCATGGGGTGTTTTTGGAACATTTCGTCACCAGCCGACTCCAAAATTCAGCGGTTCCCCATCTCAGCCCAGAAAGCAGGTAGAACAACTTTTGTGGTGTCTTTCAGATGCCTACCGGAGCAATGTAAAAACTACCAACAGAATTCCTTCCTGGCACCTTCGCTAGTGGAGTTGTGCATGGGGTGTATTTATTAAAATTTTGTCACCAGCCGAGTCCAAAATTCAGCTGTTCCCCATCTCAGCCCAGAAAGCAGGTAGAACAACTTTTGTGGTGTCTTTCAGGTGCCTACCGGAGCAATGTAAAAACTACCAGGAGAACTCGTTTCTGGCACCTTCCCCGGTGGAGTTGTGCATGGGGTGTGTTTGGAACATTTTGTCACCAGCCGAGTCCAAAATTCAGCGGTTCCCCATCTCAGCCCAGAAAGCAGGTAGAACAACTTTTGTGGTGTCTTTTTGATGCCTACCGGAGCAATGTAAAAACTACCAACAGAATTCGTTCTTGGCACCTTCGCTAGTGGAGTTGTGCATGGGGTGTATTTATTAAAATTTTGTCACCAGCCGAGTCCAAAATTCAGCTGTTCCCCATCTCAGCCCAGAAAGCAGGCAGAACAACTTTTGTGGTGTCTTTCAGCTGCCCACCAAGGTAGTGTAAAAACTACTAAGAGAACTCCTGTCTGGCACCTTCCCCGGTGGAGTTGTGCACGGGGTGTGTTTGGAACATTTTGTCACCAGCCGACTCTAAAATTCAGCTGTTCCCCATCTCAGCCCAGAAAGCAGGTAGAACAACTTTTGTGGTGTCTTTCAGGTGCCTACCAAGGTAGTGTAAAAACTACCAACAGAACTCCTGTCTGGCACCTTCCCCGGTGGAGTTGTGCAGGGGGTGTGTTTGGAACATTTTGTCACCAGCCGAGTCCAAAATTCAGCTGTTCCCCATCTCAGCCCAGAAAGCAGGTAGAACAACTTTTGTGGTGTCTTTCAGATGCCTACCAAGGTAGTGTAAAAACTGCCAACAGAACTCCTGTCTGGCACCTTCCCCGGTGGAGTTGTGCATGGGGTGTGTTTGGAACATTTTGTCACCAGCCGAGTCCAAAATTCAGCTGTTCCCCATCTCAGCCCAGAAAGCAGGTAGAACAACTTTTGTGGTGTCTTTCAGATGCCTACCGGAGCAATGTAAAAACTACCAGGAGAACTCCTGTCTGGCACCTTCCCCGGTGGAGTTGTGCAGGGGGTGTGTTTGGAACATTTTGCACCAGCCGAGTCCAAAATTCAGCGGTTCCCCATCTCAGCCCAGAAAGCAGGTAGAACAACTTTTGTGGTGTCTTTCAGGTGCCTACCAAGGTAGTATAAAAACTTCCAACAGAACTCTTGTCTGGCACATTCCCCGGTGGAGTTGTGCAGGGGGTGTATTTATTAAAATTTTGTCACCAGCCGAGTCCAAAATTCAGCTGTTCCCCATCTCAGCCCAGAAAGCAGGTAGAACAACTTTTGTGGTGCCTTTCAAATGCCTACCAAGGTGGTGTAAAAACTATCAAGAGAACTCTTGTCTGGCACCTTCCCCGGTGGAGTTGTGCATGGGGTATTTATTATAATTTTTTCACCAGCCGACTCCAAAATTCAGCTGTTCCCCATCTGAGCCCAGAAAGCAGGTAAAACAACTTTTGTGGTGTCTTTCAGGTGCCTACCAAGGTAGTGTAAAAACTACCAGGAGAACTCCTTTATGGCACCTTCCCCGGTGGAGTTGTGCATGGGGTGTTTTTGGAACATTTCGTCACCAGCCGACTCCAAAATTCAGCGGTTCCCCATCTCAGCCCAGAAAGCAGGTAGAACAACTTTTGTGGTGTCTTTCAGATGCCTACCGGAGCAATGTAAAAACTACCAACAGAACTCCTGCCTGGCACCTTCCCCGGTGGAGTTGTGCATGGGGTGTGTTTGGAACATTTTGTCACCGGCCGAGTCCAAAATTCAGCGGTTCCCCATCTCAGCCCAGAAAGCAGGTAGAACAACTTTTATAGTGTCTTTTTGATGCCTACCGGAGCAATGTAAAAACTACCAACAGAATTCCTTCCTGGCACCTTCCCCGGTGGAGTTGTGCATGGGGTGTATTTATTAAAATTTTGTCACCAGCCGAGTCCAAAATTCAGCTGTTCCCCATCTCAGCCCAGAAAGCAGGTAGAACAACTTTTGTGGTGCCTTTCAGCTGCCTACCAAGGTAGTGTAAAAACTATCAAGAGAACTCCTGTCTGGCACCTTCCCCGGTGGAATTGTGCATGGGGTGAGTTTGGAACATTTTGTCACCGGCCGACTCCAAAATTCAGCTGTTCCCCATCTCAGCCCAGAAAGCAGGTAGAACAACTTTTGTGGTGTCTTTCAGATGCCTACTGGAGCAATGTAAAAACTACCAGGAGAACTCCTGTCTGGCACCTTCCCCGGTGGAGTTGTGCATGGGGTGTGTTTGGAACATTTTGTCACCAGCCGAGTCCAAAATTCAGCTGTTCCCCATCTCAGCCCAGAAAGCAGGTAGAACAACTTTTGTGGTGTCTTTCAGATGCCTACCAGAGCAATGTAAAAACTACCAGGAGAACTCCTGTCTGGCACCTTCCCAGGTGGAGTTGTGCAGGGGGTGTGTTTGGAACATTTTGTCACCAGCCGAGTCCAAAATTCAGCGGTTCCCCATCTCAGCCCAGAAAGCAGGTAGAACAACTTTTGTGGTGTCTTTCAGGTGCCTACCAAGGTAGTATAAAAACTTCCAACAGAACTCTTGTCTGGCACATTCCCCGGTGGAGTTGTGCAGGGGGTGTATTTATTAAAATTTTGTCACCAGCCGAGTCCAAAATTCAGCTGTTCCCCATCTCAGCCCAGAAAGCAGGTAGAACAACTTTTGTGGTGCCTTTCAAATGCCTAACAAGGTAGTGTAAAAACTATCAAGAGAACTCTTGTCTGGCACCTTCCCCGGTGGAGTTGTGCATGGGGTATTTATTAAAATTTTTTCACCAGCCGAGTCCAAAATTCAGCTGCTCCCCATCTGAGCCCAGAAAGCAGGTAAAACAACTTTTGTGGTGTCTTTCAGGTGCCTACCAAGGTAGTGTAAAAACTACCAGGAGAACTCCTTTATGGCACCTTCCCCGGTGGAGTTGTGCATGGGGTGTTTTTGGAACATTTCGTCACCAGCCGACTCCAAAATTCAGCGGTTCCCCATCTCAGCCCAGAAAGCAGGTAGAACAACTTTTGTGGTGTCTTTCAGATGCCTACCGGAGCAATGTAAAAACTACCAACATAACTCCTGCCTGGCACCTTCCCCGGTGGAGTTGTGCATGGGGTGTGTTTGGAACATTTTGTCACCGGCCGAGTCCAAAATTCAGCGGTTCCCCATCTCAGCCCAGAAAGCAGGTAGAACAACTTTTATAGTGTCTTTTTGATGCCTACCGGAGCAATGTAAAAACTACCAACAGAATTCCTTCCTGGCACCTTCCCCGGTGGAGTTGTGCATGGGGTGTATTTATTAAAATTTTGTCACCAGCCGAGTCCAAAATTCAGCTGTTCCCCATCTCAGCCCAGAAAGCAGGTAGAACAACTTTTGTGGTGTCTTTCAGATGCCTACCAAGGTAGTGTAAAAACTGCCAACAGAACTCTTGTCTGGCACATTCCCCGGTGGAGTTGTGCATGGGGTGTGTTTGGAACATTTTGTCACCAGCCGAGTCCAAAATTCAGCGGTTCCCCATCTCAGCCCAGAAAGCAGGTAGAACAACTTTTGTGGTGCCTTTCAGGTGCCTACCGGAGCAATGTAAAAACTACCAGGAGAACTCCTCTCTGGCACCTTCCCCAGTGGAGTTGTGCATGGGGTGTGTTTGGAACATTTTGTCACCGGCCGACTCCAAAATTCAGCCATTCCCCATCTCAGCCCAGAAAGCAGGTAGAACAACTTTTGTGGTGTCTTTCAGGTGCCTACCAAGGTAGTGTAAAAACTATTAAGAGAACTCCTGTCTGGCACCTTCCCCGGTGGAGTTGTGCAGGGGGTGTGTTTGGAACATTTTGTCACCAGCCGAGTCCAAAATTCAGCTGTTCCCCATCTCAGCCCAGAAAGCAGGTAGAACAACTTTTGTGGTGTCTTTCAGATGCCTACCGGAGCAATGTAAAAACTACCAGGAGAACTCCTGTCTGGCACCTTCCCCGGTGGAGTTGTGCATGGGGTGTGTTTGGAACATTTTGTCACCAGCCGAGTCCAAAATTCAGCTGTTCCCCATCTCAGCCCAGAAAGCAGGTAGAACAACTTTTGTGGTGCCTTTCAAATGCCTACCAAGGTAGTGTAAAAACTATCAAGAGAACTCTTGTCTGGCACCTTCCCCGGTGGAGTTGTGCAGGGGGTATTTATTAAAATTTTGTCACCAGCCGAGTCCAAAATTCAGCTGTTCCCCATCTCAACCCAGAAAGCAGGTAGAACAACTTTTGTGGTGTCTTTCAGATGCCTACCGGAGCAATGTAAAAACTACCAACATAACTCCTGCCTGGCACCTTCCCCGGTGGAGTTGTGCATGGGGTGTGTTTGGAACATTTTGTCACCGGCCGAGTCCAAAATTCAGCGGTTCCCCATCTCAGCCCAGAAAGCAGGTAGAACAACTTTTATAGTGTCTTTTTGATGCCTACCGGAGCAATGTAAAAACTACCAACAGAATTCCTTCCTGGCACCTTCGCTAGTGGAGTTGTGCATGGGGTGTATTTATTAAAATTTTGTCACCAGCCGAGTCCAAAATTCAGCGGTTCCCCATCTCAGCCCAGAAAGCAGGTAGAACAACTTTTGTGGTGCCTTTCATCTGCCTACCAAGGTAGTGTAAAAACTATCAAGAGAACTCCTGTCTGGCACCTTCCCCGGTGGAGTTGTGCATGGGGTGAGTTTGGAACATTTTGTCACCGGCCGACTCCAAAATTCAGCTGTTCCCCATCTCAGCCCAGAAAGCAGGTAGAACAACTTTTGTGGTGTCTTTCAGATGCCTACTGGAGCAATGTAAAAACTACCAGGAGAACTCCTGTCTGGCACCTTCCCCGGTGGAGTTGTGCATGGGGTGTGTTTGGAACATTTTGTCACCAGCCGAGTCCAAAATTCAGCGGTTCCCCATCTCAGCCCAGAAAGCAGGTAGAACAACTTTTGTAGTGTCTTTCAGGTGCCTACCAAGGTAGTATAAAAACTTCCAACAGAACTCTTGTCTGGCACATTCCCCGGTGGAGTTGTGCAGGGGGTGTATTTATTAAAATTTTTTCACCAGCCGAGTCCAAAATTCAGCTGTTCCCCATCTCAGCCCAGAAAGCAGGTAGAACAACTTTTGTGGTGCCTTTCAAATGCCTACCAAGGTAGTGTAAAAACTATCAAGAGAACTCTTGTCTGGCACCTTCCCCGGTGGAGTTGTGCATGGGGTATTTATTAAAATTTTTTCACCAGCCGAGTCCAAAATTCAGCTGTTCCCCATCTGAGCCCAGAAAGCAGGTAAAACAACTTTTGTGGTGTCTTTCAGGTGCCTACCAAGGTAGTGTAAAAACTACCAGGAGAACTCCTTTATGGCACCTTCCCCGGTGGAGTTGTGCATGGGGTGTTTTTGGAACATTTCGTCACCAGCCGACTCCAAAATTCAGCGGTTCCCCATCTCAGCCCAGAAAGCAGGTAAAACAACTTTTGTGGTGTCTTTCAGATGCCTACCGGAGCAATGTAAAAACTACCAACATAACTCCTGCCTGGCACCTTCCCCCGTGGAGTTGTGCATGGGGTGTGTTTGGAACATTTTGTCACCGGCCGAGTCCAAAATTCAGCGGTTCCCCATCTCAGCCCAGAAAACAGGTAGAACAACTTTTATAGTGTCTTTTTGATGCCTACCGGAGCAATGTAAAGACTACCAACAGAATTCCTTCCTGGCACCTTCCCCGGTGGAGTTGTGCATGGGGTGTATTTATTAAAATTTTGTCACCAGCCGAGTCCAAAATTCAGCTGTTCCCCATCTCAGCCCAGAAAGCAGGTAGAACAACTTTTGTGGTGCCTTTCAAATGCCTACCAAGGTAGTGTAAAAACTATCAAGAGAACTCTTGTCTGGCACCTTCCCCGGTGGAGTTGTGCATGGGGTGTGTTTGGAACATTTTGTCACCAGCCGAGTCCAAAATTCAGCTGCTCCCCATCTCAGCCCAGAAAGCAGGTAGAACAACTTTTGTGGTGTCTTTCAGGTGCCTACCAAGGTAGTGTAAAAACTATCAAGAGAACTCTTGTCTGGCACCTTCCCTGGTGGAGTTGTGCATGGGGTGTCTTTGGAACATTTTGTCACCGGCCGAGTCCAAAATTCAGCTGTTCCCCATCTCAGCCCAGAAAGCAGGTAGAACAACTTTTGTGGTGTCTTTCAGGTGCCTACCAAGGTAGTGTAAAAACTACCAGGAGAACTCTTGTCTGGCACCTTCCCCGGTGGAGTTGTGCAGGGGGTGTGTTTGGAACATTTTGTCACCAGCCGAGTCCAAAATTCAGCGGTTCCCCATCTCAGCCCAGAAAGCAGGTAGAACAACTTTTGTGGTGCCTTTCAGATGCCTACCGGAGCAATGTAAAAACTACCAGGAGAACTCCTGTCTGGCACCTTCCCCGGTGGAGTTGTGCATGGGGTGTGTTTGGAACATTTTGTCACCGGCCGAGTCCAAAATTCAGCGGTTCCCCATCTCATCCCAGAGAGCAGGAAGAACAACTTTTGTGGTGTCTTTCAGGTGCCTACCGGAGCAATGTAAAAACTACCAACAGAATTCCTTCTTGGCACCTTCGCTAGTGGAGTTGTGCATGGGGTGTATTTATTAAAATTTTGTCACCAGCCGAGTCCAAAATTCAGCGGTTCCCCATCTCAGCCCAGAAAGCAGGCAGAACAACTTTTGTGGTGCCTTTCAGCTGCCTACCAAGGTAGTGTAAAAACTACTAAGAGAACTCCTGTCTGGCACCTTCCCCGGTGGAGTTGTGCATGGGGTGTGTTTGGAACATTTTGTCACCAGCCGACTCCAAAATTCAGCTGTTCCCCATCTCAGCCCAGAAAGCAGGTAGAACAACTTTTGTGGTGCCTTTCAGCTGCCTACCAAGGTAGTGTCAAAACTACTAAGAGAACTCCTGTCTGGCACCTTCCCCGGTGGAGTTGTGCAAGGGGTGTGTTTGGAACATTTTGTCACCAGCCGAGTCCAAAATTCAGCTGTTCCCCATCTCAGCCCAGAGAGCAGGTAGAACAACTTTTGTGGTGCCTTTCAGATGCCTACCGGAGCAATGTAAAAACTACCAGGAGAACTCCTGTCTGGCACCTTCCCCGGTGGAGTTGTGCATGGGGTGTGTTTGGAACATTTTGTCACCAGCCGAGTCCAAAATTCAGCGGTTCCCCATCTCAGCCCAGAAAGCAGGTAGAACAACTTTTGTAGTGTTTTTTTGATGCCTACCGGAGCAATGTAAAAACTACCAACAGAATTCCTTCCTGGCACCTTCGCTAGTGGAGTTGTGCATGGGGTGTATTTATTAAAATTTTGTCACCGGCCGACTCCAAAATTCAGCGGTTCCCCATCTCAGCCCAGAAAGCAGGTAGAAGAACTTTTGTGGTGTCTTTCAAATGCCTACCAAGGTAGTGTAAAAACTACCAGGAGAACTCCTGTCTGGCACCTTCCCCGGTGGAGATGTGCATGGGGTGTGTTTGGAACATTTTGTCACCAGCCGAGTCCAAAATTCAGCGGTTCCCCATCTCAGCCCAGAAAGCAGGTAGAACAACTTTTGTGGTGTCTTTCAGGTACCTACCAAGGTAGTGTAAAAACTACCAGGAGAACTCTTGTCTGGCACATTCCCCGGTGGAGTTGTGCAGGGGGTGTGTTTGGAACATTTTGTCACCAGCCGAGTCCAAAATTCAGCGGTTCCCCATCTCAGCCCAGAAAGCAGGTAGAACAACTTTTGTGGTGTCTTTCAGCTGCCTACCAAGGTAGTGTAAAAACTATTAAGAGAACTCCTGTCTGGCACCTTCCCCGGTGGAGTTGTGCATGGGGTGTGTTTGGAACATTTTGTCACCGGCCGACTCCAAAATTCAGCGGTTCCCCATCTCAGCCCAGAAAGCAGGTAGAACAACTTTTGTAGTGTCTTTTTGATGCCTACCGGAGCAATGTAAAAACTACCAACAGAATTCCTTCCTGGCACCTTCGCTAGTGGAGTTGTGCATGGGGTGTATTTATTAAAATTTTGTCACCGGCCGAGTCCAAAATTCAGCTGTTCCCCATCTCAGCCCAGAAAGCAGGTAGAACAACTTTTGTGGTGCCTTTCAAATGCCTACCAAGGTAGTGTAAAAACTATCAAGAGAACTCTTGTCTGGCACCTTCCCCGGTGGAGTTGTGCATGGGGTGTGTTTGGAACATTTTGTCACCAGCCGAGTCCAAAATTCAGCTGTTCCCCGTCTCAGCCCAGAAAGAAGGAATAAAAAACTTTTGTGGTGTCTTTCAGGTGCCTACCAAGGTAGTGTAAAAACTACCAGGAGAACTCGTTTCTGGCACCTTCCCCGGTGGAGTTGTGCATGGGGTGTGTTTGGAACATTTTGTCACCAGCCGACTCCAAAATTCAGCTGTTCCCCATCTCAGCCCAGAAAGCAGGTAGAACAACTTTTGTGGTGCCTTTCAGCTG
Organism: Falco biarmicus; assembly: GCF_023638135.1. NCBI lineage: Eukaryota > Metazoa > Chordata > Aves > Falconiformes > Falconidae > Falco > Falco biarmicus. The sequence goes on along the minus strand of NW_026611692.1, from coordinate 285,087 downwards.
CCTACCATGGTAGTGTAAAAACTACCAGGAGAACTCTTGTCTGGCACCTTCCCCGGTGGAGTTGTGCATGGGGTGTGTTTGGAACATTTTGTCACCAGCCGAGTCCAAAATTCAGCGGTTCCCCATCTCAGCCCAGAAAGCAGGTAGAACAACTTTTGTGGTGCCTTTCAGATGCCTACCGGAGCAATGTAAAAACTACCAGGAGAACTCCTGTCTGGCACCTTCCCCGGTGGAGTTGTGCATGGGGTGTGTTTGGAACATTTTGTCACCGGCCGAGTCCAAAATTCAGCGGTTCCCCATCTCATCCCAGACAGCAGGAAGAACAACTTTTGTGGTGTCTTTCAGGTGCCTACCGGAGCAATGTAAAAACTACCAACAGAATTCGTTCTTGGCACCTTCACTAGTGGAGTTGTGCATGGGGTGTATTTATTAAAATTTTGTCACCAGCCGAGTCCAAAATTCAGCTGTTCCCCATCTCAGCCCAGAAAGCAGGTAGAACAACTTTTGTGGTGTCTTTCAGCTGCCTACCAAGGTAGTGTAAAAACTATCAAGAGAACTCCTGTCTGGCACCTTCCCCGGTGGAGTTGTGCATGGGGTGAGTTTGGAACATTTTGTCACCGGCCGAGTCCAAAATTCAGCTGTTCCCCATCTCAGCCCAGAAAGCAGGTAGAACAACTTTTGTGGTGTCTTTCAGATGCCTACTGGAGCAATGTAAAAACTACCAGGAGAACTCCTGTCTGGCACCTTCCCCGGTGGAGTTGTGCATGGGGTGTGTTTGGAACATTTTGTCACCAGCCGAGTCCAAAATTCAGCTGTTCCCCATCTCAGCCCAGAAAGCAGGTAGAACAACTTTTGTGGTGTCTTTCAGATGCCTACCGGAGCAATGTAAAAACTACCAGGAGAACTCCTGTCTGGCACCTTCCCCGGTGGAGTTGTGCATGGGGTGTGTTTGGAACATTTTGTCACCAGCCGACTCCAAAATTCAGCGGTTCCCCATCTCAGCCCAGAAAGCAGGTAGAACAACTTTTGTAGTGTCTTTCAGGTGCCTACCAAGGTAGTATAAAAACTTCCAACAGAACTCTTGTCTGGCACATTCCCCGGTGGAGTTGTGCAGGGGGTGTATTTATTAAAATTTTGTCACCAGCCGAGTCCAAAATTCAGCTGTTCCCCATCTCAGCCCAGAAAGCAGGTAGAACAACTTTTGTGGTGCCTTTCAAATGCCTACCAAGGTAGTGTAAAAACTATCAAGAGAACTCTTGTCTGGCACCTTCCCCGGTGGAGTTGTGCATGGGGTATTTATTAAAATTTTTTCACCAGCCGAGTCCAAAATTCAGCTGTTCCCCATCTGAGCCCAGAAAGCAGGTAAAACAACTTTTGTGGTGTCTTTCAGGTGCCTACCAAGGTAGTGTAAAAACTACCAGGAGAACTCCTTTATGGCACCTTCCCCGGTGGAGTTGTGCATGGGGTGTTTTTGGAACATTTCGTCACCAGCCGACTCCAAAATTCAGCGGTTCCCCATCTCAGCCCAGAAAGCAGGTAGAACAACTTTTGTGGTGTCTTTCAGATGCCTACCGGAGCAATGTAAAAACTACCAACATAACTCCTGCCTGGCACCTTCCCCGGTGGAGTTGTGCATGGGGTGTGTTTGGAACATTTTGTCACCGGCCGAGTCCAAAATTCAGCGGTTCCCCATCTCAGCCCAGAAAGCAGGTAGAACAACTTTTATAGTGTCTTTTTGATGCCTACCGGAGCAATGTAAAAACTACCAACAGAATTCCTTCCTGGCACCTTCCCCGGTGGAGTTGTGCATGGGGTGTATTTATTAAAATTTTGTCACCAGCCGAGTCCAAAATTCAGCTGTTCCCCATCTCAGCCCAGAAAGCAGGTAGAACAACTTTTGTGGTGCCTTTCAAATGCCTACCAAGGTAGTGTAAAAACTATCAAGAGAACTCTTGTCTGGCACCTTCCCCGGTGGAGTTGTGCATGGGGTGTGTTTGGAACATTTTGTCACCAGCCGAGTCCAAAATTCAGCTGCTCCCCATCTCAGCCCAGAAAGCAGGTAGAACAACTTTTGTGGTGTCTTTCAGGTGCCTACCAAGGTAGTGTAAAAACTATCAAGAGAACTCTTGTCTGGCACCTTCCCTGGTGGAGTTGTGCAGGGGGTGTGTTTGGAACATTTTGTCACCAGCCGAGTCCAAAATTCAGCTGTTCCCCATCTCAGCCCAGAAAGCAGGTAGAACAACTTTTGTGGTGTCTTTCAGGTGCCTACCAAGGTAGTGTAAAAACTACCAGGAGAACTCTTGTCTGGCACCTTCCCCGGTGGAGTTGTGCATGGGGTGTGTTTGGAACATTTTGTCACCAGCCGAGTCCAAAATTCAGCGGTTCCCCATCTCAGCCGAGAAAGCAGGTAGAACAACTTTTGTGGTGCCTTTCAGATGCCTACCGGAGCAATGTAAAAACTACCAGGAGAACTCGTTTCTGGCACCTTCCCCGGTGGAGTTGTGCATGGGGTGTGTTTGGAACATTTTGTCACCGGCCGAGTCCAAAATTCAGCGGTTCCCCATCTCATCCCAGACAGCAGGAAGAACAACTTTTGTGGTGTCTTTCAGGTGCCTACCGGAGCAATGTAAAAACTACCAACAGAATTTCTTCTTGGCACCTTCGCTAGTGGAGTTGTGCATGGGGTGTATTTATTAAAATTTTGTCACCAGCCGAGTCCAAAATTCAGCGGTTCCCCATCTCAGCCCAGAAAGCAGGCAGAACAACTTTTGTGGTGCCTTTCAGCTGCCTACCAAGGTAGTGTAAAAACTACTAAGAGAACTCCTGTCTGGCACCTTCCCCGGTGGAGTTGTGCATGGGGTGTGTTTGGAACATTTTGTCACCAGCCGACTCCAAAATTCAGCTGTTCCCCATCTCAGCCCAGAAAGCAGGCAGAACAACTTTTGTGGTGCCTTTCAGCTGCCTACCAAGGTAGTGTCAAAACTACTAAGAGAACTCCTGTCTGGCACCTTCCCCGGTGGAGTTGTGCAGGGGGTGTATTTGGAACATTTTGTCACCAGCCGAGTCCAAAATTCAGCTGTTCCCCATCTCAGCCCAGAGAGCAGGTAGAACAACTTTTGTGGTGCCTTTCAGATGCCTACCGGAGCAATGTAAAAACTACCAGGAGAACTCCTGTCTGGCACCTTCCCCGGTGGAGTTGTGCATGGGGTGTATTTATTAAAATTTTGTCACCAGCCGAGTCCAAAATTCAGCTGTTCCCCATCTCAGCCCAGAAAGCAGGTAGAACAACTTTTGTGGTGCCTTTCAAATGCCTACCAAGGTAGTGTAAAAACTATCAAGAGAACTCTTGTCTGGCACCTTCCCCGGTGGAGTTGTGCATGGGGTGTGTTTGGAACATTTTGTCACCAGCCGAGTCCAAAATTCAGCTGTTCCCCGTCTCAGCCCAGAAAGCAGGAATAAAAAACTTTTGTGGTGTCTTTCAGGTGCCTACCAAGGTAGTGTAAAAACTACCAGGAGAACTCCTGTCTGGCACCTTCCCCGGTGGAGTTGTGCATGGGGTGTGTTTGGAACATTTTGTCACCAGCCGACTCCAAAATTCAGCTGTTCCCCATCTCAGCCCAGAAAGCAGGTAGAACAACTTTTGTGGTGCCTTTCAGCTGCCTACCATGGTAGTGTAAAAACTACCAGGAGAACTCTTGTCTGGCACCTTCCCCGGTGGAGTTGTGCATGGGGTGTGTTTGGAACATTTTGTCACCAGCCGAGTCCAAAATTCAGCGGTTCCCCATCTCAGCCCAGAAAGCAGGTAGAACAACTTTTGTGGTGTCTTTCAGATGCCTACCGGAGCAATGTAAAAACTACCAGGAGAACTCTTGTCTGGCACCTTCCCCGGTGGAGTTGTGCATGGGGTGTGTTTGGAACATTTTGTCACCGGCCGAGTCCAAAATTCAGCGGTTCCCCATCTCATCCCAGACAGCAGGAAGAACAACTTTTGTGGTGTCTTTCAGGTGCCTACCGGAGCAATGTAAAAACTACCAACAGAATTCGTTCTTGGCACCTTCACTAGTGGAGTTGTGCATGGGGTGTATTTATTAAAATTTTGTCACCAGCCGAGTCCAAAATTCAGTGGTTCCCCATCTCAGCCCAGAAAGCAGGTAGAACAACTTTTGTGGTGTCTTTCAGATGCCTACCGGAGCAATGTAAAAACTACCAGGAGAACTCCTGTCTGGCACCTTCCCCGGTGGAGTTGTGCATGGGGTGTGTTTGGAACATTTTGTCACCAGCCGACTCCAAAATTCAGCTGTTCCCCATCTCAGCCCAGAAAGCAGGTAGAACAACTTTTGTGGTGTCTTTCAGATGCCTACCAAGGTAGTGTAAAAACTTCCAACAGAACTCTTGTCTGGCACCTCCCCCGGTGGAGTTGTGCAGGGGGTGTGTTTGGAACATTTTGTCACCAGCCGAGTCCAAAATTCAGCTGTTCCCCATCTCAGCCCAGAGAGCAGGTAGAACAACTTTTGTGGTGCCTTTCAGATGCCTACCAAGGTAGTGTAAAAACTACCAGGAGAACTCGTTTCTGGCACCTTCCCCGGTGGAGTTGTGCATGGGGTGTGTTTGGAACATTTTGTCACCAGCCGAGTCCAAAATTCAGCTGTTCCCCATCTCAGCCCAGAAAGCAGGTAAAACAACTTTTGTGGTGTCTTTCAGCTGCCTACCAAGGTAGTGTAAAAACTACCAACAGAACTCCTGTCTGGCACCTTCCCCGGTGGAGTTGTGCAGGGGGTGTGTTTGGAACATTTTGTCACCAGCCCAGTCCAAAATTCAGCGGTTCTCCATCTCAGCCCAGAAAGCAGGTAAAACAACTTTTGTGGTGTCTTTCAGGTACCTACCAAGGTAGTGTAAAAACTACCAGGAGAACTCTTGTCTGGCACATTCCCCGGTGGAGTTGTGCAGGGGGTGTGTTTGGAACATTTTGTCACCAGCCGACTCCAAAATTCAGCTGTTCCCCATCTCAGCCCAGAAAGCAGGTAGAACAACTTTTGTGGTGTCTTTCAGATGCCTACCAAGGTAGTGTAAAAACTATTAAGAGAACTCCTGTCTGGCACCTTCCCCGGTGGAATTGTGCATGGGGTGTGTTTGGAACATTTTGTCACCAGCCGACTCCAAAATTCAGCTGTTCCCCATCTCAGCCCAGAAAGCAGGTAGAACAACTTTTGTAGTGTCTTTTTGATGCCTACCGGAGCAATGTAAAAACTACCAACAGAATTCCTTCCTGGCACCTTCGCTAGTGGAGTTGTGCATGGGGTGTATTTATTAAAATTTTGCCACCAGCCGAGTCCAAAATTCAGCTGTTCCCCATCTCAGCCCAGAAAGCAGGTAGAACAACTTTTGTGGTGCCTTTCAAATGCCTACCAAGGTAGTGTAAAAACTATCAAGAGAACTCTTGTCTGGCACCTTCCCCGGTGGAGTTGTGCATGGGGTGTGTTTGGAACATTTTGTCACCAGCCGAGTCCAAAATTCAGCTGTTCCCCGTCTCAGCCCAGAAAGCAGGAAGAAAAAACTTTTGTGGTGTCTTTCAGGTGCCTACCAAGGTAGTGTAAAAACTACCAGGAGAACTCCTTTCTGGCACCTTCCCCGGTGGAATTGTGCATGGGGTGTTTTTGGATCATTTTTTCACCAGCCGAGTCCAAAATTCAGTGGTTCCCCATCTCAGCCCAGAAAGCAGGTAGAACAACTTTTGTAGTGTCTTTTTGATGCCTACCGGAGCAATGTAAAAACTACCAACAGAATTCCTTCCTGGCACCTTCCCTAGTGGAGTTGTGCATGGGGTGTATTTATTAAAATTTTGTCACCAGCCGAGTCCAAAATTCAGCTGTTCCCCATCTCAGCCCAGAAAGCAGGTAGAACAACTTTTGTGGTGTCTTTCAGATGCCTACCAAGGTAGTGTAAAAACTATCAAGAGAACTCTTGTCTGGACCTTCCCCGGTGGAGTTGTGCATGGGGTGTGTTTGGAACATTTCGTCACCACCCAAGTCCAAAATTCAGTGGTTCCCCATCTCAGCCCAGAAAGCAGGTAGAACAACTTTTGTGGTGCCTTTCAGCTGCCTACCAATGTAGTGTAAAAACTACTAAGAGAACTCCTGTCTGGCACCTTCCCCGGTGGAGTTGTGCAGGGGGTGTGTTTGGAACATTTTGTCACCAGCCGAGTCCAAAATTCAGCGGTTCCCCATCTCAGCCCAGAAAGCAGGTAGAACAACTTTTGTGGTGTCTTTTTGATGCCTACCGGAGCAATGTAAAAACTACCAACAGAATTCGTCCCTGGCACCTTCGCTAGTGGAGTTGTGCATGGGGTGTATTTATTAAAATTTTGTCACCAGCCGAGTCCAAAATTCAGCGGTTCCCCATCTCAGCCCAGAAAGCAGGTAAAACAACTTTTGTGGTGCCTTTCAGCTGCCTACCAAGGTAGTGTAAAAACTACTAAGAGAACTCCTGTCTGGCACCTTCCCCGGTGGAGTTGTGCAGGGGGTGTGTTTGGAACATTTTGTCACCAGCCGACTCCAAAATTCAGCTGTTCCCCATCTCAGCCCAGAAAGCAGGTAGAACAACTTTTGTGGTGCCTTTCAGCTGCCTACCAAGGTAGTGTAAAAACTACCAACATAACTCCTGTCTGGCAACTTCCCCGGTGGAGTTGTGCATGGGGTGTGTTTGGAACATTTTGTCACCGGCCGAGTCCAAAATTCAGCGATTCCCCATCTCTGCCCAGAAAGCAGGAAGAACAACTTTTGTGGTGTCCTTTTGCTGCCTACCGGAGCAATGTAAAAACTACCAACTGATTTCGTCCCTGGCACCTTCGCTAGTGGAGTTGTGCATGGGGTGTATTTATTAAAATTTTGTCACCAGCCGAGTCCAAAATTCAGCGGTTCCCCATCTCAGCCCAGAAAGCAGGTAAAACAACTTTTGTGGTGCCTTTCAGCTGCCTACCAAGGTAGTGTAAAAACTACTAAGAGAACGCCTTTCTGGCACCTTCCCCGGTGGAGTTGTGCATGGGGTGTGTTTGGAACATTTTGTCACCAGCTGACTCCAAAATTCAGCGGTTCCCCATCTCAGCCCAGAAAGCAGGAAGAACAACTTTTGTGGTGTCCTTTTGATGCCTACCGGAGTAATGTAAAAACTACCAACAGAACTCGTCCCTGGCACCTTCGCTAGTGGAGTTGTGCATGGGGTGTGTTTGGAACATTTTTTCACCGGCCGAGTCCAAAATTCAGCTGTTCCCCGTCTCAGCCCAGAAAGCAGGTAGAACAACTTTTGTGGTGCCTTTCAAATGCCTACCAAGGTAGTGTAAAAACTACCAAGAGAACTCCTGCCTGGCAACTTCCCCGGTGGAGTTGTGCATGGGGTGTGTTTGGAACATTTTGTCACCGGCCGAGTCCAAAATTCAGCGATTCCCCATTTCAGCCCAGAAAGCAGGAAGAACAACTTTTGTGGTGTCTTTTTGATGCCTACCGGAGCAATGTAAAAACTACCAACAGAATTCGTCCCTGGCACCTTCGCTAGTGGAGTTGTGCATGGGGTGTATTTATTAAAATTTTGTCACCAGCCGAGTCCAAAATTCAGCTGTTCCCCATCTCAGCCCAGAAAGCAGGTAGAACAACTTTTGTGGTGCCTTTCAGCTGCCTACCAAGGTAGTGTAAAAACTTCCAACAGAACTCTTGTCTGGCACATTCCCCGGTGGAGTTGTGCAGGGGGTGTGTTTGGAACATTTCGTCACCAGCCAAGTCCAAAATTCAGCGGTTCCCCATCTCAGCCCAGAAAGCAGGTAGAACAACTTTTGTGGTGTCTTTCAGATGCGTACCAAGGTAGTGTAAAAACTACGAGGAGAACTCCTGTCTGGCACCTTCCCCGGTGGAGTTGTGCATGGGGTGTGTTTGGAACATTTTGTCACCGGCCGAGTCCAAAATTCAGCGGTTCCCCATCTCAGCCCAGAAAGCAGGTAAAACAACTTTTGTGGTGTCTTTCAGGTGCCTACCAAGGTAGTGTAAAAACTATTAAGAGAACTCCTGTCTGGCACCTTCCCCGGTGGAGTTGTGCATGGGGTGTGTTTGGAACATTTTGTCACCGGCCGAGTCCAAAATTCAGCGGTTCCCCATCTCAGCCCAGAGAGCAGGTAGAACAACTTTTGTGGTGTCTTTCAGATGCCTACCGGAGCAATGTAAAAACTACCAGGAGAACTCCTGTCTGGCACCTTCCCCGGTGGAGTTGTGCATGGGCTGTGTTTGGAACATTTTGTCACCGGCCGAGTCCAAAATTCAGCGGTTCCCCATCTCAGCCCAGAAAGCAGGAAGAACAACTTTTGTGGTGCCTTTCAGGTGCCTACCGGAGCAATGTAAAAACTACCAACAGAATTCGTTCTTGGCACCTTCGCTAGTGGAGTTGTGCATGGGGTGTATTTATTAAAATTTTGTCACCAGCCGAGTCCAAAATTCAGCGGTTCCCCATCTCAGCCCAGAAAGCAGGCAGAACAACTTTTGTGGTGTCTTTCAGCTGCCTACCAATGTAGTGTAAAAACTGCTAAGAGAACTCCTGTCTGGCACCTTCCCCGGTGGAGTTGTGCAGGGGGTGTGTTTGGAACATTTTGTCACCAGCCGAGTCCAAAATTCAGCTGTTCCCCATCTCAGCCCAGAGAGCAGGTAGAACAACTTTTGTGGTGCCTTTCAGATGCCTACCAAGGTAGTGTAAAAACTATTAAGAGAACTCCTGTCTGGCACCTTCCCCGGTGGAGTTGTGCATGGGGTGTGTTTGGAACATTTTGTCACCGGCCGACTCCAAAATTCAGCGGTTCCCCATCTCAGCCCAGAAAGCAGGTAAAACAACTTTTGTGGTGTCTTTCAGGTGCCTACCAAAGTAGTGTAAAAACTTCCAACAGAACTCTTGTCTGGCACATTCCCCGGTGGAGTTGTGCAGGGGGTGTGTTTGGAACATTTCGTCACCAGCCAAGTCCAAAATTCAGCGGTTCCCCATCTCAGCCCAGAAAGCAGGTAGAACAACTTTTGTGGTGCCTTTCAGCTGCCTACCAAGGTAGTGTCAAAACTATCAAGAGAACTCCTGTCTGGCACCTTCCCCGGTGGAGTTGTGCATGGGGTGTGTTTGGAACATTTTGCCACCGGCCGAGTCCAAAATTCAGCGGTTCCCCATCTCAGCCCAGAAAGCAGGTAGAACAACTTTTCTGGTGTCTTTCAGATGCCTACCAAGGTAGTGTAAAAACTACCAGGAGAACTCCTCTCTGGCACCTTCCCCGGTGGAGTTGTGCATGGGGTGTGTTTGGAACATTTTGTCACCAGCCGAGTCCAAAATTCAGCGGTTCCCCAGCTCAGCCCAGAAAGCAGGTAGAACAACTTTTGTGGTGTCTTTCAGGTGCCTACCAAGGTAGTGTAAAATCTTCCAACAGAACTCTTGTCTGGCACCTTCCCCGGTGGAGTTGTGCAGGGGGTGTGTTTGGAACATTTCGTCACCAGCCAAGTCCAAAATTCAGCGGTTCCCCATATCAGCCCAGAAAGCAGGTAGAACAACTTTTGTGGTGTCTTTCAGATGCCTACCGGAGCAATGTAAAAACTACCAGGAGAACTCCTGTCTGGCACCTTCCCCGGTGGAGTTGTGCATGGGGTGTGTTTGGAACATTTTGTCACCAGCCGAGTCCAAAATTCAGCGGTTCCCCATCTCAGCCCAGAAAGCAGGTAGAACAACTTTTGTGGTGTCTTTCAGATGCCTACCGGAGCAATGTAAAAACTTCCAACAGAACTCGTTTCTGGCACCTTTGCCGGTGGAGTTGTGCATGGGGTGTGTTTGGAACATTTTGTCACCAGCCGAGTCCAAAATTCAGCGGTTCCCCATCTCAGCCCAGAAAGCAGGTAGAACAACTTTTGTGGTGTCTTTCAGATGCCTACCAAGGTAGTGTAAAAACTACCAGGAGAACTCCTCTCTGGCACCTTCCCCGGTGGAGTTGTGCATGGGGTGTGTTTGGAACATTTTGTCACCGGCTGAGTCCAAAATTCAGCGGTTCCCCATCTCAGCCCAGAAAGCAGGTAAAACAACTTTTGTGGTGTCTTTCAGGTGCCTACCAAGGTAGTGTAAAAACTACCAGGAGAACTCCTTTCTGGCACCTTCCCCGGTGGAATAATGCATGGGGTGTTTTTGGAACATTTTTTCACCGGCCGAGTCCAAAATTCAGCGATTCCCCATCTCAGCCCAGAAAGCAGGTAAAACAACTTTTGTGGTGCCTTTCAGCTGCCTACCGGAGCAATGTAAAAACTACCAGGAGAACTCATTTCTGGCACCTTCCCCGGTGGAGTTGTGCAGGGGGTGTGTTTGGAACATTTTGTCACCAGCCGAGTCCAAAATTCAGCGGTTCCCCATCTCAGCCCAGAAAGCAGGTAGAACAACTTTTGTGGTGTCTTTTTGATGCCTACCGGAGCAATGTAAAAACTACCAACAGAATTCCTTCCTGGCACCTTCGCTAGTGGAGTTGTGCATGGGGTGTATTTATTAAAATTTTGTCACCAGCCGAGTCCAAAATTCAGCTGTTCCCCATCTCAGCCCAGAAAGCAGGTAAAACAACTTTTGTGGTTTCTTTCAGGTGCCTACCAAGGTAGTGTAAAAACTACCAGGAGAACTCTTGTCTGGACCTTCCCTGGTGGAGTTGTGCATGGGGTGTGTTTGGAACATTTTGTCACCAGCCGAGTCCAAAATTCAGCTGTTCCCCATCTCAGCCCAGAAAGCAGGTAAAACAACTTTTGTGGTGTCTTTCAGGTGCCTACCAAGGTAGTGTAAAAACTATCAATTGAACTCCTTTCTGGCACCTTCCGTGGTGGAGTTGTGCATGGGGTGTGTTTGGAACATTTTGTCACCAGCCGACTCCAAAATTCAGCGGTTCCCCATCTCAGCCCAGAAAGCAGGTAGAACAACTTTTGTGGTGTCTTTCAGCTGCCTACCAAGGTAGTGTAAAAACTACTAAGAGAACTCTTGTCTGGCACCTTCACCGGTGGAGTTGTGCATGGGGTGTGTTTGGAACATTTTTTCACCAGCCGAGTCCAAAATTCAGCGGTTCCCCATCTCAGCCCAGAAAGCAGGTAGAACAACTTTTGTGGTGTCTTTCAGGTGCCTACCAAGGTAGTGTAAAAACTACCAACAGAACTCCTGTGTGGCACCTTCCCCGGTGGAGTTGTGCAGGGGGTGTGTTTGGAACATTTTGTCACCAGCCGACTCCAAAATTCAGCTGTTCCCCATCTCAGCCCAGAAAGCAGGTAGAACAACTTTTGTGGTGTCTTTCAGATGCCTACCGGAGCAATGTAAAAACTACCAACAGAATTCCTTCCTGGCACCTTCGCTAGTGGAGTTGTGCATGGGGTGTATTTATTAAAATTTTGTCACCAGCCGACTCCAAAATTCAGCTGTTCCCCATCTCAGCCCAGAAAGCAGGTAGAACAACTTTTGTGGTGTCTTTCAGGTTCCTACCGGAGCAATGTAAAAACTACCAGGAGAACTCGTTTCTGGCACCTTCCCCGGTGGAGTTGTGCATGGGGTGTGTTTGGAACATTTTGTCACCAGCCGAGTCCAAAATTCAGCGGTTCCCCATCTCAGCCCAGAAAGCAGGTAGAACAACTTTTGTGGTGTCTTTTTGATGCCTACCGGAGCAATGTAAAAACTACCAACAGAATTCCTTCCTGGCACCTTCGCTAGTGGAGTTGTGCATGGGGTGTATTTATTAAAATTTTGTCACCAGCCGAGTCCAAAATTCAGCTGTTCCCCATCTCAGCCCAGAAAGCAGGTAGAACAACTTTTGTGGTGTCTTTCAGGTGCCTACCGGAGCAATGTAAAAACTACCAGGAGAACTCGTTTCTGGCACCTTCCCCGGTGGAGTTGTGCAGGGGGTGTGTTTGGAACATTTTGTCACCAGCCGAGTCCAAAATTCAGCAGTTCCCCATCTCAGCCCAGAAAGCAGGTAGAACAACTTTTGTGGTGTCTTTTTGATGCCTACCGGAGCAATGTAAAAACTACCAACAGAATTCCTTCCTGGCACCTTCGCTAGTGGAGTTGTGCATGGGGTGTATTTATTAAAATTTTGTCACCAGCCGAGTCCAAAATTCAGCTGTTCCCCATCTCAGCCCAGAAAGCAGGCAGAACAACTTTTGTGGTGTCTTTCAGCTGCCTACCAAGGTAGTGTAAAAACTACTAAGAGAACTCCTGTCTGGCACCTTCCCCGGTGGAGTTGTGCACGGGGTGTGTTTGGAACATTTTGTCACCAGCCGACTCTAAAATTCAGCTGTTCCCCATCTCAGCCCAGAAAGCAGGTAGAACAACTTTTGTGGTGTCTTTCAGGTGCCTACCAAGGTAGTGTAAAAACTACCAACAGAACTCCTTTCTGGCACCTTCCGTGGTAGAGTTGTGCAGGGGGTGTGTTTGGAACATTTTGTCACCAGCCGACTCCAAAATTCAGCGGTTCCCCATCTCAGCCCAGAAAGCAGGTAGAACAACTTTTGTGGTGTCTTTCAGCTGCCTACCAAGGTAGTGTAAAAACTACTAAGAGAACTCCTGTCTGGCACCTTCCCCGGTGGAGTTGTGCATGGGGTGTGTTTGGAACATTTTTTCACCGGCCGAGTCCAAAATTCAGCGGTTCCCCATCTCAGCCCAGAAAGCAGGTAAAACAACTTTTGTGGTGTCTTTCAGGTGCCTACCAAGGTAGTGTAAAAACTACTAAGAGAACTTATTTCTGGCACCTTCCCCGGTGGAGTTGTGCATGGGGTGTTTTTGGAACATTTTGTCACCAGCCGAGTCCAAAATTCAGCGATTTTCCCATCTCAGCCCAGAAAGCAGGTAAAACAACTTTTGTGGTGCCTTTCAGCTGCCTACCAAGGTAGTGTAAAAACTATCAAGAGAACTCCTGTCTGGCACCTTCCCCGGTGGAGTTGTGCAGGGGGTGTGTTGGAACATTTTGTCACCAGCCGAGTCCAAAATTCAGCGGTTCCCCATCTCAGCCCAGAAAGCAGGAAGAACAACTTTTGTGGTGCCTTTCAGCTGCCTACCAAGGTAGTGTAAAAACTTCCAACAGAACTCCTGTCTGGCACCTTCCCCGGTGGAGTTGTGCAGGGGGTGTGTTTGGAACATTTTGTCACCGGCCGACTCCAAAATTCAGCGGTTCCCCATCTCAGCCCAGAAAGCAGGTAAAACAACTTTTGTGGTGTCTTTCAGGTGCCTACCGGAGCAATGTAAAAACTTCCAACAGAACTCCTGTCTCGCACCTTCCCCGGTGGAATTGTGCATGGGGTGTTTTTGGAACATTTTGTCACCGGCCGAGTCCAAAATTCAGCGATTCCCCATCTCAGCCCAGAAAGCAGGTAGAACAACTTTTGTGGTGCCTTTCAGCTGCCTACCAAGGTAGTGTAAAAACTATCAAGAGAACTCGTTTCTGGCACCTTCCCCGGTGGAGTTGTGCATGGGGTGTGTTTGGAACATTTTGTCACCAGCCGAGGCCAAAACTCAGCGGTTCCCCATCTCAGCCCAGAAAGCAGGTAGAACAACTTTTGTGGTGTCTTTTTGATGCCTACCGGAGCAATGTAAAAACTACCAACAGAATTCCTTCCTGGCACCTTCGCTAGTGGAGTTGTGCATGGGGTGTATTTATTAAAATTTTGTCACCAGCCGAGTCCAAAATTCAGCTGTTCCCCATCTCAGCCCAGAAAGCAGGTAGAACAACTTTTGTGGTGCCTTTCAGGTGCCTACCGGAGCAATGTAAAAACTACCAGGAGAACTCGTTTCTGGCACCTTCCCCGGTGGAGTTGTGCATGGGGTGTGTTTGGAACATTTTGTCACCGGCCGAGTCCAAAATTCAGCGGTTCCCCATCTCAGCCCAGAAAGCAGGTAGAACAACTTTTGTGGTGTCTTTTTGATGCCTACCGGAGCAATGTAAAAACTACCAACAGAATTCCTTCCTGGCACCTTCGCTAGTGGAGTTGTGCATGGGGTGTATTTATTAAAATTTTGTGCACCAGCCGAGTCCAAAATTCAGCTGTTCCCCATCTCAGCCCAGAAAGCAGGCAGAACAACTTATGTGGTGCCTTTCAGCTGCCTACCAAGGTAGTGTAAAAACTACTAAGAGAACTCCTGTCTGGCACCTTCCGTGGTGGAGTTGTGCACGGGGTGTGTTTGGAACATTTTGTCACCAGCCGACTCCAAAATTCAGCTGTTCCCCATCTCAGCCCAGAAAGCAGGTAGAACAACTTTTGTGGTGCCTTTCAGCTGCCTACCAAGGTAGTGTAAAAACTACTAAGAGAACTCTTGTCTGGCACCTTCCCCGGTGGAGTTGTGCAGGGGGTGTGTTTGGAACATTTTGTCACCAGCCGAGTCCAAAATTCAGCGGTTCCCCATCTCAGCCCAGAAAGCAGGTAGAACAACTTTTGTGGTGTCTTTCAGGTGCCTACCAAGGTAGTGTAAAAACTACCAACAGAACTCCTGTGTGGCACCTTCCCCGGTGGAGTTGTGCAGGGGGTGTGTTTGGAACATTTTGTCACCAGCCGAGTCCAAAATTCAGCGGTTCCCCATCTCAGCCCAGAAAGCAGGTAGAACAACTTTTGTGGTGTCTTTCAGATGCCTACCGGAGCAATGTAAAAACTACCAGGAGAACTCCTTTCTGGCACCTTCCCCGGTGGAGTTGTGCAGGGGGTGTGTTTGGAACATTTTGTCACCGGCCGACTCCAAAATTCAGCGGTTCCCCATCTCAGCCCAGAAAGCAGGTAGAACAACTTTTATAGTGTCTTTTTGATGCCTACCGGAGCAATGTAAAAACTACCAACAGAATTCCTTCCTGGCACCTTCCCCGGTGGAGTTGTGCATGGGGTGTGTTTGGAACATTTTGTCACCAGCCGAGTCCAAAATTCAGCTGTTCCCCATCTCAGCCCAGAAAGCAGGTAGAACAACTTTTGTGGTGTCTTTCAGATGCCTACCGGAGCAATGTAAAAACTACCAGGAGAACTCCTGTCTGGCACCTTCCCCGGTGGAGTTGTGCATGGGGTGTGTTTGGAACATTTTGTCACCAGCCGAGTCCAAAATTCAGCGGTTCCCCATCTCAGCCCAGAAAGCAGGTAGAACAACTTTTGTGGTGTCTTTCAGGTGCCTACCAAGGTAGTATAAAAACTTCCAACAGAACTCTTGTCTGGCACATTCCCCGGTGGAGTTGTGCAGGGGGTGTATTTATTAAAATTTTGTCACCAGCCGAGTCCAAAATTCAGCGGTTCCCCATCTCAGCCCAGAAAGCAGGTAGAACAACTTTTGTGGTGCCTTTCAAATGCCTACCAAGGTAGTGTAAAAACTATCAAGAGAACTCTTGTCTGGCACCTTCCCCGGTGGAGTTGTGCAGGGGGTATTTATTAAAATTTTGTCACCAGCCGAGTCCAAAATTCAGCGGTTCCCCATCTGAGCCCAGAAAGCAGGTAAAACAACTTTTGTGGTGCCTTTCAGGTGCCTACCAAGGTAGTGTCAAAACTACTAAGAGAACTCCTGTCTGGCACCTTCCCCGGTGGAGTTGTGCAGGGGGTGTATTTGGAACATTTTGTCACCAGCCGACTCCAAAATTCAGCTGTTCCCCATCTCAGCCCAGAAAGCAGGTAGAACAACTTTTGTGGTGCCTTTCAGATGCCTACCGGAGCAATGTAAAAACTACCAGGAGAACTCCTGTCTGGCACCTTCCCCGGTGGAGTTGTGCATGGGGTGTGTTTGGAACATTTTGTCACCGGCCGACTCCAAAATTCAGCGGTTCCCCATCTCAGCCCAGAAAGCAGGTAGAACAACTTTTGTAGTGTTTTTTTGATGCCTACCGGAGCAATGTAAAAACTACCAACAGAATTCCTTCCTGGCACCTTCGCTAGTGGAGTTGTGCATGGGGTGTATTTATTAAAATTTTGTCACCGGCCGACTCCAAAATTCAGCGGTTCCCCATCTCAGCCCAGAAAGCAGGTAGAAGAACTTTTGTGGTGTCTTTCAAATGCCTACCAAGGTAGTGTAAAAACTATCAAGAGAACTCTTGTCTGGCACCTTCCCCGGTGGAGTTGTGCATGGGGTGTGTTTGGAACATTTTGTCACCAGCCGAGTCCAAAATTCAGCTGTTCCCCATCTCAGCCCAGAAAGCAGGAATAAAAAACTTTTGTGGTGTCTTTCAGGTGCCTACCAAGGTAGTGTAAAAACTACCAGGAGAACTCCTTTCTGGCACCTTCCCCGGTGGAGTTGTGCATGGGGTGTTTTTGGAACATTTTGTCACCAGCCGACTCCAAAATTCAGCTGTTCCCCATCTCAGCCCAGAAAGCAGGTAGAACAACTTTTGTGGTGTCTTTCAGGTGCCTACCAAGGTAGTGTAAAAACTATTAAGAGAACTCCTGTCTGGCACCTTCCCCGGTGGAGTTGTGCATGGGGTGTGTTTGGAACATTTTGTCACCGGCCGACTCAAAAATTCAGCGGTTCCCCATCTCAGCCCAGAAAGCAGGTAGAACAACTTTTGTAGTGTCTTTTTTATGCCTACCGGAGCAATGTAAAAACTACCAACAGAATTCCTTCCTGGCACCTTCGCTAGTGGAGTTGTGCATGGGGTGTATTTATTAAAATTTTGTCACCAGCCGAGTCCAAAATTCAGCTGTTCCCCATCTCAGCCCAGAAAGCAGGTAGAACAACTTTTGTGGTGCCTTTCAAATGCCAACCAAGGTAGTGTAAAAACTATCAAGAGAACTCTTGTCTGGCACCTTCCCCGGTGGAGTTGTGCATGGGGTGTGTTTGGAACATTTTGTCACCAGCCGAGTCCAAAATTCAGCTGTTCCCCGTCTCAGCCCAGAAAGCAGGAATAAAAAACTTTTGTGGTGTCTTTCAGGTGCCTACCAAGGTAGTGTAAAAACTACCAGGAGAACTCCTTTCTGGCACCTTCCCCGGTGGAGTTGTGCATGGGGTGTTTTTGGAACATTTTGTCACCAGCCGACTCCAAAATTCAGCTGTTCTCCATCTCAGCCCAGAAAGCAGGTAGAACAACTTTTGTGGTGCCTTTCAGCTGCCTACCATGGTAGTGTAAAAACTGCCAACAGAACTCTTGTCTGGCACCTTCCCCGGTGGAGTTGTGCAGGGGGTGTGTTTGGAACATTTTGTCACCAGCCGAGTCCAAAATTCAGCGGTTCCCCATCTCAGCCCAGAAAGCAGGTAGAACAACTTTTGTGGTGCCTTTCAGATGCCTACCGGAGCAATGTAAAAACTACCAACAGAACTCCTGTGTGGCACCTTCCCCGGTGGAGTTGTGCATGGGGTGTGTTTGGAACATTTTTTCACCGGCCGAGTCCAAAATTCAGCGGTTCCCCATCTCATCCCAGACAGCAGGAAGAACAACTTTTGTGGTGTCTTTCAGGTGCCTACCGGAGCAATGTAAAAACTACGAACAGAATTCGTTCTTGGCACCTTCCCCGGTGGAGTTGTGCATGGGGTGTGTTTGGAACATTTTTTCACCGGCCGAGTCCAAAATTCAGCGGTTCCCCATCTCAGCCCAGAAAGCAGGTAGAACAACTTTTGTGGTGTCTTTCAGGTGCCTACCGGAGCAATGTAAAAACTACCAGGAGAACTCCTGTCTGGCACCTTCCCCGGTGGAGTTGTACATGGGGTGTGTTTGGAACATTTTTTCACCGGCCGAGTCCAAAATTCAGCGGTTCCCCATCTCAGCCCAGAAAGCATGTAGAACAACTTTTGTGGTGTCTTTCAGGTGCCTACCGGAGCAATGTAAAAACTACCAACAGAATTCGTTCTTGGCACCTTCGCTAGTGGAGTTGTGCATGGGGTGTATTTATTAAAATTTTGTCACCAGCCGAGTCCAAAATTCAGCTGTTCCCCATCTCAGCCCAGAAAGCAGGTAGAACAACTTTTGTGGTGCCTTTCAGCTGCCTACCAAGGTAGTGTAAAAACTATCAAGAGAACTCTTGTCTGGCACCTTCCCCGGTGGAGTTGTGCCTGGGGTGTGTTTGGAACATTTCGTCACCAGCCAAGTCCAAAATTCAGCGGTTCCCCATCTCAGCCCAATAAGCAGGTAGAACAACTTTTGTGGTGTCTTTCAGATGCGTACCAAGGTAGTGTAAAAACTACGAGGAGAACTCCTGTCTGGCACCTTCCCCGGTGGAGTTGTGCATGGGGTGTGTTTGGAACATTTTGTCACCGGCCGAGTCCAAAATTCAGCGGTTCCCCATCTCAGCCCAGAAAGCAGGTAGAACAACTTTTGTGGTGTCTTTCAGCTGCCTACCAATGTAGTGTAAAAACTGCTAAGAGAACTCCTGTCTGGCACCTTCCCCGGTGGAGTTGTGCAGGGGGTGTGTTTGGAACATTTTATCACCGGCCGAGTCCAAAATTCAGCGGTTCCCCATCTCAGCCCAGAAAGCAGGTAAAACAACTTTTGTGGTGTCTTTCAGGTGCCTACCAAGGTAGTGTAAAAACTTCCAACAGAACTCTTGTCTGGCACATTCCCCGGTGGAGTTGTGCAGGGGGTGTGTTTGGAACATTTCGTCACCAGCCAAGTCCAAAATTCAGCGGTTCCCCATCTCAGCCCAGAAAACAGGTAGAACAACTTTTGTGGTGCCTTTCAGCTGCCTACCAAGGTAGTGTCAAAACTACTAAGAGAACTCCTGTCTGGCACCTTCCCCGGTGGAGTTGTGCAGGGGGTGTGTTTGGAACATTTTGTCACCAGCCGAGTCCAAAATTCAGCTGTTCCCCATCTCAGCCCAGAGAGCAGGTAGAACAACTTTTGTGGTGCCTTTCAGATGCCTACCGGAGCAATGTAAAAACTACCAACAGAATTCCTTCCTGGCACCTTCCCCGGTGGAGTTGTGCATGGGGTGTGTTTGGAACATTTTGTCACCAGCCGAGTCCAAAATTCAGCTGTTCCCCATCTCAGCCCAGAAAGCAGGTAAAACAACTTTTGTGGTGTCTTTCAGCTGCCTACCAAGGTAGTGTAAAAACTACCAGGAGAACTCCTTTCTGGCACCTTCCCCGGTGGAGTTGTGCAGGGGGTGTGTTTGGAACATTTTGTCACCAGCCCAGTCCAAAATTCAGCGGTTCCCCATCTCAGCCCAGAATCCAGGTAAAACAACTTTTGTGGTGTCTTTCAGGTACCTACCAAGGTAGTGTAAAAACTACCAGGAGAACTCTTGTCTGGCACATTCCCCGGTGGAGTTGTGCATGGGGTGTGTTTGGAACATTTTGTCACCAGCCGACTCCAAAATTCAGCTGTTCCCCATCCAGCCCAGAAAGCAGGTAGAACAACTTTTGTGGTGTCTTTCAGATGCCTACCAAGGTAGTGTAAAAACTATTAAGAGAACTCCTGTCTGGCACCTTCCCCGGTGGAATTGTGCATGGGGTGTGTTTGGAACATTTTGTCACCAGCCGAGTCCAAAATTCAGCGGTTCCCCATCTCAGCCCAGAAAGCAGGTAGAACAACTTTTGTAGTGTCTTTTTGATGCCTACCGGAGCAATGTAAAAACTACCAACAGAATTCCTTCCTGGCACCTTCGCTAGTGGAGTTGTGCATGGGGTGTATTTATTAAAATTTTGTCACCAGCCGAGTCCAAAATTCAGCTGTTCCCCATCTCAGCCCAGAAAGCAGGTAGAACAACTTTTGTGGTGCCTTTCAAATGCCTACCAAGGTAGTGTAAAAACTATCAAGAGAACTCTTGTCTGGCACCTTCCCCGGTGGAGTTGTGCATGGGGTGTGTTTGGAACATTTTGTCACCAGCCGACTCCAAAATTCAGCTGTTCCCCGTCTCAGCCCAGAAAGCAGGAATAAAAAACTTTTGTGGTGTCTTTCAGGTGCCTACCAAGGTAGTGTAAAAACTACCAGGAGAACTCCTTTCTGGCGCCTTCCCCGGTGGAGTTGTGCAGGGGGTGTGTTTGGAACATTTTGTCACCGGCCGAGTCCAAAATTCAGCTGTTCCCCATCTCAGCCCAGAAAGCAGGTAGAACAACTTTTGTGGTGCCTTTCAGCTGCCTACCATGGTAGTGTAAAAACTACTAAGAGAACTCCTGTCTGGCACCTTCCCCGGTGGAGTTGTGCATGGGGTGTGTTTGGAACATTTTGTCACCAGCCAAGTCCAAAATTCAGCGGTTCCCCATCTCAGCCCAGAAAGCAGGTAGAACAACTTTTGTGGTGCCTTTCAGATGCCTACCGGAGCAATGTAAAAACTACCAACAGAATTCCTTCCTGGCACCTTCCCCGGTGGAGTTGTGCATGGGGTGTGTTTGGAACATTTTGTCACCAGCCGAGTCCAAAATTCAGCGGTTCCCCATCTCAGCCCAGAAAGCAGGTAGAACAACTTTTGAGGTGTCTTTTTGATGCCTACCGGAGCAATGTAAAAACTACCAACAGAATTCCTTCCTGGCACCTTCGCTAGTGGAGTTGTGCATGGGGTGTATTTATTAAAATTTTGTCACCAGCCGAGTCCAAAATTCAGCTGTTCCCCATCTCAGCCCAGAAAGCAGGTAGAACAACTTTTGTGGTGCCTTTCAAATGCCTACCAAGGTAGTGTAAAAACTATCAAGAGAACTCTTGTCTGGACCTTCCCCGGTGGAGTTGTGCATGGGGTGTGTTTGGAACATTTCGTCACCACCCAAGTCCAAAATTCAGCGGTTCCCCATCTCAGCCCAGAAAGCAGGTAGAACAACTTTTGTGGTGCCTTTCAGCTGCCTACCAATGTAGTGTAAAAACTACTAAGAGAATTCCTGTCTGGCACCTTCCCCGGTGGAGTTGTGCATGGGGTGTGTTTGGAACATTTCGTCACCAGCCGAGTCCAAAATTCAGCGGTTCCCCATCTCAGCCCAGAAAGCAGGTAGAACAACTTTTGTGGTGTCTTTCAGGTGCCTACCAAGGTAGTGTAAAAACTATTAAGAGAACTCCTGTCTGGCACCTTCCCCGGTGGAGTTGTGCATGGGGTGTGTTTGGAACATTTTGTCACCGGCCGACTCAAAAATTCAGCGGTTCCCCATCTCAGCCCAGAAAGCAGGTAGAACAACTTTTGTAGTGTCTTTTTGATGCCTACCGGAGCAATGTAAAAACTACCAACAGAATTCCTTCCTGGCACCTTCGCTAGTGGAGTTGTGCATGGGGTGTATTTATTAAAATTTTGTCACCAGCCGAGTCCAAAATTCAGCTGTTCCCCATCTCAGCCCAGTAAGCAGGTAGAACAACTTTTGTGGTGCCTTTCAAATGCCTACCAAGGTAGTGTAAAAACTATCAAGAGAACTCTTGTCTGGCACCTTCCCCGGTGGAGTTGTGCATGGGGTGTGTTTGGAACATTTTTTCACCAGCCGACTCCAAAATTCAGCTGTTCCCCGTCTCAGCCCAGAAAGCAGGAATAAAAAACTTTTGTGGTGTCTTTCAGGTGCCTACCAAGGTAGTGTAAAAACTACCAGGAGAACTCCTTTCTGGCACCTTCCCCGGTGGAGTTGTGCATGGGGTGTTTTTGGAACATTTTGTCACCGGCCGAGTCCAAAATTCAGCTGTTCCCCATCTCAGCCCAGAAAGCAGGTAGAACAACTTTTGTGGTGCCTTTCAGCTGCCTACCATGGTAGTGTAAAAACTACTAAGAGAACTCCTGTCTGGCACCTTCCCCGGTGGAGTTGTGCATGGGGTGTGTTTGGAACATTTTGTCACCAGCCAAGTCCAAAATTCAGCGGTTCCCCATCTCAGCCCAGAAAGCAGGTAGAACAACTTTTGTGGTGTCTTTCAGATGCCAACCAAGGTAGTGTAAAAACTACCAGGAGAACTCCTGTCTGGCACCTTCCCCGGTGGAGTTGTGCATGGGGTGTGTTTGGAACATTTTGTCACCAGCCGAGTCCAAAATTCAGCGGTTCCCCATCTCAGCCCAGAAAGCAGGTAGAACAACTTTTGAGGTGTCTTTCAGATGCCTACCGGAGCAATGTAAAAACTACCAACAGAATTCCTTCCTGGCACCTTCGCTAGTGGAGTTGTGCATGGGGTGTATTTATTAAAATTTTGTCACCAGCCGAGTCCAAAATTCAGCTGTTCCCCATCTCAGCCCAGAAAGCAGGTAGAACAACTTTTGTGGTGCCTTTCAAATGCCTACCAAGGTAGTGTAAAAACTATCAAGAGAACTCTTGTCTGGACCTTCCCCGGTGGAGTTGTGCATGGGGTGTGTTTGGAACATTTCGTCACCACCCAAGTCCAAAATTCAGTGGTTCCCCATCTCAGCCCAGAAAGCAGGTAGAACAACTTTTGTGGTGCCTTTCAGCTGCCTACCAATGTAGTGTAAAAACTACTAAGAGAATTCCTGTCTGGCACCTTCCCCGGTGGAGTTGTGCAGGGGGTGTGTTTGGAACATTTCGTCACCAGCCGAGTCCAAAATTCAGCGGTTCCCCATCTCAGCCCAGAAAGCAGGTAGAACAACTTTTGTGGTGTCTTTTTGATGCCTACCGGAGCAATGTAAAAACTACCAACAGGATTCGTCCCTGGCACCTTCGCTAGTGGAGTTGTGCATGGGGTGTATTTATTAAAATTTTGTCACCAGCCGAGTCCAAAATTCAGCGGTTCCCCATCTCAGCCCAGAAAGCAGGTAAAACAACTTTTGTGGTGCCTTTCAGCTGCCTACCAAGGTAGTGTAAAAACTACTAAGAGAACTCCTGTCTGGCACCTTCCCCGGTGGAGTTGTGCAGGCGGTGTGTTTGGAACATTTTGTCACCAGCCGACTCCAAAATTCAGCTGTTCCCCATCTCAGCCCAGAAAGCAGGTAGAACAACTTTTGTGGTGCCTTTCAGCTGCCTACCAAGGTAGTGTAAAAACTACCAACATAACTCCTGCCTGGCAACTTCCCCGGTGGAGTTGTGCATGGGGTGTGTTTGGAACATTTTGTCACCGGCCGAGTCCAAAATTCAGCGATTCCCCATCTCTGCCCAGAAAGCAGGAAGAACAACTTTTGTGGTGTCCTTTTGCTGCCTACCGGAGCAATGTAAAAACTACCAACTGATTTCGTCCCTGGCACCTTCGCTAGTGGAGTTGTGCATGGGGTGTATTTATTAAAATTTTGTCACCAGCCGAGTCCAAAATTCAGCGGTTCCCCATCTCAGCCCAGAAAGCAGGTAAAACAACTTTTGTGGTGCCTTTCAGCTGCCTACCAAGGTAGTGTAAAAACTACTAAGAGAACTCCTGTCTGGCACCTTCCCCGGTGGAGTTGTGCATGGGGTGTGTTTGGAACATTTTGTCACCGGCCGACTCCAAAATTCAGCGGTTCCCCATCTCAGCCCAGAGAGCAGGTAGAACAACTTTTGTGGTGTCTTTCAGATGCCTACCGGAGCAATGTAAAAACTACCAGGAGAACTCCTGTCTGGCACCTTCCCCGGTGGAGTTGTGCATGGGGTGTGTTTGGAACATTTTGTCACCGGCCGACTCCAAAATTCAGCGGTTCCCCGTCTCAGCCCAGAAAGCAGGTAGAACAACTTTTGTGGTGTCTTTCAGGTGCCTACCAAGGTAGTGTAAAAACTACCAGGAGAACTCCTGCCTGGCAACTTCCCCGGTGGAGTTGTGCATGGGGTGTGTTTGGAACATTTTGTCACCGGCCGAGTCCAAAATTCAGCGATTCCCCATTTCAGCCCAGAAAGCAGGAAGAACAACTTTAGTGGTGTCTTTTTGATGCCTACCAGAGCAATGTAAAAACTACAAACAGAATTCGTCCCTGGCACCTTCCCCGGTGGAGTTGTGCATGGGGTGTATTTATTAAAATTTTGTCACCAGCCGAGTCCAAAATTCAGCTGTTCCCCATCTCAGCCCAGAAAGCAGGTAGAACAACTTTTGTGGTGCCTTTCAGCTGCCTACCAAGGTAGTGTAAAAACTATCAAGAGAACTCTTGTCTGGCACATTCCCCGGTGGAGTTGTGCATGGGGTGTGTTTGGAACATTTCGTCACCAGCCAAGTCCAAAATTCAGCGGTTCCCCATCTCAGCCCAGAAAGCAGGTAGAACAACTTTTGTGGTGTCTTTCAGATGCGTACCAAGGTAGTGTAAAAACTACGAGGAGAACTCCTGTCTGGCACCTTCCCCGGTGGAGTTGTGCATGGGGTGTGTTTGGAACATTTTGTCACCGGCCGAGTCCAAAATTCAGCGGTTCCCCATCTCAGCCCAGAAAGCAGGTAGAACAACTTTTGTGGTGTCTTTCAGCTGCCTACCAATGTAGTGTAAAAACTGCTAAGAGAACTCCTGTCTGGCACCTTCCCCGGTGGAGTTGTGCAGGGGGTGTGTTTGGAACATTTTGTCACCAGCCGAGTCCAAAATTCAGCTGTTCCCCATCTCAGCCCAGAAAGCAGGTAGAACAACTTTTGTGGTGTCTTTCAGATGCCTACCAAGGTAGTGTAAAAACTTCCAACAGAACTCCTGTCTGGCACCTTCCCCGGTGGAGTTGTGCATGGGGTGTGTTTGGAACATTTTGTCACCGGCCGAGTCCAAAATTCAGCGGTTCCCCATCTCAGCCCAGAAAGCAGGTAAAACAACTTTTGTGGTGTCTTTCAGATGCCTACCAAAGTAGTGTAAAAACTTCCAACAGAACTCTTGTCTGGCACATTCCCCGGTGCAGTTGTGCAGGGGGTGTGTTTGGAACATTTCGTCACCAGCCAAGTCCAAAATTCAGCGGTTCCCCATCTCAGCCCAGAAAACAGGTAGAACAACTTTTGTGGTGCCTTTCAGCTGCCTACCAAGGTAGTGTCAAAACTATCAAGAGAACTCTTGTCTGGCACCTTCCCCGGTGGAGTTGTGCATGGGGTGTGTTTGGAACATTTTGTCACCAGCCGAGTCCAAAATTCAGCGGTTCCCCATCTCAGCCCAGAAAGCAGGTAGAACAACTTTTGTGGTGCCTTTCAGCTGCCTACGAAGGTAGTGTCAAAACTATTAAGAGAACTCCAGTCTGGCACCTTCCCCGGTGGAGTTGTGCATGGGGTATGTTTGGAACATTTCGTCACCAGCTGAGTCCAAAATTCAGCGGTTCCCCATCTCAGCCCAGAAAGCAGGTAGAACAACTTTTGTGGTGTCTTTCAGATGCCTACCAAGGTAGTGTAAAAACTACCAGGAGAACTCCTCTCTGGCACCTTCCCCGGTGGAGTTGTGCATGGGGTTTGTTTGGAACATTTTGTCACCGGCCGAGTCCAAAATTCAGCGGTTCCCCATCTCAGCCCAGAAAGCAGGTAAAACAACTTTTGTGGTGTCTTTCAGGTGCCTACCAAGGTAGTGTAAAAACTTCCAACAGAACTCTTGTCTGGCACCTTCCCCGGTGGAGTTGTGCAGGGGGTGTGTTTGGAACATTTCGTTACCCGCCAAGTCCAAAATTCAGCGGTTCCCCATATCAGCCCAGAAAGCAGGTAGAACAACTTTTGTGGTGCCTTTCAGCTGCCTACCATGGTAGTGTAAAAACTACTAAGAGAACTCCTGTCTGGCACCTTCCCCGGTGGAGTTGTGCATGGGGTGTGTTTGGAACATTTTTTCACCGGCAGAGTCCAAAATTCAGCGGTTCCCCATCTCAGCCCAGAAAGCAGGTAGAACAACTTTTGTGGTGTCTTTCAGGTGCCTACCAAGGTAGTGTAAAAACTACCAGGAGAACTCCTTTCTGGCACCTTCCCCGGTGGAATTGTGCATGGGGTGTTTTTGGAACATTTTGTCACCAGCCGAGTCCAAAATTCAGCGATTCCCCATCTCAGCCCAGAAAGCAGGTAGAACAACTTTTGTGGTGCCTTTCAGCTGCCTACCAAGGTAGTGTAAAAACTATCAAGAGAACTCCTCTCTGGCACCTTCCCCGGTGGAGTTGTGCAGGGGGTGTGTTTGGAACATTTTGTCACCGGCCGAGTCCAAAATTCAGCGGTTCCCCATCTCAGCCCAGAAAGCAGGTAAAACAACTTTTGTGGTGTCTTTCAGGTGCCTAACAAGGTAGTGTAAAAACTTCCAACAGAACTCTTGTCTGGCACCTTCCCCGGTGGAGTTGTGCAGGGGGTGTGTTTGGAACATTTCGTCACCAGCCAAGTCCAAAATTCAGCGGTTCCCCATCTCAGCCCAGAAAGCAGGTAGAACAACTTTTGTGGTGTCTTTCAGATGCCTACCGGAGCAATGTAAAAACTACCAGGAGAACTCCTGTCTGGCACCTTCCCCGGTGGAGTTGTGCATGGGGTGTGTTTGGAACATTTTTGTCACCAGCCGAGTCCAAAATTTAGTGGTTCCCCATCTCAGCCCAGAAAGCAGGTAGAACAAGTTTGTGGTGTCTTTCAGGTGCCTACCGGAGCAATGTAAAAACTTCCAACAGAACTCCTGTCTGGCACCTACCCCGGTGGAGTTGTGCATGGGGTGTGTTTGGAACATTTTTTCACCGTCCGAGTCCAAAATTCAGCGGTTCCCCATCTCAGCCCAGAAAGCAGGTAGAACAACTTTTGTGGTGTCTTTCAGATGCCTACCAAGGTAGTGTAAAAACTACCAGGAGAACTCCTTTCTGGCACCTTCCCCGGTGGAGTTGTGCATGGGGTGTGTTTGGAACATTTTGTCACCGGCCGAGTCCAAAATTCAGCGGTTCCCCATCTCAGCCCAGAAAGCAGGAAGAACAACTTTTGTGGTGTCTTTCAGGTGCCTACCAAGGTAGTGTAAAAACTTCCAACAGAACTCTTGTCTGGCACCTTCCCCGGTGGAGTTGTGCAGGGGGTGTGTTTGGAACATTTCGTCACCAGCCGAGTCCAAAATTCAGCGGATCCCCATCTCAGCCCAGAAAGCAGGTAGAACAACTTTTGTGGTGTCTTTCAGATGCCTACCGGAGCAATGTAAAAACTACCAGGAGAACTCCTGTCTGGCACCTTCCCCGGTGGAGTTGTGCATGGGGTGTGTTTGGAACATTTTGTCACCAGCCGAGTCCAAAATTCAGCGGTTCCCCATCTCAGCCCAGAAAGCAGGAAGAACAACTTTTGTGGTGTCCTTTTGATGCCTACCGGAGTAATGTAAAAACTACCAACAGAACTCGTCCCTGGCACCTTCGCTAGTGGAGTTGTGCATGGGGTGTGTTTGGAACATTTTTTCACCGGCCGAGTCCAAAATTCAGCGGTTCCCCGTCTCAGCCCAGAAAGCAGGTAGAACAACTTTTGTGGTGCCTTTCAAATGCCTACCAAGGTAGTGTAAAAACTACCAAGAGAACTCCTGCCTGGCAACTTCCCCGGTGGAGTTGTGCATGGGGTGTGTTTGGAACATTTTGTCACCGGCAGAGTCCAAAATTCAGCGATTCCCCATTTCAGCCCAGAAAGCAGGAAGAACAACTTTTGTGGTGTCTTTTTGATGCCTACCAGAGCAATGTAAAAACTACCAACAGAATTCGTCCCTGGCACCTTCCCCGGTGGAGTTGTGCATGGGGTGTATTTATTAAAATTTTGTCACCAGCCGAGTCCAAAATTCAGCTGTTCCCCATCTCAGCCCAGAAAGCAGGTAGAACAACTTTTGTGGTGCCTTTCAGCTGCCTACCAAGGTAGTGTAAAAACTATCAAGAGAACTCTTGTCTGGCACATTCCCCGGTGGAGTTGTGCATGGGGTGTGTTTGGAACATTTCGTCACCAGCCAAGTCCAAAATTCAGCGGTTCCCCATCTCAGCCCAGTAAGCAGGTAGAACAACTTTTGTGGTGTCTTTCAGATGCGTACCAAGGTAGTGTAAAAACTACGAGGAGAACTCCTGTCTGGCACCTTCCCCGGTGGAGTTGTGCATGGGGTGTGTTTGGAACATTTTGTCACCGGCCGACTCCAAAATTCAGCGGTTCCCCATCTCAGCCCAGAAAGCAGGTAGAACAACTTTTGTGGTGTCTTTCAGCTGCCTACCAATGTAGTGTAAAAACTGCTAAGAGAACTCCTGTCTGGCACCTTCCCCGGTGGAGTTGTGCAGGGGGTGTGTTTGGAACATTTTGTCACCAGCCGAGTCCAAAATTCAGCTGTTCCCCATCTCAGCCCAGAAAGCAGGTAGAACAACTTTTGTGGTGTCTTTCAGATGCCTACCAAGGTAGTGTAAAAACTTCCAACAGAACTCCTGTCTGGCACCTTCCCCGGTGGAGTTGTGCATGGGGTGTGTTTGGAACATTTTGTCACCGGCCGAGTCCAAAATTCAGCGGTTCCCCATCTCAGCCCAGAAAGCAGGTAAAACAACTTTTGTGGTGTCTTTCAGGTGCCTACCAAAGTAGTGTAAAAACTTCCAACAGAACTATTGTCTGGCACATTCCCCGGTGCAGTTGTGCAGGGGGTGTGTTTGGAACATTTCGTCACCAGCCAAGTCCAAAATTCAGCGGTTCCCCATCTCAGCCCAGAAAACAGGTAGAACAACTTTTGTGGTGCCTTTCAGGTGCCTACCAAGGTAGTGTAAAAACTATCAAGAGAACTCCTGTCTGGCACCTTCCCCGGTGGAGTTGTGCATGGGGTGTGTTTGGAACATTTTGTCACCAGCCGAGTCCAAAATTCAGCGGTTCCCCATCTCAGCCCAGAAAGCAGGTAGAACAACTTTTGTGGTGTCTTTCAGATGCCTACCGGAGCAATGTAAAAACTACCAGGAGAACTCCAGTCTGGCACCTTCCCCGGTGGAGTTGTGCATGGGGTGTGTTTGGAACATTTCGTCACCAGCCGAGTCCAAAATTCAGCGGTTCCCCATCTCAGCCCAGAAAGCAGGTAGAACAACTTTTGTGGTGTCTTTCAGATGCCTACCAAGGTAGTGTAAAAACTACCAGGAGAACTCATTTCTGGCACCTTCCCCGGTGGAGTTGTGCATGGGGTGTGTTTGGAACATTTTGTCACCGGCCGAGTCCAAAATTCAGCGGTTCCCCATCTCAGCCCAGAAAGCAGGTAAAACAACTTTTGTGGTGTCTTTCAGGTGCCTACCAAGGTAGTGTAAAAACTTCCAACAGAACTCTTGTCTGGCACCTTCCCCGGTGGAGTTGTGCAAGGGGTGTGTTTGGAACATTTCGTCACCAGCCAAGTCCAAAATTCAGCGGTTCCCCATATCAGCCCAGAAAGCAGGTAGAACAACTTTTGTGGTGTCTTTCAGATGCCTACCGGAGCAATGTAAAAACTACCAGGAGAACTCCTGTCTGGCACCTTCCCCGGTGGAGTTGTGCATGGGGTGTGTTTGGAACATTTTGTCACCGGCCGAGTCCAAAATTCAGCGGTTCCCCATCTCAGCCCAGAAAGCAGGTAGAACAACTTTTGTGGTGCCTTTCAGGTGCCTACCATGGTAGTGTAAAAACTACTAAGAGAACTCCTGTCTGGCACCTTCCCCGGTGGAGTTGTGCATGGGGTGTGTTTGGAACATTTTTTCACCGGCAGAGTCCAAAATTCAGCGGTTCCCCATCTCAGCCCAGAAAGCAGGTAAAACAACTTTTGTGGTGTCTTTCAGGTGCCTACCAAGGTAGTGTAAAAACTACCAGGAGAACTCCTTTCTGGCACCTTCCCCGGTGGAATTGTGCATGGGGTGTTTTTGGAACATTTTGTCACCAGCCGAGTCCAAAATTCAGCGATTCCCCATCTCAGCCCAGAAAGCAGGTAGAACAACTTTTGTGGTGCCTTTCAGCTGCCTACCAAGGTAGTGTAAAAACTATCAAGAGAACTCCTCTCTGGCACCTTCCCCGGTGGAGTTGTGCAGGGGGTGTGTTTGGAACATTTTTTCACCGGCCGAGTCCAAAATTCAGCGGTTCCCCATCTCAGCCCAGAAAGCAGGTAAAACAACTTTTGTGGTGTCTTTCAGGTGCCTACCAAGGTAGTGTAAAAACTTCCAACAGAACTCTTGTCTGGCACCTTCCCCGGTGGAGTTGTGCAGGGGGTGTGTTTGGAACATTTCGTCACCAGCCAAGTCCAAAATTCAGCGGTTCCCCATCTCAGCCCAGAAAGCAGGTAGAACAACTTTTGTGGTGTCTTTCAGATGCCTACCGGAGCAATGTAAAAACTACCAGGAGAACTCCTGTCTGGCACCTTCCCCGGTGGAGTTGTGCATGGGGTGTGTTTGGAACATTTTGTCACCAGCCGAGTCCAAAATTTAGTGGTTCCCCATCTCAGCCCAGAAAGCAGGTAGAACAAGTTTGTGGTGTCTTTCAGGTGCCTACCGGAGCAATGTAAAAACTACCAACAGAATTCCTTCCTGGCACCTACCCCGGTGGAGTTGTGCATGGGGTGTGTTTGGAACATTTTTTCACCGTCCGAGTCCAAAATTCAGCGGTTCCCCATCTCAGCCCAGAAAGCAGGTAGAACAACTTTTGTGGTGTCTTTCAGATGCCTACCAAGGTAGTGTAAAAACTACCAGGAGAACTCCTCTCTGGCACCTTCCCCGGTGGAGTTGTGCATGGGGTGTGTTTGGAACATTTTGTCACCGGCCGAGTCCAAAATTCAGCGGTTCCCCATCTCAGCCCAGAAAGCAGGAAGAACAACTTTTGTGGTGTCTTTCAGGTGCCTACCATGGTAGTGTAAAAACTTCCAACAGAACTCTTGTCTGGCACCTTCCCCGGTGGAGTTGTGCAGGGGGTGTGTTTGGAACATTTTGTCACCAGCCGAGTCCAAAATTCAGCGGATCCCCATCTCAGCCCAGAAAGCAGGTAGAACAACTTTTGTGGTGTCTTTCAGATGCCTACCGGAGCAATGTAAAAAACTACCAGGAGAACTCCTGTCTGGCACCTTCCCCGGTGGAGTTGTGCATGGGGTGTGTTTGGAACATTTTGTCACCAGCCGACTCCAAAATTCAGCGGTTCCCCATCTCAGCCCAGAAAGCAGGTAGAACAACTTTTGTGGTGTCTTTCAGGTGCCTACCAAGGTAGTGTAAAAACTACCAGGAGAACTCCTTTCTGGCACCTTCCCCGGTGGAATAATGCATGGGGTGTGTTTGGAACATTTTGTCACCAGCCGAGTCCAAAATTCAGCGATTCCCCATCTCAGCCCAGAAAGCAGGTAGAACAACTTTTGTGGTGCCTTTCAGATGCCTACCAAGGTAGTGTAAAAACTATCAAGAGAACTCCTCTCTGGCACCTTCCCCGGTGGAGTTGTCCAGGGGGTGTGTTTGGAACATTTTGTCACCAGCCGACTCCAAAATTCAGCGGTTCCCCATCTCAGCCCAGAAAGCAGGTAGAACAACTTTTGTGGTGTCTTTCAGATGCCTACCAAGGTAGTGTAAAAACTACTAAGAGAACTCCTGTCTGGCACCTTCCCCGGTGGAGTTGTGCAGGGGGTGTGTTTGGAACATTTTGTCACCGGCCGAGTCCAAAATTCAGCGGTTCCCCATCTCAGCCCAGAAAGCAGGTAAAACAACTTTTGTGGTGTCTTTCAGGTGCCTACCGGAGCAATGTAAAAACTTCCAACAGAACTCCTGTCTGGCACCTTCCCCGGTGGAGTTGTGCATGGGGTGTGTTTGGAACATTTTGTCACCAGCCGACTCCAAAATTCAGCGGTTCCCCATCTCAGCCCAGAAAGCAGGTAAAACAACTTTTGTGGTGTCTTTCAGGTGCCTACCAAGGTAGTGTAAAAACTACCAGGAGAACTCCTTTCTGGCACCTTCCCCGGTGGAATAATGCATGGGGTGTTTTTGGAACATTTTTTCACCGGCCGAGTCCAAAATTCAGCGATTCCCCATCTCAGCCCAGAAAGCAGGTAAAACAACTTTTGTGGTGCCTTTCAGATGCCTACCAAGGTAGTGTAAAAACTATCAAGAGAACTCCTGTCTGGCACCTTCCCCGGTGGAGTTGTGCAGGGGGTGTGTTTGGAACATTTTTTCACCGTCCGAGTCCAAAATTCAGCGGTTCCCCATCTCAGCCCAGAAAGCAGGTAGAACAACTTTTGTGGTGTCTTTCAGATGCCTACCAAGGTAGTGTAAAAACTACCAGGAGAACTCCTCTCTGGCACCTTCCCCGGTGGAGTTGTGCATGGGGTGTGTTTGGAACATTTTGTCACCGGCCGAGTCCAAAATTCAGCGGTTCCCCATCTCAGCCCAGAAAGCAGGAAGAACAACTTTTGTGGTGTCTTTCAGGTGCCTACCATGGTAGTGTAAAAACTTCCAACAGAACTCTTGTCTGGCACCTTCCCCGGTGGAGTTGTGCAGGGGGTGTGTTTGGAACATTTTGTCACCAGCCGAGTCCAAAATTCAGCGGATCCCCATCTCAGCCCAGAAAGCAGGTAGAACAACTTTTGTGGTGTCTTTCAGATGCCTACCGGAGCAATGTAAAAACTACCAGGAGAACTCCTGTCTGGCACCTTCCCCGGTGGAGTTGTGCATGGGGTGTGTTTGGAACATTTTGTCACCAGCCGACTCCAAAATTCAGCGGTTCCCCATCTCAGCCCAGAAAGCAGGTAGAACAACTTTTGTGGTGTCTTTCAGGTGCCTACCAAGGTAGTGTAAAAACTACCAGGAGAACTCCTTTCTGGCACCTTCCCCGGTGGAATAATGCATGGGGTGTGTTTGGAACATTTTGTCACCAGCCGAGTCCAAAATTCAGCGATTCCCCATCTCAGCCCAGAAAGCAGGTAGAACAACTTTTGTGGTGCCTTTCAGATGCCTACCAAGGTAGTGTAAAAACTACCAGGAGAACTCCTCTCTGGCACCTTCCCCGGTGGAGTTGTGCAGGGGGTGTGTTTGGAACATTTTGTCACCAGCCGACTCCAAAATTCAGCGGTTCCCCATCTCAGCCCAGAAAGCAGGTAGAACAACTTTTGTGGTGTCTTTCAGATGCCTACCAAGGTAGTGTAAAAACTACTAAGAGAACTCCTGTCTGGCACCTTCCCCGGTGGAGTTGTGCAGGGGGTGTGTTTGGAACATTTTGTCACCGGCCGAGTCCAAAATTCAGCGGTTCCCCATCTCAGCCCAGAAAGCAGGTAAAACAACTTTTGTGGTGTCTTTCAGGTGCCTACCGGAGCAATGTAAAAACTTCCAACAGAACTCCTGTCTGGCACCTTCCCCGGTGGAGTTGTGCATGGGGTGTGTTTGGAACATTTTTTCACCGGCCGAGTCCAAAATTCAGCGGTTCCCCATCTCAGCCCAGAAAGCAGGTAAAACAACTTTTGTGGTGTCTTTCAGGTGCCTACCAAGGTAGTGTAAAAACTACCAGGAGAACTCCTTTCTGGCACCTTCCCCGGTGGAATAATGCATGGGGTGTTTTTGGAACATTTTTTCACCGGCCGAGTCCAAAATTCAGCGATTCCCCATCTCAGCCCAGAAAGCAGGTAAAACAACTTTTGTGGTGCCTTTCAGATGCCTACCAAGGTAGTGTAAAAACTATCAAGAGAACTCCTGTCTGGCACCTTCCCCGGTGGAGTTGTGCATGGGGTGTGTTTGGAACATTTTGTCACCAGCCGAGTCCAAAATTCAGCGGTTCCCCATCTCATCCCAGAAAGCAGGTAGAACAACTTTTGTGGTGTCTTTCAGGTGCCTACCGGAGCAATGTAAAAACTTCCAACAGAACTCCTGTCTCGCACCTTCCCCGGTGGAGTTGTGCATGGGGTGTGTTTGGAACATTTTGTCACCGGCCGACTCCAAAATTCAGCGGTTCCCCATCTCAGCCCAGAAAGCAGGTAGAACAACTTTTGTGGTGTCTTTCAGATGCCTACCAAGGTAGTGTAAAAACTACCAGGAGAACTCCTCTCTGGCACCTTCCCCGGTGGAGTTGTGCATGGGGTGTGTTTGGAACATTTTGTCACCGGCCGAGTCCAAAATTCAGCGGTTCCCCATCTCAGCCCAGAAAGCAGGTAAAACAACTTTTGTGGTGTCTTTCAGGTGCCTACCAAGGTAGTGTAAAAACTTCCAACAGAACTCTTGTCTGGCACCTTCCCCGGTGGAGTTGTGCATGGGGTGTGTTTGGAACATTTTGTCACCGGCCGACTCCAAAATTCAGCGGTTCCCCATCTCAGCCCAGAAAGCAGGTAGAACAACTTTTGTGGTGTCTTTCAGGTGCCTACCAAGGTAGTGTAAAAACTACCAGGAGAACTCCTGTCTGGCACCTTCCCCGGTGGAATAATGCATGGGGTGTGTTTGGAACATTTTTTCACCAGCCGAGTCCAAAATTCAGCGATTCCCCATCTCAGCCCAGAAAGCAGGTAGAACAACTTTTGTGGTGCCTTTCAGATGCCTACCAAGGTAGTGTAAAAACTATCAAGAGAACTCCTGTCTGGCACCTTCCCCGGTGGAGTTGTGCAGGGGGTGTGTTTGGAACATTTTGTCACCAGCCGAGTCCAAAATTCAGCGGTTCCCCATCTCAGCCCAGAAAGCAGGAAGAACAACTTTTGTGGTGCCTTTCAAATGCCTACCAAGGTAGTGTAAAAACTACTAAGAGAACTCCTGTCTGGCACCTTCCCCGGTGGAGTTGTGCATGGGGTGTGTTTGGAACATTTTTTCACCGGCCGAGTCCAAAATTCAGCGGTTCCCCATCTCAGCCCAGAAAGCAGGTAAAACAACTTTTGTGGTGTCTTTCAGGTGCCTACCGGAGCAATGTAAAAACTTCCAACAGAACTCCTGTCTGGCACCTTCCCCGGTGGAGTTGTGCATGGGGTGTGTTTGGAACATTTTTTCACCGGCAGAGTCCAAAATTCAGCGATTTCCCATCTCAGCCCAGAAAGCAGGTAGAACAACTTTTGTGGTGCCTTTCAGCTGCCTACCAAGGTAGTGTAAAAACTATCAAGAGAACTCCTCTCTGGCACCTTCCCCGGTGGAGTTGTGCAGGGGGTGTGTTTGGAACATTTTGTCACCGGCCGAGTCCAAACTTCAGCGGTTCCCCATCTCAGCCCAGAAAGCAGGTAAAACAACTTTTGTGGTGTCTTTCAGGTGCCTACCGGAGCAATGTAAAAACTTCCAACAGAACTCCTGTCTGGCACCTTCCCCGGTGGAGTTGTGCAGGGGGTGTGTTTGG
Source organism: Falco biarmicus (assembly GCF_023638135.1). Taxonomy (NCBI): domain Eukaryota; kingdom Metazoa; phylum Chordata; class Aves; order Falconiformes; family Falconidae; genus Falco; species Falco biarmicus. The sequence goes on along the minus strand of NW_026611692.1, from coordinate 250,175 downwards.
AACATTTCGTCACCAGCCAAGTCCAAAATTCAGCGGTTCCCCATCTCAGCCCAGAAAGCAGGTAGAACAACTTTTGTGGTGTCTTTCAGATGCCTACCAAGGTAGTGTAAAAACTACCAGGAAAACTCCTGTCTGGCACCTTCCCCGGTGGAATTGTGCAGGGGGTGTGTTTGGAACATTTTGTCACCAGCCGAGTCCAAAATTCAGCGGTTCCCCATCTCAGCCCAGAAAGCAGGAAGAACAACTTTTGTGGTGCCTTTCAAATGCCTACCGGAGCAATGTAAAAAACTACCAGGAGAACTCCTGTCTGGCACCTTCCCCGGTGGAGTTGTGCATGGGGTGTGTTTGGAACATTTTTTCACCGTCCGAGTCCAAAATTCAGCGGTTCCCCATCTCAGCCCAGAAAGCAGGTAGAACAACTTTTGTGGTGCCTTTCAGCTGCCTACCAAGGTAGAGTAAAAACTATCAAGAGAACTCCTGTCTGGCACCTTCCCCGGTGGAGTTGTGCAGGGGGTGTGTTTGGAACATTTTGTCACCAGCCGAGTCCAAAATTCAGCGGTTCCCCATCTCAGCCCAGAAAGCAGGAAGAACAACTTTTGTGGTGCCTTCCAATTGCCTACCAAGGTAGTGTAAAAACTACTAAGAGAACTCCTGTCTGGCACCTTCCCCGGTGGAGTTGTGCATGGGGTGTGTTTGGAACATTTTGTCACCAGCCGAGTCCAAAATTCAGCGGTTCCCCAGCTCAGCCCAGAAAGCAGGTAGAACAACTTTTGTGGTGTCTTTCAGGTGCCTACCGGAGCAATGTAAAAACTTCCAACAGAACTCCTGTCTGGCACCTTCCCCGGTGGAGTTGTGCATGGGGTGTGTTTGGAACATTTTTTCACCGGCCGAGTCCAAAATTCAGCGGTTCCCCATCTCAGCCCAGAAAGCAGGTAAAACAACTTTTGTGGTGTCTTTCAGGTGCCTACCAAGGTAGTGTAAAAACTACCAGGAGAACTCCTTTCTGGCACCTTCCCCGGTGGAATAATGCATGGGGTGTTTTTGGAACATTTTTTCACCGGCCGAGTCCAAAATTCAGCGATTCCCCATCTCAGCCCAGAAAGCAGGTAGAACAACTTTTGTGGTGCCTTTCAGATGCCTACCAAGGTCGTGTAAAAACTATCAAGAGAACTCCTGTCTGGCACCTTCCCCGGTGGAGTTGTGCATGGGGTGTGTTTGGAACATTTTGTCACCAGCCGAGTCCAAAATTCAGCGGTTCCCCATCTCAGCCCAGAAAGCAGGAAGAACAACTTTTGTGGTGCCTTTCAGCTGCCTACCAAGGTAGTGTAAAAACTACTAAGAGAACTCCTGTCTGGCACCTTCCCCGGTGGAGTTGTGCATGGGGTGTGTTTGGAACATTTTGTCTCCGGCCGAGTCCAAAATTCAGCGATTCCCCATCTCATCCCGGAAAGCAGGTAGAACAACTTTTGTGGTGTCTTTCAGGTGCCTACCGGAGCAATGTAAAAACTTCCAACAGAACTCCTGTCTCGCACCTTCCCCGGTGGAGTTGTGCATGGGGTGTGTTTGGAACATTTTTTCACCGGCAGAGTCCAAAATTCAGCGGTTCCCCATCTCAGCCCAGAAAGCAGATAAAACAACTTTTGTGGTGTCTTTCAGGTGCCTACCAAGGTAGTGTAAAAACTACCAGGAGAACTCCTTTCTGGCACCTTCCCCGGTGGAATTGTGCATGGGGTGTTTTTGGAACATTTTGTCACCAGCCGACTCCAAAATTCAGCGATTCCCCATCTCAGCCCAGAAAGCAGGTAAAACAACTTTTGTGGTGCCTTTCAGCTGCCTACCAAGGTAGTGTAAAAACTATCAAGAGAACTCCTGTCTGGCACCTTCCCCGGTGGAGTTGTGCATGGGGTGTGTTTGGAACATTTTGTCACCAGCCGAGTCCAAAATTCAGCGGTTCCCCATCTCAGCCCAGAAAGCAGGTAGAACAACTTTTGTGGTGTCTTTCAGATGCCTACCAAGGTAGTGTAAAAACTATTAAGAGAACTCCTGTCTGGCACCTTCCCCGGTGGAATTGTGCATGGGGTGTGTTTGGAACATTTTGTCACCGGCCGAGTCCAAAATTCAGCCGTTCCCCATCTCAGCCCAGAAAGCAGGTAGAACAACTTTTGTGGTGTCTTTCAGGTGCCTACCGGAGCAATGTAAAAACTACCAGGAGAACTCCTGTCTGGCACCTTCCCCGGTGGAGTTGTGCATGGGGTGTGTTTGGAACATTTTGTCACCAGCCGAGTCCAAAATTCAGCGGTTCCCCATCTCAGCCCAGAAAGCAGGTAGAACAACTTTTGTGGTGTCTTTCAGGTGCCTACCAAGGTAGTGTAAAAACTACCAGGAGAACTCCTTTCTGGCACCTTCCCCGGTGGAATAATGCATGGGGTGTGTTTGGAACATTTTTTCACCGGCCGAGTCCAAAATTCAGCGGTTCCCCATCTCAGCCCAGAAAGCAGGTAGAACAACTTTTGTGGTGTCTTTCAGATGCCTACCAAGGTAGTGTAAAAACTACCAGGAGAACTCCTCTCTGGCACCTTCCCCGGTGGAGTTGTGCAGGGGGTGTGTTTGGAACATTTTGTCACCGGCCGAGTCCAAAATTCAGCGGTTCCCCATCTCAGCCCACAAAGCAGGAAGAACAACTTTTGTGGTGTCTTTCAGGTGCCTACCAAGGTAGTGTAAAAACTTCCAACAGAACTCTTGTCTGGCACCTTCCCCGGTGGAGTTGTGCATGGGGTGTGTTTGGAACATTTTGTCACCAGCCGAGTCCAAAATTCAGCGGTTCCCCATCTCAGCCCAGAAAGCAGGTAGAACAACTTTTGTGGTGTCTTTCAGGTGCCTACCAGAGCAATGTAAAAACTTCCAACAGAACTCCTGTCTGGCACCTTCCCCGGTGGAGTTGTGCATGGGGTGTGTTTGGAACATTTTTTCACCGGCCGAGTCCAAAATTCAGCGGTTCCCCATCTCAGCCCAGAAAGCAGGTAAAACAACTTTTGTGGTGTCTTTCAGGTGCCTACCAAGGTAGTGTAAAAACTATTAAGAGAACTCCTGTCTGGCACCTTCCCCGGTGGAATAATGCATGGGGTGTTTTTGGAACATTTTTTCACCGGCCGAGTCCAAAATTCAGCGATTCCCCATCTCAGCCCAGAAAGCAGGTAAAACAACTTTTGTGGTGCCTTTCAGATGCCTACCAAGGTCGTGTAAAAACTACCAGGAGAACTCCTTTCTGGCACCTTCCCCGGTGGAGTTGTGCATGGGGTGTGTTTGGAACATTTTGTCACCAGCCGAGTCCAAAATTCAGCGGTTCCCCATCTCAGCCCAGAAAGCAGGAAGAACAACTTTTGTGGTGCCTTTCAGGTGCCTACCAAGGTAGTGTAAAAACTACTAAGAGAACTCCTGTCTGGCACCTTCCCCGGTGGAGTTGTGCATGGGGTGTGTTTGGAACATTTTGTCTCCGGCCGAGTCCAAAATTCAGCGATTCCCCATCTCATCCCGGAAAGCAGGTAGAACAACTTTTGTGGTGTCTTTCAGGTGCCTACCGGAGCAATGTAAAAACTTCCAACAGAACTCCTGTCTCGCACCTTCCCCGGTGGAGTTGTGCATGGGGTGTGTTTGGAACATTTTTTCACCGGCAGAGTCCAAAATTCAGCGGTTCCCCATCTCAGCCCAGAAAGCAAGTAGAACAACTTTTGAGGTGCCTTTCAGCTGCCTACCAAGGTAGTGTAAAAACTATCAAGAGAACTCCTGTCTGGCACCTTCCCCGGTGGAGTTGTGCATGGGGTGTGTTTGGAACATTTCGTCACCAGCCAAGTCCAAAATTCAGCGGTTCCCCATCTCAGCCCAGAATGCAGGTAGAACAACTTTTGTGGTGTCTTTCAGATGCCTACCAAGGTAGTGTAAAAACTACTAAGAGAACTCCTGTCTGGCACCTTCCCCGGTGGAATTGTGCATGGGGTGTGTTTGGAACATTTTGTCACCGGCCGACTCCAAAATTCAGCGGTTCCCCATCTCAGCCCAGAAAGCAGGTAGAACAACTTTTGTGGTGTCTTTCAGATGCCTACCGGAGCAATGTAAAAACTACCAGGAGAACTCCTGTCTGGCACCTTCCCCGGTGGAGTTGTGCATGGGGTGTGTTTGGAACATTTTGTCACCAGCCGAGTCCAAAATTCAGCGTTTCCCCATCTCAGCCCAGAAAGCAGGTAGAACAACTTTTGTGGTGTCTTTCAGGTGCCTACCGGAGCAATGTAAAAACTTCCAACAGAACTCCTGTCTGGCACCTTCCCTGGTGGAGTTGTGCATGGGGTGTGTTTGGAACATTTTTTCACCGGCCGAGTCCAAAATTCAGCGGTTCCCCATCTCAGCCCAGAAAGCAGGTAGAACAACTTTTGTGGTGTCTTTCAGATGCCTACCAAGGTAGTGTAAAAACTACCAGGAGAACTCCTCTCTGGCACCTTCCCCGGTGGAGTTGTGCATGGGGTGTGTTTGGAACATTTTGTCACCGGCCGAGTCCAAAATTCAGCGGTTCCCCATCTCAGCCCAGAGAGCAGGTAGAACAACTTTTGTGGTGTCTTTCAGATGCCTACCGGAGCAATGTAAAAACTACCAGGAGAACTCCTGCCTGGCACCTTCCCCGGTGGAGTTGTGCATGGGGTGTGTTTGGAACATTTTGTCACCAGCCGAGTCCAAAATTCAGCCGTTCCCCATCTCAGCCCAGAAAGCAGGAAGAACAACTTTTGTGGTGCCTTTCAGGTGCCTACCAAGGCAGTGTAAAAACTACTAAGAGAACTCCTGTCTGGCACCTTCCCCGGTGGAGTTGTGCATGGGGTGTCTTTGGAACATTTTGTCACCGGCCGACTCCAAAATTCAGCGGTTCCCCATCTCAGCCCAGAAAGCAGGTAGAACAACTTTTGTGGTGTCTTTCAGATGCCTACCGGAGCAATGTAAAAACTACCAGGAGAACTCCTGTCTGGCACCTTCCCCGGTGGAGTTGTGCATGGGGTGTGTTTGGAACATTTTGTCACCAGCCGAGTCCAAAATTCAGCGGTTCCCCATCTCAGCCCAGAAAGCAGGTAGAACAACTTTTGTGGTGTCTTTCAGGTGCCTACCAAGGTAGTGTAAAAACTACCAGGAGAACTCCTTTCTGGCACCTTCCCCGGTGGAATAATGCATGGGGTGTGTTTGGAACATTTTGTCACCAGCCGAGTCCAAAATTCAGCGATTCCCCATCTCAGCCCAGAAAGCAGGTAGAACAACTTTTGTGGTGCCTTTCAGCTGCCTACCAAGGTAGTGTAAAAACTATCAAGAGAACTCCTGTCTGGCACCTTCCCCGGTGGAGTTGTGCAGGGGGTGTGTTTGGAACATTTTGTCACCAGCCGACTCCAAAATTCAGCGGTTCCCCATCTCAGCCCAGAAAGCAGGAAGAACAACTTTTGTGGTGCCTTTCAGCTGCCTACCAAGGTAGTGTAAAAACTACTAAGAGAACTCCTGTCTGGCACCTTCCCCGGTGGAGTTGTGCATGGGGTGTGTTTGGAACATTTTGTCACCAGCCGAGTCCAAAATTCAGCGGTTCCCCATCTCAGCCCAGAAAGCAGGTAGAACAACTTTTGTGGTGTCTTTCAGCTGCCTACCGGAGCAATGTAAAAACTTCCAACAGAACTCCTGTCTGGCACCTTCCCCGGTGGAGTTGTGCATGGGGTGTGTTTGGAACATTTTTTCACCGGCCGAGTCCAAAATTCAGCGGTTCCCCATCTCAGCCCAGAAAGCAGGTAAAACAACTTTTGTGGTGTCTTTCAGGTGCCTACCAAGGTAGTGTAAAAACTACCAGGAGAACTCCTTTCTGGCACCTTCCCCGGTGGAATAATGCATGGGGTGTTTTTGGAACATTTTTTCACCAGCCGAGTCCAAAATTCAGCGATTCCCCATCTCAGCCCAGAAAGCAGGTAAAACAACTTTTGTGGTGCCTTTCAGATGCCTACCAAGGTAGTGTAAAAACTATCAAGAGAACTCCTGTCTGGCACCTTCCCCGGTGGAGTTGTGCAGGGGGTGTGTTTGGAACATTTTGTCACCAGCCGACTCCAAAATTCAGTGGTTCCCCATCTCAGCCCAGAAAGCAGGAAGAACAACTTTTGTGGTGCCTTTCAGCTGCCTACCAAGGTAGTGTAAAAACTACTAAGAGAACTCCTGTCTGGCACCTTCCCCGGTGGAGTTGTGCATGGGGTGTGTTTGGAACATTTTGTCACCAGCCGAGTCCAAAATTCAGCGGTTCCCCATCTCAGCCCAGAAAGCAGGTAGAACAACTTTTGTGGTGTCTTTCAGGTGCCTACCGGAGCAATGTAAAAACTTCCAACAGAACTCCTGTCTGGCACCTTCCCCGGTGGAGTTGTGCATGGGGTGTGTTTGGAACATTTTTTCACCGGCCGAGTCCAAAATTCAGCGGTTCCCCATCTCAGCCCAGAAAGCAGGTAAAACAACTTTTGTGGTGTCTTTCAGCTGCCTACCAAGGTAGTGTAAAAACTTCCAACAGAACTCTTGTCTTGCACATTCCCCGGTGGAGTTGTGCAGGGGGTGTGTTTGGAACATTTCGTCACCAGCCAAGTCCAAAAGTCAGCGGTTCCCCATCTCAGCCCAGAAAGCAGGTAGAACAACTTTTGTGGTGTCTTTCAGGTGCCTACCGGAGCAATGTAAAAACTTCCAACAGAACTCCTGTCTCGCACCTTCCCCGGTGGAGTTGTGCATGGGGTGTGTTTGGAACATTTTGTCACCGGCCGAGTCCAAAATTCAGCGGTTCCCCATCTCAGCCCAGAAAGCAGGTAGAACAACTTTTGTGGTGTCTTTCAGATGCCTACCAAGGTAGTGTAAAAACTATTAAGAGAACTCCTGTCTGGCACCTTCCCCGGTGGAGTTGTGCATGGGGTGTGTTTGGAACATTTTGTCACCGGCCGACTCCAAAATTCAGCTGTTCCCCATCTCAGCCCAGAAAGCAGGTAGAACAACTTTTGTGGTGTCTTTCAGATGCCTACCAAGGTAGTGTAATAACTACCAGGAGAACTCCTTTCTGGCACCTTCCCCGGTGGAGTTGTGCAGGGGGTGTGTTTGGAACGTTTTGTCACCAGCCGACTCCAAAATTCAGCTGTTCCCCATCTCAGCCCAGAAAGCAGGTAGAACAACTTTTGTGGTGTCTTTCAGATGCCTACCAAGGTAGTGTAAAAACTATTAAGAGAACTCCAGTCTGGCACCTTCCCCGGTGGAGTTGTGCATGGGGTGTGTTTGGAACATTTCGTCACCAGCCAAGTCCAAAATTCAGCGGTTCCCCATCTCAGCCCAGAAAGCAGGTAGAACAACTTTTGTGGTGTCTTTCAGATGCCTACCGGAGCAATGTAAAAACTACCAGGAGAACTCCTGTCTGGCACCTTCCCCGGTGGAGTTGTGCATGGGGTGTGTTTGGAACATTTTGTCACCAGCCGAGTCCAAAATTCAGCGGTTCCCCATCTCAGCCCAGAAAGCAGGTAGAACAACTTTTGTGGTGCCTTTCAAATGCCTACCAAGGTAGTGTAAAAACTACTAAGAGAACTCCTCTCTGGCACCTTCCCCGGTGGAGTTGTGCATGGGGTGTGTTTGGAACATTTTGTCTCCGGCCGAGTCCAAAATTCAGCGATTCCCCATCTCAGCCCGGAAAGCAGGTAGAACAACTTTTGTGGTGTCTTTCAGGTGCCTACCGGAGCAATGTAAAAACTTCCAACAGAACTCCTGTCTGGCACCTTCCCCGGTGGAGTTGTGCATGGGGTGTGTTTGGAACATTTTTTCACCGGCCGAGTCCAAAATTCAGCGGTTCCCCATCTCAGCCCAGAAAGCAGGAAGAACAACTTTTGTGGTGTCTTTCAGGTGCCTACCAAGGTAGTGTAAAAACTACTAAGAGAACTCCTTTCTGGCACCTTCCCCGGTGGAATTGTGCATGGGGTGTTTTTGGAACATTTTGTCACCAGCCGACTGCAAAATTCAGCTGTTCCCCATCTCAGCCCAGAAAGCAGGTAAAACAACTTTTGTGGTGCCTTTCAGCTGCCTACCAAGGTAGTGTAAAAACTATCAAGAGAACTCCTGTCTGGCACCTTCCCCGGTGGAGTTGTGCAGGGGGTGTGTTTGGAACATTTTGTCACCAGCCGAGTCCAAAATTCAGCGGTTCCCCATCTCAGCCCAGAAAGCAGGTAGAACAACTTTTGTGGTGTCTTTCAGATGCCTACCAAGGTAGTGTAAAAACTATTAAGAGAACTCCTGTCTGGCACCTTCCCCGGTGGAGTTGTGCATGGGGTGTGTTTGGAACATTTTTTCACCGGCCGAGTCCAAAATTCAGCGGTTCCCCATCTCAGCCCAGAAAGCAGGTAAAACAACTTTTGTGGTGTCTTTCAGATGCCTACCAAGGTAGTGTAAAAACTTCCAACAGAACTCTTGTCTTGCACATTCCCCGGTGGAGTTGTGCATGGGGTGTGTTTGGAACATTTCGTCACCAGCCAAGTCCAAAAGTCAGCGGTTCCCCATCTCAGCCCAGAAAGCAGGTAAAACAACTTTTGTGGTGTCTTTCAGGTGCCTACCAAGGTAGTGTAAAAACTACCAGGAGAACTCCTTTCTGGCACCTTCCCCGGTGGAATTGTGCATGGGGTGTTTTTGGAACATTTTGTCACCAGCCGAGTCCAAAATTCAGCGATTCCCCATCTCAGCCCAGAAAGCAGGTAAAACAACTTTTGTGGTGCCTTTCAGCTGCCTACCAAGGTAGTGTAAAAACTATGAAGAGAACTCCTGTCTGGCACCTTCCCCGGTGGAGTGGTGCAGGGGGTGTGTTTGGAACATTTTGTCACCAGCCGACTCCAAAATTCAGCTGTTCCCCATCTCAGCCCAGAAAGCAGGTAGAACAACTTTTGTGGTGTCTTTCAGATGCCTACCGAGGTAGTGTAAAAACTATTAAGAGAACTCCTGTCTGGCACCTTCCCCGGTGGAGTTGTGCATGGGGTGTGTTTGGAACATTTTGTCACCAGCCGACTCCAAAATTCAGCTGTTCCCCATCTCAGCCCAGAAAGCAGGTAGAACAACTTTTGTGGTGTCTTTCAGATGCCTACCAAGGTAGTGTAATAACTACCAGGAGAACTCCTTTCTGGCACCTTCCCCGGTGGAGTTGTGCAGGGGGTGTGTTTGGAACGTTTTGTCACCAGCCGACTCCAAAATTCAGCTGTTCCCCATCTCAGCCCAGAAAGCAGGTAGAACAACTTTTGTGGTGTCTTTCAGATGCCTACCAAGGTAGTGTAAAAACTATTAAGAGAACTCCTGTCTGGCACCTTCCCCGGTGGAGTTGTGCATGGGGTGTGTTTGGAACATTTTTTCACCGGCCGAGTCCAAAATTCAGCGGTTCCCCATCTCATCCCAGAAAGCAGGTAGAACAACTTTTGTGGTGTCTTTCAGATGCCTACCGGAGCAATGTAAAAACTTCCAACACAACTCCTGTCTGGCACCTTCCCCGGTGGAGTTGTGCATGGGGTGTGTTTGGAACATTTTTTCACCGGCCGAGTCCAAAATTCAGCGGTTCCCCATCTCAGCCCAGAAAGCAGGAAGAACAACTTTTGTGGTGCCTTTCAGATGCCTACCAAAGTAGTGTAAAAACTACCAGGAGAACTCCTTTCTGGCACCTTCCCCGGTGGAATTGTGCATGGGGTGTTTTTGGAACATTTTGTCACCAGCCGAGTCCAAAATTCAGCTGTTCCCCATCTGAGCCCAGAAAGCAGGTAAAACAACTTTTCTGGTGCCTTTCAGCTGCCTACCAAGGTAGTGTAAAAACTACCAGGAGAACTCCTCTCTGGCACCTTCCCCGGTGGAGTTGTGCAGGGGGTGTGTTTGGAACATTTTGTCACCAGCCGAGTCCAAAATTCAGCGGTTCCCCATCTCAGCCCAGAAAGCAGGAAGAACAACTTTTGTGGTGTCTTTCAGATGCCTACCAAGGTAGTGTAAAAACTACCAGGAGAACTCCTGTCTGGCACCTTCCCCGGTGGAGTTGTGCAGGGGGTGTGTTTGGAACATTTTGTCACTGGCCGAGTCCAAAATTCAGCGGTTCCCCATCTCAGCCCAGAAAGCAGGTAAAACAACTTTTGTGGTGTCTTTCAGGTGCCTACCAAGGTAGTGTAAAAACTTCCAACAGAACTCTTGTCTGGCACCTTCCCCGGTGGAGTTGTGCAGGGGGTGTGTTTGGAACATTTCGTCACCAGCCAAGTCCAAAATTCAGCGGTTCCCCATCTCAGCCCAGAAAGCAGGTAGAACAACTTTTGTGGTGTCTTTCAGATGCCTACCGGAGCAATGTAAAAAGTACCAGGAGAACTCCTGTCTGGCACCTTCCCCGGTGGAGTTGTGCATGGGGTGTGTTTGGAACATTTTGTCACCAGCCGAGTCCAAAATTCAGCGGTTCCCCATCTCAGCCCAGAAAGCAGGTAGAACAACTTTTGTGGTGTCTTTCAGGTGCCTACCGGAGCAATGTAAAAACTTCCAACACAACTCCTGTCTGGCACCTTCCCCGGTGGAGTTGTGCATGGGGTGTGTTTGGAACATTTTTTCACCGGCCGAGTCCAAAATTCAGCGGTTCCCCATCTCAGCCCAGAAAGCAGGAAGAACAACTTTTGTGGTGCCTTTCAGATGCATACCAAAGTAGTGTAAAAACTACCAGGAGAACTCCTTTCTGGCACCTTCCCCGGTGGAATTGTGCATGGGGTGTTTTTGGAACATTTTGTCACCAGCCGAGTCCAAAATTCAGCTGTTCCCCATCTCAGCCCAGAAAGCAGGTAAAACAACTTTTCTGGTGCCTTTCAGCTGCCTACCAAGGTAGTGTAAAAACTATCAAGAGAACGCCTGTCTGGCACCTTCCCCGGTGGAGTTGTGCAGGGGGTGTGTTTGGAACATTTTGTCACCAGCCGAGTCCAAAATTCAGCGGTTCCCCATCTCAGCCCAGAAAGCAGGAAGAACAACTTTTGTGGTGCCTTTCAGCTTCCTACCAAGGTAGTGTAAAAACTACCAGGAGAACTCCGGTCTGGCACCTTCCCCGGTGGAGTTGTGCAGGGGGTGTGTTTGGAACATTTTGTCACCAGCCGACTCCAAAATTCAGCTGTTCCCCATCTCAGCCCAGAAAGCAGGTAAAACAACTTTTGTGGTGTCTTTCAGGTGCCTACCAAGGTAGTGTAAAAACTATTAAGAGAACTCCTGTCTGGCACCTTCCCCGGTGCAGTTGTGCATGGGGTGTGTTTGGAACATTTTGTCACCGGCCAAGTCCAAAATTCAGCGGTTCCCCATCTCAGCCCAGAAAGCAGGTAGAACAACTTTTGTAGTGTCTTTTTGATGCCTACCGGAGCAATGTAAAAACTACCAACAGAATTCCTTCCTGGCACCTTCGCTAGTGGAGTTGTGCAGGGGTGTATTTATTAAAATTTTGTCACCAGCCGACTCCAAAATTCAGCTGTTCCCCATCTCAGCCCAGAAAGCAGGTAGAACAACTTTTGTGGTGTCTTTCAGATGCCTACCAAGGTAGTGTAAAAACTACCAGGAGAACTCCTTTCTGGCACCTTCCCCGGTGGAGTTGTGCAGGGGGTGTGTTTGGAACATTTTGTCACCAGCCGACTCCAAAATTCAGCTGTTCCCCATCTCAGCCCAGAAAGCAGGTAGAACAACTTTTGTGGTGTCTTTCAGATGCCTACCAAGGTAGTGTAAAAACTACCAGGAGAACTCCTGTCTGGCACCTTCCCCGGTGGAGTTGTGCATGGGGTGTGTTTGGAACATTTTGTCACCGGCCGAGTCCAAAATTCAGCGGTTCCCCATCTCAGCCCAGAAAGCAGGAAGAACAACTTTTGTGGTGCCTTTCAGGTGCCTACCGGAGCAATGTAAAAACTACCAACAGAATTCGTTCTTGGCACCTTCGCTAGTGGAGTTGTGCATGGGGTGTATTTATTAAAATTTTGTCACCAGCCGACTCCAAAATTCAGCTGTTCCCCATCTCAGCCCAGAAAGCAGGCAGAACAACTTTTGTGGTGTCTTTCAGATGCCTACCAATGTAGTGTAAAAACTACTAAGAGAACTCCTGTCTGGCACCTTCCCCGGTGGAGTTGTGCATGGGGTGTCTTTGGAACATTTCGTCACCAGCCGAGTCCAAAATTCAGCGGTTCCCCATCTCAGCCCAGAAAGCAGGTAGAACAACTTTTGTGGTGTCTTTCAGGTGCCTACCAAGGTAGTGTAAAAACTACCAGGAGAACTCCTGTCTGGCACCTTCCCCGGTGGAGTTGTGCATGGGGTGTGTTTGGAACATTTTGTCACCAGCCGAGTCCAAAATTCAGCGGTTCCCCATCTCAGCCCAGAAAGCAGGTAGAACAACTTTTGTGGTGCCTTTCAGGTGCCTACCAAGGTAGTGTAAAAACTACTAAGAGAACTCCTGTCTGGCACCTTCCCCGGTGGAGTTGTGCATGGGGTGTTTTTGGAACATTTTGTCACCGGCCGACTCCAAAATTCAGCGGTTCCCCATCTCAGCCCAGAAAGCAGGTAGAACAACTTTTGTGGTGCCTTTCAGCTGCCTACCAAGGTAGTGTAAAAACTACTAAGAGAACTCCTGTCTGGCACCTTCCCCGGTGGAGTTGTGCATGGGGTGTCTTTGGAACATTTTGTCACCAGCCGAGTCCAAAATTCAGCGGTTTCCCATCTCAGCCCAGAAAGCAGGAAGAACAACTTTTGTGGTGTCTTTCAGATGCCTACCAAGGTAGTGTAAAAACTACCAGGAGAACTCCTGTCTGGCACCTTCCCCGGTGGAGTTGTGCATGGGGTGTGTTTGGAACATTTTGTCACTGGCCGAGTCCAAAATTCAGCGGTTCCCCATGTCAGCCCAGAAAGCAGGTAAAACAACTTTTGTGGTGTCTTTCAGGTGCCTACCAAGGTAGTGTAAAAACTTCCAACAGAACTCTTGTCTGGCACCTTCCCCGGTGGAGTTGTGCAGGGGGTGTGTTTGGAACATTTCGTCACCAGCCAAGTCCAAAATTCAGCGGTTCCCCATCTCAGCCCAGAAAGCAGGTAGAACAACTTTTGTGGTGTCTTTCAGATGCCTACCGGAGCAATGTAAAAAGTACCAGGAGAACTCCTGTCTGGCACCTTCCCCGGTGGAGTTGTGCATGGGGTGTGTTTGGAACATTTTGTCACCAGCCGAGTCCAAAATTCAGCGGTTCCCCATCTCAGCCCAGAAAGCAGGTAGAACAACTTTTGTGGTGTCTTTCAGGTGCCTACCGGAGCAATGTAAAAACTTCCAACACAACTCCTGTCTGGCACCTTCCCCGGTGGAGTTGTGCATGGGGTGTGTTTGGAACATTTTTTCACCGGCCGAGTCCAAAATTCAGCGGTTCCCCATCTCAGCCCAGAAAGCAGGAAGAACAACTTTTGTGGTGCCTTTCAGATGCCTACCAAATTAGTGTAAAAACTACCAGGAGAACTCCTTTCTGGCACCTTCCCCGGTGGAATTGTGCATGGGGTGTTTTTGGAACATTTTGTCACCAGCCGAGTCCAAAATTCAGCTGTTCCCCGTCTCAGCCCAGAAAGCAGGTAAAACAACTTTTCTGGTGCCTTTCAGCTGCCTACCAAGGTAGTGTAAAAACTATCAAGAGAACGCCTGTCTGGCACCTTCCCCGGTGGAGTTGTGCAGGGGGTGTGTTTGGAACATTTTGTCACCGGCCGAGTCCAAAATTCAGCGGTTCCCCATCTCAGCCCAGAAAGCAGGTAGAACAACTTTTGTAGTGTCTTTTTGATGCCTACCGGAGCAATGTAAAAACTACCAACAGAATTCCTTCCTGGCACCTTCGCTAGTGGAGTTGTGCAGGGGGTGTATTTATTAAAATTTTGTCCCCAGCCGAGTCCAAAATTCAGCGGTTCCCCATCTCAGCCCAGAAAGCAGGTAGAAGAACTTTTGTGGTGTCTTTCAGATGCCTACCAAGGTAGTGTAAAAACTACCAGGAGAACTCCTTTCTGGCACCTTCCCCGGTGGAGTTGTGCATGGGGTGTCTTTGGAACATTTTGTCACCAGCCGACTCCAAAATTCAGCTGTTCCCCATCTCAGCCCAGAAAGCAGGAAGAACAACTTTTGTGGTGCCTTTCAGGTGCCTACCGGAGCAATGTAAAAACTACCAACAGAATTCGTTCTTGGCACCTTCGCTAGTGGAGTTGTGCATGGGGTGTATTTATTAAAATTTTGTCACCAGCCGAGTCCAAAATTCAGCTGTTCCCCATCTCAGCCCAGAAAGCAGGCAGAACAACTTTTGTGGTGTCTTTCAGATGCCTACCAATGTAGTGTAAAAACTACTAAGAGAACTCCTGTCTGGCACCTTCCCCGGTGGAGTTGTGCATGGGGTGTGTTTGGAACATTTCGTCACCAGCCGAGTCCAAAATTCAGCTGTTCCCCATCTCAGCCCAGAAAGCAGGTAGAACAACTTTTGTGGTGCCTTTCAGGTGCCTACCAAGGTAGTGTAAAAACTATTAAGAGAACTCCTGTCTGGCACCTTCCCCGGTGGAGTTGTGCATGGGGTGTTTTTGGAACATTTTGTCACCGGCCGAGTCCAAAATTCAGCGGTTCCCCATCTCAGCCCAGAAAGCAGGTAAAACAACTTTTGTGGTGTCTTTCAGGTGCCTACCAAAGTAGTGTAAAAACTTCCAACAGAACTCTTGTCTGGCACCTTCCCCGGTGGAGTTGTGCAGGGGGTGTGTTTGGAACATTTTGTCACCAGCCGACTCCAAAATTCAGCGGTTCCCCATCTCAGCCCAGAAAGCAGGTAGAACAACTTTTGTGGTGTCTTTCAGATGCCTACCATGGTAGTGTAAAAACTACCAGGAGAACTCCTCTCTGGCACCTTCCCCGGTGGAGTTGTGCATGGGGTGTGTTTGGAACATTTTGTCACCGGCCGAGTCCAAAATTCAGCGGTTCCCCATCTCAGCCCAGAAAGCAGGTAAAACAACTTTTGTGGTGTCTTTCAGGTGCCTACCAAGGTAGTGTAAAAACTACCAACAGAACTCTTGTCTGGCACCTTCCCCGGTGGAGTTGTGCAGGGGGTGTTTTTGGAACATTTTGTCACCAGCCAAGTCCAAAATTCAGCGGTTCCCCATCTCAGCCCAGAAAGCAGGTAGAACAACTTTTGTGGTGTCTTTCAGATGCCTACCGGAGCAATGTAAAAAGTACCAGGAGAACTCCTGTCTGGCACCTTCCCCGGTGGAGTTGTGCATGGGGTGTGTTTGGAACATTTTGTCACCAGCCGAGTCCAAAATTCAGCGGTTCCCCATCTCAGCCCAGAAAGCAGGTAGAACAACTTTTGTGGTGTCTTTCAGATGCCTACCGGAGCAATGTAAAAACTACCAGGAGAACTCCTGTCTGGCACCTTCCCCGGTGGAGTTGTGCATGGGGTGTGTTTGGAACATTTTTCACCGGCCGAGTCCAAAATTCAGCGGTTCCCCATCTCAGCCCAGAAAGCAGGAAGAACAACTTTTGTGGTGCCTTTCAGATGCCTACCAAAGTAGTGTAAAAACTACTAAGAGAACTCCTTTCTGGCACCTTCCCCGGTGGAATTGTGCATGGGGTGTTTTTGGAACATTTTGTCACCAGCCGAGTCCAAAATTCAGCTGTTCCCCATCTCAGCCCAGAAAGCAGGTAAAACAACTTTTCTGGTGCCTTTCAGCTGCCTACCAAGGTAGTGTAAAAACTATCAAGAGAACGCCTGTCTGGCACCTTCCCCGGTGGAGTTGTGCAGGGGGTGTGTTTGGAACATTTTGTCACCAGCCGAGTCCAAAATTCAGCGGTTCCCCATCTCAGCCCAGAAAGCAGGAAGAACAACTTTTGTGGTGCCTTTCAGCTGCCTACCAAGGTAGTGTAAAAACTACTAAGAGAACTCCTGTCTGGCACCTTCCCCGGTGGAGTTGTGCATGGGGTGTGTTTGGAACATTTTGTCACCAGCCGACTCCAAAATTCAGCTGTTCCCCATCCCAGCCCAGAAAGCAGGTAAAACAACTTTTGTGGTGTCTTTCAGATGCCTACCAAGGTAGTGTAAAAACTACCAGGAGAACTCCTGTCTGGCACCTTCCCCGGTGGAGTTGTGCATGGGGTGTCTTTGGAACATTTTGTCACCGGCCGAGTCCAAAATTCAGCGGTTCCCCATCTCAGCCCAGAAAGCAGGTAGAACAACTTTTGTAGTGTCTTTTTGATGCCTACCGGAGCAATGTAAAAACTACCAACAGAATTCGTTCCTGGCACCTTCGCTAGTGGAGTTGTGCAGGGGGTGTATTTATTAAAATTTTGTCACCAGCCGACTCCAAAATTCAGCGGTTCCCCATCTCAGCCCAGAAAGCAGGAAGAACAACTTTTGTAGTGTCTTTCAGATGCCTACCAAGGTAGTGTAAAAACTACCAGGAGAACTCCTTTCTGGCACCTTCCCCGGTGGAGTTGTGCAGGGGGTGTGTTTGGAACATTTTGTCACCAGCCGACTCCAAAATTCAGCTGTTCCCCATCTCAGCCCAGAAAGCAGGTAGAACAACTTTTGTGGTGTCTTTCAGATGCCTACCAAGGCAGTGTAAAAACTACCAGGAGAACTCCTGTCTGGCACCTTCCCCGGTGGAGTTGTGCATGGGCTGTGTTTGGAACATTTTATCACCGGCCGAGTCCAAAATTCAGCGGTTCCCCATCTCAGCCCAGAAAGCAGGAAGAACAACTTTTGTGGTGCCTTTCAGGTGCCTACCGGAGCAATGTAAAAACTACCAACAGAATTCGTTCTTGGCACCTTCGCTAGTGGAGTTGTGCATGGGGTGTATTTATTAAAATTTTGTCACCAGCCGAGTCCAAAATTCAGCTGTTCCCCATCTCAGCCCAGAAAGCAGGCAGAACAACTTTTGTGGTGTCTTTCAGATGCCTACCAAGGTAGTGTAAAAACTACTAAGAGAACTCCTGTCTGGCACCTTCCCCGGTGGAGTTGTGCATGGGGTGTTTTTGGAACATTTTGTCACCGGCCGACTCCAAAATTCAGCGGTTCCCCATCTCAGCCCAGAAAGCAGGTAGAACAACTTTTGTGGTGCCTTTCAGCTGCCTACCAAGGTAGTGTAAAAACTACTAAGAGAACTCCTGTCTGGCACCTTCCCCGGTGGAGTTGTGCATGGGGTGTGTTTGGAACATTTTGTCACCAGCCGAGTCCAAAATTCAGCGGTTCCCCATCTCAGCCCAGAAAGCAGGAAGAACAACTTTTGTGGTGTCTTTCAGATGCCTACCAAGGTAGTGTAAAAACTACCAGGAGAACTCCTGTCTGGCACCTTCCCCGGTGGAGTTGTGCATGGGGTGTGTTTGGAACATTTTGTCACTGGCCGAGTCCAAAATTCAGCGGTTCCCCATCTCAGCCCAGAAAGCAGGTAAAACAACTTTTGTGGTGTCTTTCAGGTGCCTACCAAGGTAGTGTAAAAACTTCCAACAGAACTCTTGTCTGGCACCTTCCCCGGTGGAGTTGTGCAGGGGGTGTGTTTGGAACATTTCGTCACCAGCCAAGTCCAAAATTCAGCGGTTCCCCATCTCAGCCCAGAAAGCAGGTAGAACAACTTTTGTGGTGTCTTTCAGATGCCTACCGGAGCAATGTAAAAACTACCAGGAGAACTCCTGTCTGGCACCTTCCCCGGTGGAGTTGTGCATGGGGTGTGTTTGGAACATTTTGTCACCAGCCGAGTCCAAAATTCAGCGGTTCCCCATCTCAGCCCAGAAAGCAGGTAGAACAACTTTTGTGGTGTCCTTTTGATGCCTACCGGAGCAATGTAAAAACTACCAACAGAACTCGTCCCTGGCATCTTCGCTAGTGGAGTTGTGCAGGGGGTGTATTTATTAAAATTTTCTCACCAGCCGAGTCCTAAATTCTGCTGTTCCCCATCTCAGCCCAGAAAGCAGGTAGAACAACTTTTGTGGTGTCTTTCAGATGCCTACCGGAGCAATGTAAAAACTACCAGGAGAACTCCTGTCTGGCACCTTCCCCGGTGGAGTTGTGCATGGGGTGTGTTTGGAACATTTTGTCACCGGCCGACTCCAAAATTCAGCGGTTCCCCATCTCAGCCCAGAGAGCAGGTAGAACAACTTTTGTGGTGTCTTTCAGATGCCTACCAAGGTAGTGTAAAAACTATTAAGAGAACTCCTGTCTGGCACCTTCCCCGGTGGAGTTGTGCATGGGGTGTGTTTGGAACATTTTGTCACCGGCCGAGTCCAAAATTCAGCGGTTCCCCATCTCAGCCCAGAAAGCAGGTAAAACAACTTTTGTGGTGTCTTTCAGGTGCCTACCAAAGTAGTGTAAAAACTTCCAACAGAACTCTTGTCTGGCACCTTCCCCGGTGGAGTTGTGCAGGGGGTGTGTTTGGAACATTTCGTCACCAAACAAGTCCAAAAGTCAGCGGTTCCCCATCTCAGCCCAGAAAGCAGGTAGAACAACTTTTGTGGTGTCTTTCAAATGCCTACCAAGGTAGTGTAAAAACTACTAAGAGAACTCCTGTCTGGCACCTTCCCCGGTGGAGTTGTGCATGGGGTGTGTTTGGAACATTTTGTCACCGTCCGACTCCAAAATTCAGCGGTTCCCCATCTCAGCCCAGAAAGCAGGTAGAACAACTTTTGTGGTGCCTTTCAGCTGCCTACCAAGGTAGTGTAAAAACTATCAAGAGAACTCCTGTCTGGCACCTTCCCCGGTGGAGTTGTGCATGGGGTGTGTTTGGAACATTTTGTCACCGGCCGAGTCCAAAATTCAGCGGTTCCCCATCTCAGCCCAGAAAGCAGGTAAAACAACTTTTGTGGTGTCTTTCAGGTGCCTACCAAGGTAGTGTAAAAACTTCCAACAGAACTCTTGTCTGGCACCTTCCCCGGTGGAGTTTTGCAGGGGGTGTGTTTGGAACATTTTGTCACCGGCCGAGTCCAAAATTCAGCGGTTCCCCATCTCAGCCCAGAAAGCAGGTAGAACAACTTTTGTGGTGTCTTTCAGATGCCTACCAAGGTAGTGTAAAAACTACCAGGAGAACTCCTCTCTGGCACCTTCCCCGGTGGAGTTGTGCATGGGGTGTGTTTGGAACATTTTGTCACCGGCCGAGTCCAAAATTCAGCGGTTCCCCATCTCAGCCCAGAAAGCAGGTAAAACAACTTTTGTGGTGTCTTTCAGGTGCCCACCAAGGTAGTGTAAAAACTTCCAACAGAACTCTTGTCTGGCACCTTCCCCGGTGGAGTTTTGCAGGGGGTGTGTTTGGAACATTTTGTCACCGGCCGACTCCAAAATTCAGCGGTTCCCCATCTCAGCCCAGAAAGCAGGTAGAACAACTTTTGTGGTGCCTTTCAGCTGCCTACCAAGGTAGTGTAAAAACTACTAAGAGAACTCCTGTCTGGCACCTTCCCCGGTGGAGTTGTGCATGGGGTGTGTTTGGAACATTTTGTCACCGGCCGAGTCCAAAATTCAGCGGTTCCCCATCTCAGCCCAGAAAGCAGGTAGAACAACTTTTGTGGTGTCCTTTTGATGCCTACCGGAGCAATGTAAAAACTACCAACAGAACTCGTCCCTGGCACCTTCGCTAGTGGAGTTGTGCATGGGGTGTATTTATTAAAATTTTTTCACCAGCCGAGTCCAAAATTCTGCTGTTCCCCATCTCAGCCCAGAAAGCAGGTAGAACAACTTTTGTGGTGTCTTTCAGATGCCTACCGGAGCAATGTAAAAACTACCAGGAGAACTCCTGTCTGGCACCTTCCCCGGTGGAGTTGTGCATGGGGTGTGTTTGGAACATTTTGTCACCGGCCGACTCCAAAATTCAGCGGTTCCCCATCTCAGCCCAGAGAGCAGGTAGAACAACTTTTGTGGTGTCTTTCAGATGCCTACCGGAGCAATGTAAAAACTACCAGGAGAACTCCTGTCTGGCACCTTCCCCGGTGGAGTTGTGCATGGGGTGTGTTTGGAACATTTTGTCACCGGCCGACTCCAAAATTCAGCGGTTCCCCATCTCAGCCCAGAGAGCAGGTAGAACAACTTTTGTGGTGTCTTTCAGATGCCTACCGGAGCAATGTAAAAACTACCAGGAGAACTCCTGTCTGGCACCTTCCCCGGTGGAGTTGTGCATGGGGTGTGTTTGGAACATTTTGTCACCAGCCGAGTCCAAAATTCAGAGGTTCCCCATCTCAGCCCAGAAAGCAGGTAGAACAACTTTTGTGGTGTCTTTCAGATGCCTACCGGAGCAATGTAAAAACTACCAGGAGAACTCCTGTCTGGCACCTTCCCCGGTGGAGTTGTGCATGGGGTGTGTTTGGAACATTTTGTCACCAGCCGAGTCCAAAATTCAGCTGTTCCCCATCTCAGCCCAGAAAGCAGGTAGAACTACTTTTTTGGTGCCTTTCAGGTGCCTACCAAGGTAGTGTAAAAACTACTAAGAGAACTCCTGTCTGGCACCTTCCCCGGTGGAGTTGTGCAGGGGGTGTCTTTGGAACATTTTGTCACCGGCCGATTCCAAAATTCAGCGGTTCCCCATCTCAGCCCAGAAAGCAGGTAGAACAACTTTTGTGGTGTCCTTTTGATGCCTACCGGAGCAATGTAAAAACTACCAACAGAACTCGTCCCTGGCACCTTCGCTAGTGGAGTTGTGCATGGGGTGTATTTATTAAAATTTTTTCACCAGCCGAGTCCAAAATTCTGCTGTTCCCCATCTCAGCCCAGAAAGCAGGTAGAACAACTTTTGTGGTGTCTTTCAGATGCCTACCGGAGCAATGTAAAAACTACCAGGAGAACTCCTGTCTGGCACCTTCCCCGGTGGAGTTGTGCATGGGGTGTCTTTGGAACATTTTGTCACCGGCCGAGTCCAAAATTCAGCGGTTCCCCATCTCAGCCCAGAGAGCAGGTAGAACAACTTTTGTGGTCTCTTTCAGATGCCTACCGGAGCAATGTAAAAACTACCAGGAGAACTCCTGTCTGGCACCTTCCCCGGTGGAGTTGTGCATGGGGTGTGTTTGGAACACTTTGTCACCAGCCGAGTCCAAAATTCAGAGGTTCCCCATCTCAGCCCAGAAAGCAGGTAGAACAACTTTTGTGGTGTCTTTCAGATGCCTACCGGAGCAATGTAAAAACTACCAGGAGAACTCCTGTCTGGCACCTTCCCCGGTGGAGTTGTGCATGGGGTGTGTTTGGAACATTTTGTCACCAGCCGACTCCAAAATTCAGCGGTTCCCCATCTCAGCCCAGAAAGCAGGTAGAACAACTTTTGTGGTCTCTTTCAGATGCCTACCGGAGCAATGTAAAAACTACCAGGAGAACTCCTGTCTGGCACCTTCCCCGGTGGAGTTGTGCATGGGGTGTGTTTGGAACATTTTGTCACCAGCCGAGTCCAAAATTCAGAGGTTCCCCATCTCAGCCCAGAAAGCAGGTAGAACAACTTTTGTGGTCTCTTTCAGATGCCTACCGGAGCAATGTAAAAACTACCAGGAGAACTCCTGTCTGGCACCTTCCCCGGTGGAGTTGTGCATGGGGTGTGTTTGGAACATTTTGTCACCAGCCGAGTCCAAAATTCAGCGGTTCCCCATCTCAGCCCAGAAAGCAGGTAGAACAACTTTTCTGGTGCCTTTCAGCTTCCTACCAAGGTAGTGTAAAAACTACTAGGAGAACTCCTGTCTGGCACCTTCCCCGGTGGAGTTGTGCATGGGGTGTGTTTGGAACATTTTGTCACCAGCCGACTCCAAAATTCAGCTGTTCCCCATCTCAGCCCAGAAAGCAGGTAGAACTACATTTGTGGTGTCTTTCAGATGCCTACCAAGGTAGTGTAAAAACTATTAAGAGAACTCCTGTCTGGCACCTTCGCCGGTGGAGTTGTGCATGGGGTGTGTTTGGAACATTTTTTCACCGGCCGACTCCAAAATTCAGCGGTTCCCCATCTCAGCCCAGAGAGCAGGTAGAACAACTTTTGTGGTGTCTTTCAGATGCCTACTGGAGCAATGTAAAAACTACCAACAGAATTCGTTCCTGGCACCTTCCCCGGTGGAGTTGTGCATGGGGTGTGTTTGGAACATTTTGTCACCAGCCGAGTCCTAAATTCTGCTGTTCCCCATCTCAGCCCAGAAAGAAGGAAGAACAACTTTTGTGGTGCCTTTCAGGTGCCTACCAAGGTAGTGTAAAAACTACTAAGAGAACTCCTGTCTGGCACCTTCCCCGGTGGAGTTGTGCATGGGGTGTCTTTGGAACATTTTGTCACCGGCCGACTCCAAAATTCAGCGGTTCCCCATCTCAGCCCAGAAAGCAGGTAGAACAACTTTTGTGGTGCCTTTCAGCTGCCTACCAAGGTAGTGTAAAAACTACTAAGAGAACTCCTGTCTGGCACCTTCCCCGGTGGAGTTGTGCATGGGGTGTGTTTGGAACATTTTGTCACCGGCCGAGTCCAAAATTCAGCGGTTCCCCATCTCAGCCCAGAAAGCAGGTAGAACAACTTTTGTGGTGTCCTTTTGATGCCTACCGGAGCAATGTAAAAACTACCAACAGAACTCGTCCCTGGCACCTTCGCTAGTGGAGTTGTGCATGGGGTGTATTTATTAAAATTTTTTCACCAGCCGAGTCCAAAATTCTGCTGTTCCCCATCTCAGCCCAGAAAGCAGGTAGAACAACTTTTGTGGTGTCTTTCAGATGCCTACCGGAGCAATGTAAAAACTACCAGGAGAACTCCTGTCTGGCACCTTCCCCGGTGGAGTTGTGCATGGGGTGTGTTTGGAACATTTTGTCACCGGCCGACTCCAAAATTCAGCGGTTCCCCATCTCAGCCCAGAAAGCAGGTAGAACAACTTTTGTGGTGTCTTTCAGATGCCTACCGGAGCAATGTAAAAACTACCAGGAGAACTCCTGTCTGGCACCTTCCCCGGTGGAGTTGTGCATGGGGTGTGTTTGGAACATTTTGTCACCAGCCGAGTCCAAAATTCAGCGGTTCCCCATCTCAGCCCAGAAAGCAGGTAGAACAACTTTTGTGGTGTCTTTCAGGTGCCTACCGGAGCAATGTAAAAACTTCCAACACAACTCCTGTCTGGCACCTTCCCCGGTGGAGTTGTGCATGGGGTGTGTTTGGAACATTTTGTCACCAGCCGACTCCAAAATTCAGCGGTTCCCCATCTCAGCCCAGAGAGCAGGTAGAACAACTTTTGTGGTGTCTTTCAGATGCCTACTGGAGCAATGTAAAAACTACCAACAGAATTCGTTCCTGGCACCTTCCCCGGTGGAGTTGTGCATGGGGTGTGTTTGGAACATTTTGTCACCAGCCGAGTCCAAAATTCAGCGGTTCCCCATCTCAGCCCAGAAAGCAGGAAGAACAACTTTTGTGGTGCCTTTCAGGTGCCTACCAAGGTAGTGTAAAAACTACCAGGAGAACTCCTCTCTGGCACCTTCCCCGGTGGAGTTGTGCATGGGGTGTGTTTGGAACATTTTGTCACCGGCCGACTCCAAAATTCAGCGGTTCCCCATCTCAGCCCAGAGAGCAGGTAGAACAACTTTTGTGGTGTCTTTTTGATGCCTACCGGAGCAATGTAAAAACTACCAACAGAATTCGTTCCTGGCACCTTCGCTAGTGGAGTTGTGCATGGGGTGTATTTATTAAAATTTTGTCACCAGCCGAGTCCAAAATTCAGCGGTTCCCCATCTCAGCCCAGAAAGCAGGTAGAACAACTTTTGTGGTGCCTTTCAAATGCCTACCAAGGTAGTGTAAAAACTATCAAGAGAACTCCTCTCTGGCACCTTCCCCGGTGGAGTTGTGCAGGGGGTGTGTTTGGAACATTTTGTCACCAGCCGAGTCCAAAATTCAGCTGTTCCCCATCTCAGCCCAGAAAGCAGGTAGAACAACTTTTGTGGTGTCTTTCAGATGCCTACCGGAGCAATGTAAAAACTACCAGGAGAACTCCTTTCTGGCACCTTCCCCGGTGGAGTTGTGCAGGGGGTGTGTTTGGAACATTTTGTCACCGGCCGAGTCCAAAATTCAGCGATTCCCCATCTCAGCCCAGAAAGCAGGAAGAACAACATTTTTTGTGCCTTTCAGGTGCCCTACCAAGGTAGTGTAAAAACTACCGGGAGAACTCTTGTCTGGCACATTCCCCGGTGGAGTTGTGCATGGGGTGTGTTTGGAACATTTTGTCACCAGCCGAGTCCAAAATTCAGCGGTTCCCCATCTCACTCCAGAAAGCAGGTAGAACAACTTTTGTGGTGCCTTTCAGCTTCCTACCAAGGTAGTGTAAAAACTACTAGGAGAACTCCTGTCTGGCACCTTCCCCGGTGGAGTTGTGCATGGGGTGTCTTTGGAACATTTTGTCACCAGCCGACTCCAAAATTCAGCTGTTCCCCATCTCAGCCCAGAAAGCAGGTAGAACAACTTTTGTGGTGTCTTTCAGATGCCTACCAAGGTAGTGTAAAAACTATTAAGAGAACTCCTGTCTGGCACCTTCCCCGGTGGAGTTGTGCATGGGGTGTGTTTGGAACATTTTGTCACCGGCCGACTCCAAAATTCAGCGGTTCCCCATCTCAGCCCAGAGAGCAGGTAGAACAACTTTTGTGGTGTCTTTCAGATGCCTACTGGAGCAATGTAAAAACTACCAACAGAATTCGTTCCTGGCACCTTCCCCGGTGGAGTTGTGCATGGGGTGTGTTTGGAACATTTTGTCACCAGCCGAGTCCTAAATTCTGCTGTTCCCCATCTCAGCCCAGAAAGCAGGAAGAACAACTTTTTTGGTGCCTTTCAGGTGCCTACCAAGGTAGTGTAAAAACTACTAAGAGAACTCCTGTCTGGCACCTTCCCCGGTGGAGTTGTGCATGGGGTGTGTTTGGAACATTTTGTCACCGGCCGACTCCAAAATTCAGCGGTTCCCCATCTCAGCCCAGAAAGCAGGTAGAACAACTTTTGTGGTGCCTTTCAGCTGCCTACCAAGGTAGTGTAAAAACTACTAAGAGAACTCCTGTCTGGCACCTTCCCCGGTGGAGTTGTGCATGGGGTGTGTTTGGAACATTTTGTCACCGGCCGATTCCAAAATTCAGCGGTTCCCCATCTCAGCCCAGAGAGCAGGTAGAACAACTTTTGTGGTGTCTTTTTGATGCCTACCGGAGCAATGTAAAAACTACCAACAGAACTCGTCCCTGGCACCTTCGCTAGTGGAGTTGTGCATGGGGTGTATTTATTAAAATTTTTTCACCAGCCGAGTCCAAAATTCTGCTGTTCCCCATCTCAGCCCAGAAAGCAGGTAGAACAACTTTTGTGGTGTCTTTCAGATGCCTACCGGAGCAATGTAAAAACTACCAGGAGAACTCCTGTCTGGCACCTTCCCCGGTGGAGTTGTGCATGGGGTGTGTTTGGAACATTTTGTCACCGGCCGACTCCAAAATTCAGCGGTTCCCCATCTCAGCCCAGAAAGCAGGTAGAACAACTTTTGTGGTGTCTTTCAGATGCCTACCGGAGCAATGTAAAAACTACCAGGAGAACTCCTGTCTGGCACCTTCCCCGGTGGAGTTGTGCATGGGGTGTGTTTGGAACATTTTGTCACCAGCCGAGTCCAAAATTCAGCTGTTCCCCATCTCAGCCCAGAAAGCAGGTAGAACAACTTTTGTGGTCTCTTTCAGATGCCTACCGGAGCAATGTAAAAACTACCAGGAGAACTCCTGTCTGGCACCTTCCCCGGTGGAGTTGTGCATGGGGTGTGTTTGGAACATTTTGTCACCAGCCGACTCCAAAATTCAGCGGTTCCCCATCTCAGCCCAGAGAGCAGGTAGAACAACTTTTGTGGTGTCTTTCAGATGCCTACTGGAGCAATGTAAAAACTACCAACAGAATTCGTTCCTGGCACCTTCCCCGGTGGAGTTGTGCATGGGGTGTGTTTGGAACATTTTGTCACCAGCCGAGTCCAAAATTCAGCGGTTCCCCATCTCAGCCCAGAAAGCAGGAAGAACAACTTTTGTGGTGCCTTTCAGGTGCCTACCAAGGTAGTGTAAAAACTACCAGGAGAACTCCTCTCTGGCACCTTCCCCGGTGGAGTTGTGCATGGGGTGTGTTTGGAACATTTTGTCACCGGCCGACTCCAAAATTCAGCGGTTCCCCATCTCAGCCCAGAGAGCAGGTAGAACAACTTTTGTGGTGTCTTTTTGATGCCTACCGGAGCAATGTAAAAACTACCAACAGAATTCGTTCCTGGCACCTTCGCTAGTGGAGTTGTGCATGGGGTGTATTTATTAAAATTTTGTCACCAGCCGAGTCCAAAATTCAGCGGTTCCCCATCTCAGCCCAGAAAGCAGGTAGAACAACTTTTGTGGTGCCTTTCAAATGCCTACCAAGGTAGTGTAAAAACTATTAAGAGAACTCCTGTCTGGCACCTTCCCCGGTGGAGTTGTGCAGGGGGTGTGTTTGGAACATTTTGTCACCAGCCGAGTCCAAAATTCAGCTGTTCCCCATCTCAGCCCAGAAAGCAGGTAGAACAACTTTTGTGGTGTCTTTCAGATGCCTACCGGAGCAATGTAAAAACTACCAGGAGAACTCCTTTCTGGCACCTTCCCCGGTGGAGTTGTGCAGGGGGTGTGTTTGGAACATTTTGTCACCGGCCGAGTCCAAAATTCAGCGATTCCCCATCTCAGCCCAGAAAGCAGGAAGAACAACATTTTTTGTGCCTTTCAGGTGCCCTACCAAGGTAGTGTAAAAACTACCGGGAGAACTCTTGTCTGGCACATTCCCCGGTGGAGTTGTGCATGGGGTGTGTTTGGAACATTTTGTCACCAGCCGAGTCCAAAATTCAGCGGTTCCCCATCTCACTCCAGAAAGCAGGTAGAACAACTTTTGTGGTGCCTTTCAGCTTCCTACCAAGGTAGTGTAAAAACTACTAGGAGAACTCCTGTCTGGCACCTTCCCCGGTGGAGTTGTGCAGGGGGTGTCTTTGGAACATTTTGTCACCAGCCGACTCCAAAATTCAGCTGTTCCCCATCTCAGCCCAGAAAGCAGGTAGAACAACTTTTGTGGTGTCTTTCAGATGCCTACCAAGGTAGTGTAAAAACTATTAAGAGAACTCCTGTCTGGCACCTTCCCCGGTGGAGTTGTGCATGGGGTGTGTTTGGAACATTTTGTCACCGGCCGACTCCAAAATTCAGCGGTTCCCCATCTCAGCCCAGAGAGCAGGTAGAACAACTTTTGTGGTGTCTTTCAGATGCCTACTGGAGCAATGTAAAAACTACCAACAGAATTCGTTCCTGGCACCTTCCCCGGTGGAGTTGTGCATGGGGTGTGTTTGGAACATTTTGTCACCAGCCGAGTCCTAAATTCTGCTGTTCCCCATCTCAGCCCAGAAAGCAGGAAGAACAACTTTTTTGGTGCCTTTCAGGTGCCTACCAAGGTAGTGTAAAAACTACTAAGAGAACTCCTGTCTGGCACCTTCCCCGGTGGAGTTGTGCATGGGGTGTGTTTGGAACATTTTGTCACCGGCCGACTCCAAAATTCAGCGGTTCCCCATCTCAGCCCAGAAAGCAGGTAGAACAACTTTTGTGGTGCCTTTCAGCTGCCTACCAAGGTAGTGTAAAAACTACTAAGAGAACTCCTGTCTGGCACCTTCCCCGGTGGAGTTGTGCATGGGGTGTGTTTGGAACATTTTGTCACCGGCCGATTCCAAAATTCAGCGGTTCCCCATCTCAGCCCAGAGAGCAGGTAGAACAACTTTTGTGGTGTCTTTTTGATGCCTACCGGAGCAATGTAAAAACTACCAACAGAATTCGTTCCTGGCACCTTCGCTAGTGGAGTTGTGCATGGGGTGTATTTATTAAAATTTTGTCACCAGCCGAGTCCAAAATTCAGCGGTTCCCCATCTCAGCCCAGAGAGCAGGTAGAACAACTTTTGTGGTGCCTTTCAGCTGCCTACCAAGGTAGTGTAAAAACTACTAAGAGAACTCCTGTCTGGCACCTTCCCCGGTGGAGTTGTGCATGGGGTCTGTTTGGAACATTTTGTCACCGGCCGAGTCCAAAATTCAGCGGTTCCCCATCTCAGCCCAGAAAGCAGGAAGAACAACTTTTGTGGTGCCTTTCAAATGCCTACCAAGGTAGTGTAAAAACTACTAAGAGAACTCCTGTCTGGCACCTTCCCCGGTGGAGTTGTGCAATGGGTGTCTTTGGAACATTTTGTCACCAGCCGAGTCCAAAATTCAGCGGTTCCCCATCTCAGCCCAGAAAGCAGGTAGAACAACTTTTGTGGTGTCCTTTTGATGCCTACCGGAGCAATGTAAAAACTACCAACAGAACTCGTCCCTGGCACCTTCGCTAGTGGAGTAGTGCATGGGGTGTATTTATTAAAATTTTGTCACCAGCCGACTCCAAAATTCAGCGGTTCCCCATCTCAGCCCAGAAAGCAGGTAGAACAACTTTTGTGGTGCCTTTCAGCTGCCTACCAAGGTAGTGTAAAAACTATTAAGAGAACTCCTGTCTGGCACCTTCCCCGGTGAAGTTGTGCATGGGGTGTGTTTGGAACATTTTGTCACCAGCCGAGTCCAAAATTCAGCGGTTCCCCATCTCAGCCCAGAAAGCAGGTAGAACAACTTTTGTGGTGCCTTTCAAATGCCTACCAAGGTAGTGTAAAAACTATTAAGAGAACTCCTGTCTGGCACCTTCCCCGGTGGAGTTGTGCATGGGGTGTGTTTGGAACATTTTGTCACCAGCCAAGTCCAAAATTCAGCGGTTCCCCATCTCAGCCCAGAAAGCAGGAAGAACAACTTTTGTGGTGCCTTTCAGCTGCCTACCAAGGTAGTGTAAAAACTACTAAGAGAACTCCTGTCTGGCACCTTCCCCGGTGGAGTTGTGCATGGGGTGTGTTTGGAACATTTTGTCACCGGCCGACTCCAAAATTCAGCGGTTCCCCATCTCAGCCCAGAAAGCAGGAAGAACAACTTTTGTGGTGCCTTTCAGGTGCCTACCAAGGTAGTGTAAAAACTACCAGGAGAACTCCTCTCTGGCACCTTCCCCGGTGGAGTTGTGCATGGGGTGTGTTTGGAACATTTTGTCACCGGCCGACTCCAAAATTCAGCGGTTCCCCATCTCAGCCCAGAGAGCAGGTAGAACAACTTTTGTGGTGTCTTTCAGATGCCTACCGGAGCAATGCAAAAACTACCAACAGAACTCGTCCCTGGCACCTTCCCCGGTGGAGTTGTGCATGGGGTGTGTTTGGAACATTTTGTCACCGGCCGACTCCAAAATTCAGCGGTTCCCCATCTCAGCCCAGAAAGCAGGTAGAACAACTTTTGTAGTGTCTTTTTGATGCCTACCGGAGCAATGTAAAAACTACCAACAGAATTCCTTCCTGGCACCTTCGCTAGTAAAGTTGTGCATGGGGTGTATTTATTAAAATTTTGTCACCAGCCGAGTCCAAAATTCAGCGGTTCCCCATCTCAGCCCAGAAAGCAAGTAGAACAACTTTTGTGGTGCCTTTCAAATGCCTACCAAGGTAGTGTAAAAACTATCAAGAGAACTCCTGTCTGGCACCTTCCCCGGTGGAGTTGTGCATGGGGTGTGTTTGGAACATTTTGTCACCGGCCGACTCCAAAATTCAGCGGTTCCCCATCTCAGCCCAGAGAGCAGGTAGAACAACTTTTGTGGTGTCTTTCAGATGCCTACCGGAGCAATGTAAAAACTACCACCAGAATTCGTTCCTGGCACCTTCCCCGGTGGAATTGTGCATGGGGTGTGTTTGGAACATTTTGTCACCGGCCGACTCCAAAATTCAGCGGTTCCCCATCTCAGCCCAGAAAGCAGGTAGAACAACTTTTGTGGTGTCTTTTTGATGCCTACCGGAGCAATGTAAAAACTACCAACAGAATTCGTTCCTGGCACCTTCGCTAGTGGAGTTGTGCATGGGGTGTATTTATTAAAATTTTGTCACCAGCCGAGTCCAAAATTCAGCGGTTCCCCATCTCAGCCCAGAAAGCAAGTAGAACAACTTTTGAGGTGCCTTTCAAATGCCTACCAAGGTAGTGTAAAAACTATCAAGAGAACCCCTGTCTGGCACCTTCCCCGGTGGAGTTTTGCATGGGGTGTGTTTGGAACATTTTGTCACCGGCCGAGTCCAAAATTCAGCGGTTCCCCATCTCAGCCCAGAAAGCAGGTAGAACAACTTTTGTGGTGTCCTTTTGATGCCTACCGGAGCAATGTAAAAACTACCAACAGAACTCGTCCCTGGCACCTTCGCTAGTGGAGTTGTGCATGGGGTGTATTTATTAAAATTTTTTCACCAGCCGAGTCCAAAATTCTGCTGTTCCCCATCTCAGCCCAGAAAGCAGGTAGAACAACTTTTGTGGTGTCTTTCAGATGCCTACCGGAGCAATGTAAAAACTACCAGGAGAACTCCTGTCTGGCACCTTCCCCGGTGGAGTTGTGCATGGGGTGTGTTTGGAACATTTTGTCACCGGCCGACTCCAAAATTCAGCGGTTCCCCATCTCAGCCCAGAAAGCAGGTAGAACAACTTTTGTGGTGTCTTTCAGATGCCTACCGGAGCAATGTAAAAACTACCAGGAGAACTCCTGTCTGGCACCTTCCCCGGTGGAGTTGTGCATGGGGTGTGTTTGGAACATTTTGTCACCAGCCGAGTCCAAAATTCAGAGGTTCCCCATCTCAGCCCAGAAAGCAGGTAGAACAACTTTTGTGGTCTCTTTCAGATGCCTACCGGAGCAATGTAAAAAGTACCAGGAGAACTCCTGTCTGGCACCTTCCCCGGTGGAGTTGTGCATGGGGTGTGTTTGGAACATTTTGTCACCAGCCGACTCCAAAATTCAGCGGTTCCCCATCTCAGCCCAGAGAGCAGGTAGAACAACTTTTGTGGTGTCTTTCAGATGCCTACTGGAGCAATGTAAAAACTACCAACAGAATTCGTTCCTGGCACCTTCGCTAGTAAAGTTGTGCATGGGGTGTATTTATTAAAATTTTGTCACCAGCCGAGTCCAAAATTCAGCGGTTCCCCATCTCAGCCCAGAAAGCAAGTAGAACAACTTTTGTGGTGTCTTTCAGATGCCTACCAAGGTAGTGTAAAAACTATCAAGAGAACTCCTGTCTGGCACCTTCCCCGGTGGAGTTGTGCATGGGGTGTGTTTGGAACATTTTGTCACCGGCCGACTCCAAAATTCAGCGGTTCCCCATCTCAGCCCAGAGAGCAGGTAGAACAACTTTTGTGGTGTCTTTCAGATGCCTACCGGAGCAATGTAAAAACTACCACCAGAATTCGTTCCTGGCACCTTCCCCGGTGGAATTGTGCATGGGGTGTGTTTGGAACATTTTGTCACCGGCCGACTCCAAAATTCAGCGGTTCCCCATCTCAGCCCAGAAAGCAGGTAGAACAACTTTTGTGGTGTCTTTCAGATGCCTACCGGAGCAATGTAAAAACTACCAACAGAATTCGTTCCTGGCACCTTCGCTAGTGGAGTTGTGCATGGGGTGTATTTATTAAAATTTTGTCACCAGCCGAGTCCAAAATTCAGCTGTTCCCCATCTCAGCCCAGAGAGCAGGTAGAACAACTTTTGTGGTGTCTTTCAGATGCCTACCGGAGCAATGTAAAAACTACCAGGAGAACTCCTGTCTGGCACCTTCCCCGGTGGAGTTGTGCATGGGGTGTGTTTGGAACATTTTGTCACCAGCCGAGTCCAAAATTCAGCCGTTCCCCATCTCAGCCCAGAAAGCAGGTAGAACAACTTTTCTGCTGCCTTTCAGCTGCCTACTGGAGCAATGTAAAAACTACCAAGAGAACTCGTTTCTGTCACCTTCCCCGGTGGAATTGTGCATGGGTGTGTTTGGAACACTTTGTCACCAGCCAAGTCCAAAATTCAGGGGTTCCCCACCTCAGCCCAGAAAGCAGGTAGAACAACTTTTGTGGTGTCTTTCAGCTGCCTACCGGAGCAATGTAAAAAGTAGCAAGAGAACTCCTGTCTGGCACCTTCCCCGGTTGACTTGTGCATAGGGTGTGTTTGGAACAATTGTCACCAGCCGAGTCCTTAATTCTGCTGTTCCCCATCTCAGCCCAGAAAGCAGGTAGAACAACTTTTGTCGTGCCTTTCAGCTGCCTACCGGAGCAATGTAGAAACTACCAAGAGAAGTCCTTTATGGCACCTTCCCCGGTGGAGTTGTGCATGGGGTGTGTTTGGAACATTTTGTTCACCAGCCGAGTCCAAAATTCAGCATTTCCCGATCTCAGCCCAGAAAGCAGGTAGAGCAACTTTTGTGGTGCCTTTCAGCTGCCTACCGGAGCAATGTAAAAACTACCATGAGAACTCCTGTCTGGCACCTTCCCCGGTGGAGTTGTGCATGGGGTGTGTTTGTAACAATTTGTCATCAGCCGAGTCCAAAATTCAGCGGTTCCCCATCTCAGCCCAGAAAGCTGGTAGAACAACTTTTATGGTGCCATTAAGATGACTACCGGAGCAATGTAAAAAGTACCAAGAGAACTCCTGTCTGGCACCTTCCCCGGTGGAGTTGTGCAGGGGGTGTGTTTGGAACATTTTGTCACCAGCCGAGTCCAAAATTCAGCTGTTCCCCATCTCAGCCCCGAAAGCAGGTAGAACAACTTTTGTGGTGTCTTTCAGATGCCTACCAAGGTAGTGTAAAAACTATCAAGAGAACTCCTGTCTGGCACCTTCCCCAGTGGAGTTGTGCATGGGGTGTGTTTGGAACATTTTGTCACCAGCCGACTCCAAAATTCAGCGGTTCCCCATCTCAGCCACGAAAGCAGGAAGAACAACTTTTGTGGTGTCTTTCAGATGCCTACCGGAGCAATGTAAAAACTACCAACAGAATTCGTTCCTGGCACCTTCGCTAGTGGAGTTGTGCATGGGGTGTATTTATTAAAATTTTGTCACCAGCCGAGTCCAAAATTCAGCGGTTCCCCATCTCAGCCCAGAGAGCAGGTAGAACAACTTTTGTGGTGCCTTTCAGCTGCCTACCAAGGTAGTGTAAAAACTACTAAGAGAACTCCTGTCTGGCACCTTCCCCGGTGGAGTTGTGCATGGGGTGTGTTTGGAACATTTTGTCACCGGCCGACTCCAAAATTCAGCGGTTCCCCATCTCAGCCCAGAAAGCAGGAAGAACAACTTTTGTGGTGTCCTTTTGATGCCTACCAAGGTAGTGTAAAAACTATCAAGAGAACTCTTGTCTGGCACCTTCCCCGGTGGAGTTGTGCATGGGGTGTGTTTGGAACATTTCGTCACCAGCCAAGTCCAAAATTCAGCGGTTCCCCATCTCAGCCCAGAAAGCAGGTAGAACAACTTTTGTGGTGTCTTTCAGATGCCTACCGGAGCAATGTAAAAACTACCACGAGAACTCCTGTCTGGCACCTTCCCCGGTGGAGTTGTGCATGGGGTGTCTTTGGAACATTTTGTCACCAGCCGAATTCAAAATTCAGCGGTTCCCCATCTCAGCCCAGAAAGCAGGTAGAACAACTTTTGTGGTGTCTTTCAGGTGCCTACCAAGGTAGTGTAAAAACTACCAACAGAATTCATTCCTAGCACCTTCGCTAGTGGAGTTGTGCATGGGGTATGTTTGGAACATTTTGTCACCAGCCGAGTCCAAAATTCAGCGGTTCCCCATCTCAGCCCAGAAAGCAGGAAGAACAACTTTTGTAGTGTCTTTTTGATGCCTACCGGAGCAATGTAAAAACTACCAACAGAATTTGTTCCTGGCACCTTCGCTAGTGGAGTTGTGCATGGGGTGTATTTATTAAAATTTGGTCACCAGCCGAGTCCAAAATTCAGAGGTTCCCCATCTCAGCCCAGAAAGCAGGTAGAACAACTTTTCTGCTGCCTTTCAGCTGCCTACTGGAGCAATGTAAAAACTACCAAGAGAACTCCTGTCTGGCACCTTCCCCGGTGGAATTGTGCATGGGTGTGTTTGGAACACTTTGTCACCAGCCAAGTCCAAAATTCAGGGGTTCCCCACCTCAGCCCAGAAAGCAGGTAGAACACCTTTTCTGCTGCCTTTCAGCTGCCTACCGGAGCAATGTAAAAAGTATCCAAGAGAACTCCTGTCTGGCACCTTCCCCGGTTGAGTTGTGCATAGGGTGTGTTTGGAACAATTGTCACCATCCGAGTCCAAAATTCAGCGGTTCCCCATCTCAGCCCAGAAAGCAGGTAGAACAACTTTTGTGGTGTCTTTCAGATGCCTACCGGAGCAATGTAAAAACTACCAAGAGAAGTCCTTTATGGCACCTTCCCCGTTGGAGTTGTGCATGGGGTGTGTTTGGAACATTTTGTTCACCAGCCGAGTCCAAAATTCAGCATTTCCCGATCTCAGCCCAGAAAGCAGGTAG
This sequence comes from Falco biarmicus, assembly GCF_023638135.1. Taxonomy (NCBI): domain Eukaryota; kingdom Metazoa; phylum Chordata; class Aves; order Falconiformes; family Falconidae; genus Falco; species Falco biarmicus. The sequence goes on along the minus strand of NW_026611692.1, from coordinate 215,810 downwards.
AACAACTTTTTTCGTGCCTTTCAAATGCCTACCAAGGTAGTGTAAAAACTACCAAGAGAACTCCTGTCTGGCACCTTCCCCGGTGGAGTTGTGCATGGGGTGTGTTTGGAACATTTCGTCACCAGCCAAGTCCAAAATTCAGCGGTTCCCCATCTCAGCCCAGAAAGCAGGTAGAACAACTTTTGTGGTGCCTTTCAGGTGCCTACCGGAGCAATGTAAAAACTACCAGGAGAACTCCTGTCTGGCACCTTCCCCGGTGGAGTTGTGCATGGGGTGTGTTTGGAACATTTTGTCACCAGCCGAGTCCAAAATTCAGCTGTTCCCCATCTCAGCCCAGAAAGCAGGTAGAACAACTTTTGTGGTGTCTTTCAGATGCCTACCGGAGCAATGTAAAAACTACCAGGAGAACTCCTGTCTGGCACCTTCCCCGGTGGAGTTGTGCATGGGGTGTGTTTGGAACATTTTGTCACCAGCCGAGTCCAAAATTCAGCTGTTCCCCATCTCAGCCCAGAAAGCAGGTAGAACAACTTTTGTGGTGCCTTTCAGCTGCCTACCGGAGCAATGTAAAAAGTAGCAAGAGAACTCCTGTCTGGCACCTTCCCCGGTTGACTTGTGCATAGGGTGTGTTTGGAACAATTGTCACCAGCCGAGTCCTTAATTCTGCTGTTCCCCATCTCAGCCCAGAAAGCAGGTAGAACAACTTTTGTCGTGCCTTTCAGCTGCCTACCGGAGCAATGTAGAAACTACCAAGAGAAGTCCTTTATGGCACCTTCCCCGGTGGAGTTGTGCATGGGGTGTGTTTGGAACATTTTGTTCACCAGCCGAGTCCAAAATTCAGCATTTCCCGATCTCAGCCCAGAAAGCAGGTAGAGCAACTTTTGTGGTGCCTTTCAGCTGCCTACCGGAGCAATGTAAAAACTACCAGGAGAACTCCTGTCTGGCACCTTCCCCGGTGGAGTTGTGCATGGGGTGTGTTTGTAACAATTTGTCATCAGCCGAGTCCAAAATTCAGCTGTTCCCCATCTCAGCCCAGAAAGCTGGTAGAACAACTTTTATGGTGCCATTAAGATGACTACCGGAGCAATGTAAAAAGTACCAAGAGAACTCCTGTCTGGCACCTTCCCCGGTGGAGTTGTGCATGGGGTGTGTTTGGAACATTTTGTCACCGGCCGACTCCAAAATTCAGCGGTTCCCCATCTCAGCCACGAAAGCAGGAAGAACAACTTTTGTGGTGTCTTTCAGATGCCTACCGGAGCAATGTAAAAACTACCAACAGAATTCGTTCCTGGCACCTTCGCTAGTGGAGTTGTGCATGGGGTGTATTTATTAAAATTTTGTCACCAGCCGAGTCCAAAATTCAGCGGTTCCCCATCTCAGCCCAGAGAGCAGGTAGAACAACTTTTGTGGTGCCTTTCAGCTGCCTACCAAGGTAGTGTAAAAACTACTAAGAGAACTCCTGTCTGGCACCTTCCCCGGTGGAGTTGTGCATGGGGTGTGTTTGGAACATTTTGTCACCGGCCGAGTCCAAAATTCAGCGGTTCCCCATCTCAGCCCAGAAAGCAGGCAGAACAACTTTTGTGGTGTCTTTCAGATGCCTACCAGAGCAATGTAAAAACTACCAGGAGAACTCCTGTCTGGCACCTTCCCCGGTGGAGTTGTGCATGGGGTGTGTTTGGAACAATTTGTCACCAGCCGAGTCCAAAATTCAGCGGTTCCCCATCTCAGCCCAGAAAGCTGGTAGAACAACTTTTATGGTGCCATTAAGCTGACTACCGGAGCAATGTAAAAAGTACGAAGAGAACTCCTGTCTGGCACCTTCCCCGCTGGAGTTGTGCATGGGGTGTGTTTGGAACATTTTGTCACCAGCCGAGTCCAAAATTCAGCGGTTCCCCATCTCAGCCCAGAAAGCAGGTAGAACAACTTTTGTGGTGCCTTTCAGCTGCCTACCAAGGTAGTGTAAAAACTACTAAGAGAACTCCTGTCTGGCACCTTCCCCGGTGGAGTTGTGCATGGGGTGTGTTTGGAACATTTTGTCACCGTCCGAGTCCAAAATTCAGCGGTTCCCCATCTCAGCCCAGAAAGCAGGTAGAACAACTTTTGTGGTGTCTTTCTGATGCCTACCGGAGCAATGTAAAAACTACCAGGAGAATTCCTGTCTGGCACCTTCCCCGGTGGAGTTGTGCATGGGGTGTCTTTGGAACATTTTGTCACCGGCCGAGTCCAAAATTCAGCGGTTCCCCATCTCAGCCCAGAAAGCAGGTAGAACAACTTTTGTGGTGTCTTTCAGATGCCTACCGGAGCAATGTAAAAACTACCAAGAGAAGTCCTTTATGGCACCTTCCCCGTTGGAGTTGTGCATGGGGTGTGTTTGGAACATTTTGTTCACCAGCCGAGTCCAAAATTCAGCATTTCCCGATCTCAGCCCAGAAAGCAGGTAGAACAACTTTTTTCGTGCCTTTCAAATGCCTACCAAGGTAGTGTAAAAACTACCAAGAGAACTCCTGTCTGGCACCTTCCCCGGTGGAGTTGTGCATGGGGTGTGTTTGGAACATTTCGTCACCAGCCAAGTCCAAAATTCAGCGGTTCCCCATCTCAGCCCAGAAAGCAGGTAGAACAACTTTTGTGGTGCCTTTCAGGTGCCTACCGGAGCAATGTAAAAACTACCAGGAGAACTCCTGTCTGGCACCTTCCCTGGTGGAGTTGTGCATGGGGTGTGTTTGGAACATTCTGTCACCGTCCGACTCCAAAATTCAGCGGTTCCCCATCTCAGCCCAGAAAGCAGGAAGAACAACTTTTGTGGTGTCTTTCAGATGCCTACCGGAGCAATGTAAAAACTACCAGGAGAACTCCTGTCTGGCACCTTCCCCGGTGGAGTTGTGCATGGGGTGTGTTTGGAACATTTTGTCACCGGCCGACTCCAAAATTCAGCGGTTCCCCATCTCAGCCCAGAAAGCAGGTAGAACAACTTTTCTGGTGTCTTTCAGGTGCCTAAAAAGGTAATGTAAAAACTACTAAGAGAACTCCTGTCTGGCACCTTCCCCGGTGGAGTTGTGCATGGGGTGTGTTTGGAACATTTTGTCACCAGCCGAGTCCAAAATTCAGCTGTTCCCCATCTCAGCCCAGAAAGCAGGTAGAACAACTTTTGTGGTGCCTTTCAGATGCCTACTAAGGTAGTGTAAAAACTATTAAGAGAACTCCTTTCTGTCACCTTCCCCGGTGGAGTTGTGCATGGGGTGTGTTTGGAACATTTTGTCACCGGCCGACTCCAAAATTCAGCGGTTCCCCATCTCAGCCCAGAGAGCAGGTAGAACAACTTTTGTGGTGTCTTTCAGATGCCTACCGGAGCAATGTAAAAACTACCAGGAGAACTCCTGTCTGGCACCTTCCCCGGTGGAGTTGTGCATGGGCTGTGTTTGGAACATTTTGTCACCGGCCGACTCCAAAATTCAGCGGTTCCCCATCTCAGCCCAGAAAGTAGGTAGAACAACTTTTGTAGTGTCTTTTTGATGCCTACCAGAGCAATGTAAAAACTACCAACAGAATTCGTTCCTGGCACCTTCGCTAGTGGAGTTGTGCATGGGGTGTATTTATTAAAATTTTGTCACCAGCCGAGTCCAAAATTCAGCGGTTCCCCATCTCAGCCCAGAAAGCAAGTAGAACAACTTTTGTGGTGCCTTTCAAATGCCTACCAAGGTAGTGTAAAAACTATCAAGAGAACTCCTGTCTGGCACCTTCCCCGGTGGAGTTGTGCATGGGGTGTGTTTGGAACATTTTGTCACCAGCCGAGTCCAAAATTCAGCGGTTCCCCATCTCAGCCCAGAAAGCAGGTAGAACAACTTTTGTGGTGCCTTTCAGCTGCCTACCAAGGTAGTGTAAAAACTACTAAGAGAACTCCTGCCTGGCACCTTCCCCGGTGGAATAATGCATGGGGTGTGTTTGGAACATTTTGTCACCGGCCGACTCCAAAATTCAGCGGTTCCCCATCTCAGCCCAGAAAGCAGGTAGAACAACTTTTGTGGTGTCTTTCAGATGCCTACCAAGGTAGTGTAAAAACTACCAAGAGGACTCCTGTCTGGCACCTTCCCCGGTGGAGTTGTGCATGGGGTGTGTTTGGAACATTTTGTCACCAGCCGACTCCAAAATTCAGCTGTACCCCATCTCAGCCCAGAAAGCAGGTAAAACAACTTTTGTGGTGTCTTTCAGATGCCTACCGGAGCAATGTAAAAACTACCAGGAGAACTCCTGTCTGGCACCTTCCCCGGTGGAGTTGTGCATGGGGTGTGTTTGGAACATTTTGTCACCGGCCGACTCCAAAATTCAGCGATTCCCCATCTCAGCCCAGAAAGCAGGTAGAACAACTTTTGTAGTGTCTTTTTGATGCCTACCGGAGCAATGTAAAAACTACCAACAGAATTCGTTCCTGGCACCTTCGCTAGTGGAGTTGTGCATGGGGTGTATTTATTAAAATTTGGTCACCAGCCGAGTCCAAAATTCAGCTGGTCCCCTTCTCAGCCCAGAAAGCAGGAAGAACAACTTTTGTGGTGTTTTTCAGCTGCCTACCAAGGTAGTGTAAAAACTATCAAGAGAACTCTTGTCTGGCACCTTCCCCGGTGGAGTTGTGCATGGGGTGTGTTTGGAACATTTCGTCACCAGCCAAGTCCAAAATTCAGCGGTTCCCCATCTCAGCCCAGAAAGCAGGTAGAACAACTTTTGTGGTGTCTTTCAGATGCCTACCGGAGCAATGTAAAAACTACCAACAGAACTCGTTTCTGGCACCTTCCCCGGTGGAGTTGTGCATGGGGTGTGTTTGGAACATTTTGTCACCAGCCGACTCCAAAATTCAGCTGTTCCCCATCTCAACCCAGAAAGCAGGTAGAACAACTTTTGTGGTGTCTTTCAGATGCCTACAAAGGTAGTGTAAAAACTATTAAGAGAACTCCTGTCTGGCACCTTCCCCGGTGGAGTTGTGCATGGGGTGTGTTTGGAACATTCTGTCACCAGCCGAGTCCAAAATTCAGCGGTTCCCCATCTCAGCCCAGAAAGCAGGTAGAACAGCTTTTGTGGTGTCTTTCAGATGCCTACCGGAGCAATGTAAAAACTACCAGGAGAACTCCTGTCTGGCACCTTCCCCGGTGGAGTTGTGCATGGGGTGTCTTTGGAACATTTTGTCACCGGCCGAGTCCAAAATTCAGCGGTTCCCCATCTCAGCCCAGAAAGCAGGTAGAACAACTTTTGTAGTGTCTTTTTGATGCCTACCGGAGCAATGTAAAAACTACCAACAGAATTCGTTCCTGGCACCTTCGCTAGTGGAGTTGTGCATGGGGTGTATTTATTAAAATTTGGTCACCAGCCGAGTCCAAAATTCAGCTGGTCCCCTTCTCAGCCCAGAAAGCAGGAAGAACAACTTTTGTGGTGTTTTTCAGCTGCCTACCAAGGTAGTGTAAAAACTATCAAGAGAACTCTTGTCTGGCACCTTCCCCGGTGGAGTTGTGCATGGGGTGTGTTTGGAACATTTCGTCACCAGCCAAGTCCAAAATTCAGCGGTTCCCCATCTCAGCCCAGAAAGCAGGTAGAACAACTTTTGTGGTGTCTTTCAGATGCCTACCGGAGCAATGTAAAAACTACCAACAGAACTCGTTTCTGGCACCTTCCCCGGTGGAGTTGTGCATGGGGTGTGTTTGGAACATTTTGTCACCAGCCGAGTCCAAAATTCAGCTGTTCCCCATCTCAACCCAGAAAGCAGGTAGAACAACTTTTGTGGTGTCTTTCAGATGCCTACCAAGGTAGTGTAAAAACTATTAAGAGAACTCCTGTCTGGCACCTTCCCCGGTGGAGTTGTGCATGGGGTGTCTTTGGAACATTTTGTCACCAGCCGAGTCCAAAATTCAGCGGTTCCCCATCTCAGCCCAGAAAGCAGGTAGAACAACTTTTGTGGTGTCTTTCAGATGCCTACCGGAGCAATGTAAAAACTACCAGGAGATTTCCTGTCTAGCACCTTCCCCGGTGGAGTTGTGCATGGGGTGTCTTTGGAACATTTTGTCACCGGCCGAGTCCAAAATTCAGCGGTTCCCCATCTCAGCCCAGAGAGCAGGTAGAACAACTTTTGTGGTCTCTTTCAGATGCCTACCGGAGCAATGTAAAAACTACCAACAGAATTCGTTCCTGGCACCTTCGCTAGTGGAGTTGTGCATGGGGTGTATTTATTAAAATTTTGTCACCAGCCGACTCCAAAATTCAGCTGTTCCCCTTCTCAGCCCAGAAAGCAGGAAGAACAACTTTTGTGGTGCCTTTCAGCTGCCTACCAAGGTAGTGTAAAAACTATCAAGAGAACTCTTGTCTGGCACCTTCCGCGGTGGAGTTGTGCAGGGGGTGTGTTTGGAACATTTCGTCACCAGCCAAGTCCAAAATTCAGCTGTTCCCCATCTCAGCCCAGAAAGCAGGTAGAACAACTTTTCTGCTGCCTTTCAGCTGCCTACCAAGGTAGTGTAAAAACTACCAGGAGAACTCCTGTCTGGCACCTTCCCCGGTGGAGTTGTGCAGGGGGTGTGTTTGGAACATTTTGTCACCGGCTGACTCCAAAATTCAGCGGTTCCCCATCTCAGCCCAGAAAGCAGGTAGAACAACTTTTGTCGTGCCTTTCAGATGCCTACTGGAGCAATGTAAAAACTACCAAGAGAAGTCCTTTATGGCACCTTCCCCGGTGGAGTTGTGCATGGGGTGTGTTTGTAACAATTTGTCACCGGCCGACTCCAAAATTCAGCGGTTCCCCATCTCAGCCCAGAAAGCAGGTAGAACAACTTTTGTAGTTTCTTTTTGATGCCTACCGGAGCAATGTAAAAACTACCAACAGAATTCGTTCCTGGCACCTTCGCTAGTGGAGTTGTGCATGGGGTGTATTTATTAAAATTTTGTCACCAGCCGAGTCCAAAATTCAGCGGTTCCCCATCTCAGCCCAGAAAGCAAGTAGAACAACTTTTGTGGTGCCTTTCAAATGCCTACCAAGGTAGTGTAAAAACTATCAAGAGAACTCCTGTCTGGCACCTTCCCCGGTGGAGTTGTGCATGGGGTGTGTTTGGAACATTTTGTCACCGGCCGACTCCAAAATTCAGCGGTTCCCCATCTCAGCCCAGAGAGCAGGTAGAACAACTTTTCTGGTGTCTTTCAGATGCCTACTGGAGCAATGTAAAAACTACCAAGAGAACTCGTTTCTGTCACCTTTCCCGGTGGAATTGTGCATGGGTGTGTTTGGAACATTTTGTCACCAGCCGAGTCCAAAATTCAGCTGTTCCCCATCTCAGCCCAGAAAGCAGGTAGAACACCTTTTCTGCTGACTTTCAGCTGCCTACCGGAGCAATGTAAAAAGTACCAAGAGTACTCCTGTCTGGCACCTTCCCCGGTTGAGTTGTGCATAGGGTGTGTTTGGAACAATTGTCACCACCCGAGTCCTTAATTCTGCTGTTCCCCATCTCAGCCCAGAAAGCAGGTAGAACAACTTTTGTGGTGTCTTTCAGATGCCTACTGGAGCAATGTAAAACTACCAAGAGAAGTCCTTTATGGCACCTTCCCCGTTGGAGTTGTGCATGGGGTGTGTTTGGAACATTTTGTCACCAGCCAAGTCCAAAATTCAGTGGTTCCCCATCTCAGCCCAGAAAGCAGGTAGAACAACTTTTGTGGTGCCTTTCAAATGCCTACCAAGGTAGTGTAAAAACTACCAGGAGAACTCCTGTCTGGCACCTTCCCCGGTGGAGTTGTCCATGGGGTGTGTTTGGAACATTTTGTCACCAGCCGAGTCCAAAATTCAGCTGCTCCCCATCTCAGCCCAGAAAGCAGGTAGAACAACTTTTGTGGTGCCTTTCAGCTGCCTACCAAGGTAGTGTAAAAACTACTAAGAGAACTCCTGTCTGGCACCTTCCCCGGTGGAGTTGTGCATGGGGTGTGTTTGGAACATTTTGTCACCGGCCGACTCCAAAATTCAGCGGTTCCCCATCTCAGCCCAGAAAGCAGGAAGAACAACTTTTGTGGTGTCTTTCAGATGCCTACCGGAGCAATGTAAAAACTACCAACAGAACTCGTCCCTGGCACCTTCGCTAGTGGAGTTGTGCAGGGGGTGTATTTATTAAAATTTTGTCACCGGCCGACTCCAAAATTCAGCGGTTCCCCATCTCAGCCCAGAAAGCAGGTAGAACAACTTTTGTGGTGTCTTTCAGATGCCTACCGGAGCAATGTAAAAACTACCAGGAGAACTCCTGTCTGGCACCTTCCCCGGTGGAGTTGTGCATGGGGTGTGTTTGGAACATTTCGTCACCAGCCAAGTCCAAAATTCAGCGGTTCCCCATCTCAGCCCAGAAAGCAGGTAGAACAACTTTTGTGGTGCCTTTCAGCTGCCTACCAAGGTAGTGTAAAAACTACTAAGAGAACTCCTGTCTGGCACCTTCCCCGGTGGAGTTGTGCATGGGGTGTGTTTGGAACATTTTGTCACCGGCCGACTCCAAAATTCAGCGGTTCCCCATCTCAGCCCAGAGAGCAGGTAGAACAACTTTTGTGGTGTCTTTCAGATGCCTACCGGAGCAATGTAAAATCTACCAGGAGAACTCCTGTCTGGCACCTTCCCCGGTGGAGTTGTGCATGGGGTGTGTTTGGAACATTTCGTCACCAGCCAAGTCCAAAATTCAGCGGTTCCCCATCTCAGCCCAGAAAGCAGGTAGAACAACTTTTGTGGTGCCTTTCAGGTGCCTACCGGAGCAATGTAAAAACTACCAGGAGAACTCGTGCCTGGCACCTTCCCCGGTGGAGTTGTGCATGGGGTGTGTTTGGAACATTTTGTCACCAGCCGAGTCCTTAATTCTGCTGTTCCCCATCTCAGCCCAGAAAGCAGGTAGAACAACTTTTGTGGTGCCTTTCAAATGCCTACCAAGGTAGTGTAAAAACTACCAAGAGAACTCCTGTCTGGCACCTTCCCTGGTGGAGTTGTGCATGGGGTGTGTTTGGAACATTTTGTCACCAGCCGAGTCCAAAATTCAGCTGTTCCCCATCTCAGCCCAGAAAGCAGGTAGAACAACTTTTGTGGTGCCTTTCAGCTGCCTACCAAGGTAGTGTAAAAACTACTAAGAGAACTCCTGTCTGGCACCTTCCCCGGTGGAGTTGTGCATGGGGTGTGTTTGGAACATTTTGTCACCGGCCGACTCCAAAATTCAGCGGTTCCCCATCTCAGCCCAGAAAGCAGGTAGAACAACTTTTGTGGTGCCTTTCAAATGCCTACCAAGGTAGTGTAAAAACTATTCAAGAGAACTCCTGTCTGGCACCTTCCCCGGTGGAGTTGTGCATGGGGTGTGTTTGGAACATTTTGTCACCAGCCGACTCCAAAATTCAGCGGTTCCCCATCTCACTCCAGAAAGCAGGTAGAACAACTTTTGTGGTGCCTTTCAAATGCCTACCAAGGTAGTGTAAAAACAACCAAGAGAACTCCTGTCTGGCACCTTCCCCGGTGGAGTTGTGCATGGGGTGTGTTTGGAACATTTTGTCACCGGCCGACTCCAAAATTCAGCGGTTCCCCATCTCAGCCCAGAAAGCAGGTAGAACAACTTTTGTGGTGCCTTTCAGCTGCCTACCAAGGTAGTGTAAAAACTACTAAGAGAACTCCTGTCTGGCACCTTCCCCGGTGGAGTTGTGCATGGGGTGTGTTTGGAACATTTTGTCACCGGCCGAGTCCAAAATTCAGCGGTTCCCCATCTCAGCCCAGAGAGCAGGTAGAACAACTTTTGTGGTGTCTTTCAGATGCCTACCGGAGCAATGTAAAAACTACCAGGAGAACTCCTGCCTGGCACCTTCCCCGGTGGAGTTGTGCATGGGGTGTCTTTGGAACATTTTGTCACCGGCCGAGTCCAAAATTCAGCGGTTCCCCATCTCAGCCCAGAAAGCAGGTAGAACAACTTTTGTGGTGTCTTTCAGATGCCTACCGGAGCAATGTAAAAACTACCAACAGAACTCGTCCCTGGCACCTTCGCTAGTGGAGTTGTGCATGGGGTGTATTTATTAAAATTTTGTCACCAGCCGAGTCCAAAATTCAGCGGTTCCCCATCTCAGCCCAGAAAGCAAGTAGAACAACTTTTGTGGTGCCTTTCAAATGCCTACCAAGGTAGTGTAAAAACTATCAAGAGAACTCCTGTCTGGCACCTTCCCCGGTGGAGTTGTGCATGGGGTGTGTTTGGAACATTTTGTCACCAGCCGAGTCCAAAATTCAGCGGTTCCCCATCTCAGCCCAGAGAGCAGGTAGAACAACTTTTGTGGTGTCTTTCAGATGCCTACCGGAGCAATGTAAAAACTACCAACAGAATTCGTTCCTGGCACCTTCGCTAGTGGAGTTGTGCATGGGGTGTATTTATTAAAATTTTGTCACCAGCCGAGTCCAAAATTCAGCGGTTCCCCATCTCAGCCCAGAAATCAAGTAGAACAACTTTTGTGGTGCCTTTCAAATGCCTACCAAGGTAGTGTAAAAACTATCAAGAGAACTCCTGTCTGGCACCTTCCCCGGTGGAGTTGTGCATGGGGTGTGTTTGGAACATTTTGTCACCGGCCGACTCCAAAATTCAGCGGTTCCCCATCTCAGCCCAGAGAGCAGGTAGAACAACTTTTGTGGTGTCTTTCAGATGCCTACTGGAGCAATGTAAAAACTACCAGGAGAACTCCTGTCTGGCACCTTCCCCGGTGGAGTTGTGCATGGGGTGTGTTTGGAACATTTTGTCACTGGCCGACTCCAAAATTCAGCGGTTACCCATCTCAGCCCAGAAAGCAGGTAGAACAACTTTTGTGGTGTCTTTCAGATGCCTACCAAGGTAGTGTAAAAACTACTAAGAGAACTCCTGTCTGGCACCTTCCCCGGTGGAGTTGTGCAGGGGGTGTGTTTGGAACATTTTGTCACCGGCCGACTCCAAAATTCAGCGGTTCCCCATCTCAGCCCAGAAAGCAGGTAGAACAACTTTTGTGGTGTCTTTCAGATGCCTACCGGAGCAATGTAAAAACTACCAGGAGAACTCCTGTCTGGCACCTTCCCCGGTGGAGTTGTGCATGGGGTGTGTTTGGAACATTTTGTCACCGGCCGACTCCAAAATTCAGCGGTTCCCCATCTCAGCCCAGAAAGCAGGTAGAACAACTTTTGTAGTGTCTTGTTGATGCCTACCGGAGCAATGTAAAAACTACCAACAGAATTCATTCCTAGCACCTTCGCTAGTGGAGTTGTGCATGGGGTGTATTTATTAAAATTTGGTCACCAGCCGAGTCCAAAATTCAGCTGTTCCCCATCTCAGCCCAGAAAGCAGGTAGAACAACTTTTGTGGTGCCTTTCAGCTGCCTACCAAGGTAGTGTAAAAACTATCAAGAGAACTCTTGTCTGGCACCTTCCCCGGTGGAGTTGTGCATGGGGTGTGTTTGGAACATTTTGTCACCAGCCGAGTCCAAAATTCAGCGGTTCCCCATCTCAGCCCAGAAAGCAGGAAGAACAATTTTTTTGGTGCCTTTCAGGTGCCTACCGGAGCAATGTAAAAACTACCAGGAGAACTCCTGTCTGGCGCCTTCCCCGGTGGAGTTGTGCATGGGGTGTGTTTGGAACATTTTGTCACCAGCCGACTCCAAAATTCAGCGGTTCCCCATCTCAGCCCAGAAAGCAGGTAGAACAACTTTTGTCGTGCCTTTCAAATGCCTACCAAGGTAGTGTAAAAACTACCAAGAGAACTCCTGTCTGGCACCTTCCCCGGTGGAGTTGTGCATGGGGTGTGTTTGGAACATTCTGTCACCAGCCGAGTCCAAAATTCAGCGGTTCCCCATCTCAGCCCAGAAAGCAGGTAGAACAACTTTTGTCGTGCCTTTCAAATGCCTACCAAGGTAGTGTAAAAACTACCAAGAGAACTCCTGTCTGGCACCTTCCCCGGTGGAGTTGTGCATGGGGTGTGTTTGGAACATTCTGTCACCAGCCGAGTCCAAAATTCAGCGGTTCCCCATCTCAGCCCAGAAAGCAGGTAGAACAACTTTTGTGGTGCCTTTCAAATGCCTACCAAGGTAGTGTAAAAACTATCAAGAGAACTCCTGTCTGGCACCTTCCCCGGTGGAGTTGTGCATGGGGTGTGTTTAGAACATTTTGTCACCGGCCGACTCCAAAATTCAGCGGTTCCCCATCTCAGCCCAGAAAGCAGGTAGAACAACTATTGTGGTGTCTTTTTGATGCCTACAGCAGCAATGTAAAAACTACCAACAGAATTCCTTCCTGGCACCTTCGCTAGTGGAGTTGTGCATGGGGTGTATTTATTAAAATTTTGTCACCAGCCGAGTCCAAAATTCAGCGGTTCCCCATCTCAGCCCAGAAAGCAGGAAGAACAATTTTTTTGGTGCCTTTCAGGTGCCTACCGGAGCAATGTAAAAACTACCAGGAGAACTCCTGTCTGGCGCCTTCCCCGGTGGAGTTGTGCATGGGCTGTGTTTGGAACATTTTGTCACCAGCCGACTCCAAAATTCAGCGGTTCCCCATCTCAGCCCAGAAAGCAGGTAGAACAACTTTTGTGGTGCCTTTCAAATGCCTACCAAGGTAGTGTAAAAACTACCAAGAGAACTCCTGTCTGGCACCTTCCCCGGTGGAGTTGTGCATGGGGTGTGTTTTAAACATTCTGTCACCAGCCGAGTCCAAAATTCAGCGGTTCCCCATCTCAGCCCAGAAAGCAGGTAGAACAACTTTTGTGGTGCCTTTCAAATGCCTACCAAGGTAGTGTAAAAACTATCAAGAGAACTCCTGTCTGGCACCTTCCCCGGTGGAGTTGTGCATGGGGTGTGTTTAGAACATTTTGTCACCAGCCGACTCCAAAATTCAGCGATTCCCCATCTCAGCCCACAAAGCAGGAAGAACAACTTTTGTAGTGTCTTTTTGATGCCTACCGGAGCAAAGTAAAAACTACCAACAGAATTCGTTCCTGGAACCTTCGCTAGTGGAGTTGTGCATGGGGTGTATTTATTAAAATTTTGTCACCAGCCGAGTCCAAAATTCAGCGGTTCCCCATCTCAGCCCAGAAAGCAGGTAGAACAACTTTTGTGGTGCCTTTCAAATGCCTACCAAGGTAGTGTAAAAACTACTAAGAGAACTCCTTTCTGGCACATTCCCCGGTGGAGTTGTGCAGGGGGTGTGTTTGGAACATTTTGTCACCAGCCGACTCCAAAATTCAGCTGTTCCCCATCTCAGCCCAGAAAGCAGGTAGAACAACTTTTGTGGTGTCTTTCAGATGCCTACCGGAGCAATGTAAAAACTACCAGGAGAACTCCTGTCTGGCACCTTCCCCGGTGGAGTTGTGCATGGGGTGTGTTTGGAACATTTTGTCACCGGCCGAGTCCAAAATTCAGCGGTTCCCCATCTCAGCCCAGAAAGCAGGTAGAACAACTTTTGTGGTGCCTTTCAGATGCCTACCAAGGTAGTGTAAAAACTATTAAGAGAACTCCTGTCTGGCACCTTCCCCGGTGGAGTTGTGCATGGGGTGTGTTTGGAACATTTTGTCACCGGCCGACTCCAAAATTCAGCGGTTCCCCATCTCAGCCCAGAAAGCAGGAAGAACAACTTTTGTGGTGTCCTTTTGATGCCTACCGGAGCAATGTAAAAACTACCAACAGAACTCGTCCCTGGCACCTTCGCTAGTGGAGTTGTGCAGGGGGTGTATTTATTAAAATTTTCTCACCAGCCGAGTCCTAAATTCTGCTGTTCCCCATCTCAGCCCAGAAAGCAGGTAGAACAACTTTTGTGGTGCCTTTCAGGTGCCTACCAAGGTAGTGTAAAAACTACTAAGAGAACTCCTGTCTGGCACCTTCCCCGGTGGAGTTGTGCATGGGGTGTGTTTGGAACATTTTGTCACCGGCCGAGTCCAAAATTCAGCGGTTCCCCATCTCAGCCCAGAGAGCAGGAAGAACAACTTTTGTGGTGTCTTTCAGATGCCTACCGGAGCAATGTAAAAACTACCAGGAGAACTCGTGCCTGGCACCTTCCCCGGTGGAGTTGTGCATGGGGTGTCTTTGGAACATTTTGTCACCGGCCGAGTCCTAAATTCAGCTGTTCCCCATCTCAGCCCAGAAAGCAGGTAGAACAACTTTTGTGGTGTCTTTCAGGTGCCTACCAAGGTAGTGTAAAAACTACTAAGAGAACTCCTGTCTGGCACCTTCCCCGGTGGAGTTGTGCATGGGGTGTGTTTGGAACATTTTGTCACCGGCCGACTCCAAAATTCAGCGGTTCCCCATCTCAGCCCAGAGAGCAGGTAGAACAACTTTTGTGGTGTCTTTCAGATGCCTACCGGAGCAAAGTAAAAACTACCAGGAGAACTCGTGCCTGGCACCTTCCCCGGTGGAGTTGTGCATGGGGTGTCTTTGGAACATTTTGTCACCGGCCGAGTCCTAAATTCTGCTGTTCCCCATCTCAGCCCAGAAAGCAGGTAGAACAACTTTTTTGGTGCCTTTCAGGTGCCTACCAAGGTAATGTAAAAACTACTAAGAGAACTCCTGTCTGGCACCTTCCCCGGTGGAGTTGTGCATGGGGTGTGTTTGGAACATTTTGTCACCGGCCGACTCCAAAATTCAGCGGTTCCCCATCTCAGCCCAGAGAGCAGGTAGAACAACTTTTCTGGTGTCTTTCAGATGCCTACCAAGGTAGTGTAAAAACTATTAAGAGAACTCCTGTCTGGCACCTTCCCCGGTGGAGTTGTGCATGGGGTGTGTTTGGAACATTTTGTCACCGGCCGAGTCCAAAATTCAGCGGTTCCCCATCTCAGCCCAGAGAGCAGGTAGAACAACTTTTGTGGTGTCTTTCAGATGCCTACCGGAGCAATGTAAAAACTACCAGGAGAACTCCTGTCTGGCACCTTCCCCGGTGGAGTTGTGCATGGGGTGTGTTTGGAACATTTTGTCACCAGCCGAGTCCAAAATTCAGCGGTTCCCCATCTCAGCCCAGAAAGCAGGAAGAACAACTTTTGTGGTGCCTTTCAGGTGCCTACCAAGGCAGTGTAAAAACTACTAAGAGAACTCCTGTCTGGCACCTTCCCCGGTGGAGTTGTGCATGGGGTGTGTTTGGAACATTTTGTCACCGGCCGAGGCCAAAATTCAGCGGTTCCCCATCTCAGCCCAGAGAGCAGGTAGAACAACTTTTGTGGTGCCTTTCAGCTGCCTACCAAGGTAGTGTAAAAACTATCAAGAGAACTCTTGTCTGGCACCTTCCCCGGTGGAGTTGTGCATGGGGTGTGTTTGGAACATTTCGTCACCAGCCAAGTCCAAAATTCAGCGGTTCCCCATCTCAGCCCAGAAAGCAGGTAGAACAACTTTTGTGGTGTCTTTCAGATGCCTACCGGAGCAATGTAAAAACTACCAGGAGAACTCCTGTCTGGCACCTTCGCCGGTGGAGTTGTGCATGGGGTGTGTTTGGAACATTTTGTCACCAGCCGAGTCCAAAATTCAGCGGTTCCCCATCTCAGCCCAGAAAGCAGGTAGAACAACTTTTGTCGTGCCTTTCAAATACCTACCAAGGTAGTGTAAAAACTATCAAGAGAACTCCTGTCTGGCACCTTCCCCGGTGGAGTTGTGCATGGGGTGTGTTTGGAACATTTTTTCACCGGCCGAGTCCAAAATTCAGCGGTTCCCCATCTCAGCCCAGAAAGCAGGTAGAACAACTTTTGTGGTGCCTTTCAGCTGCCTACCAAAGTAGTGTAAAAACTACTAAGAGAACTCCTGTCTGGCACCTTCCCCGGTGGAGTTGTGCATGGGGTGTGTTTGGAACATTTTGTCACCGGCCGACTCCAAAATTCAGCAGTTCCCCATCTCAGCCCAGAGAGCAGGTAGAACAACTTTTGTGGTGTCTTTCAGATGCCTACCAAGGTAGTGTAAAAACTATTAAGAGAACTCCTGTCTGGCACCTTCCCCGGTGGAGTTGTGCATGGGGTGTGTTTGGAACATTTTTTCACCGGCCGACTCCAAAATTCAGCGGTTCCCCATCTCAGCCCAGAGAGCAGGTAGAACAACTTTTGTGGTGTCTTTCAGATGCCTACCAAGGTAGTGTAAAAACTACTAAGAGAACTCCTGTCTGGCACCTTCCCCGGTGGAGTTGTGCATGGGGTGTGTTTGGAACATTTTGTCACCGGCCGACTCCAAAATTCAGCGGTTCCCCATCTCAGCCCAGAGAGCAGGTAGAACAACTTTTGTGGTGTCTTTCAGATGCCTACCGGAGCAAAGTAAAAACTACCAGGAGAACTCGTGCCTGGCACCTTCCCCGGTGGAGTTGTGCATGGGGTGTCTTTGGAACATTTTGTCACCGGCCGAGTCCTAAATTCTGCTGTTCCCCATCTCAGCCCAGAAAGCAGGTAGAACAACTTTTTTGGTGCCTTTCAGGTGCCTACCAAGGTAATGTAAAAACTACTAAGAGAACTCCTGTCTGGCACCTTCCCCGGTGGAGTTGTGCATGGGGTGTGTTTGGAACATTTTGTCACCGGCCGACTCCAAAATTCAGCGGTTCCCCATCTCAGCCCAGAGAGCAGGTAGAACAACTTTTCTGGTGTCTTTCAGATGCCTACCAAGGTAGTGTAAAAACTATTAAGAGAACTCCTGTCTGGCACCTTCCCCGGTGGAGTTGTGCATGGGGTGTGTTTGGAACATTTTGTCACCGGCCGAGTCCAAAATTCAGCGGTTCCCCATCTCAGCCCAGAGAGCAGGTAGAACAACTTTTGTGGTGTCTTTCAGATGCCTACCGGAGCAATGTAAAAACTACCAGGAGAACTCCTGTCTGGCACCTTCCCCGGTGGAGTTGTGCATGGGGTGTGTTTGGAACATTTTGTCACCAGCCGAGTCCAAAATTCAGCGGTTCCCCATCTCAGCCCAGAAAGCAGGAAGAACAACTTTTGTGGTGCCTTTCAGGTGCCTACCAAGGCAGTGTAAAAACTACTAAGAGAACTCCTGTCTGGCACCTTCCCCGGTGGAGTTGTGCATGGGGTGTGTTTGGAACATTTTGTCACCGGCCGAGGCCAAAATTCAGCGGTTCCCCATCTCAGCCCAGAGAGCAGGTAGAACAACTTTTGTGGTGCCTTTCAGCTGCCTACCAAGGTAGTGTAAAAACTATCAAGAGAACTCTTGTCTGGCACCTTCCCCGGTGGAGTTGTGCATGGGGTGTGTTTGGAACATTTCGTCACCAGCCAAGTCCAAAATTCAGCGGTTCCCCATCTCAGCCCAGAAAGCAGGTAGAACAACTTTTGTGGTGTCTTTCAGATGCCTACCGGAGCAATGTAAAAACTACCAGGAGAACTCCTGTCTGGCACCTTCGCCGGTGGAGTTGTGCATGGGGTGTGTTTGGAACATTTTGTCACCAGCCGAGTCCAAAATTCAGCGGTTCCCCATCTCAGCCCAGAAAGCAGGTAGAACAACTTTTGTCGTGCCTTTCAAATACCTACCAAGGTAGTGTAAAAAGTACCAAGAGAACTCCTGTCTGGCACCTTCCCCGGTGGAGTTGTGCATGGGGTGTGTTTGGAACATTTTGTCACCAGCCGAGTCCAAAATTCAGCGGTTCCCCATCTCAGCCCAGAAAGCAGGTAGAACAACTTTTGTGGTGCCTTTCAGCTGCCTACCAAAGTAGTGTAAAAACTACTAAGAGAACTCCTGTCTGGCACCTTCCCCGGTGGAGTTGTGCATGGGGTGTGTTTGGAACATTTTGTCACCGGCCGACTCCAAAATTCAGCAGTTCCCCATCTCAGCCCAGAGAGCAGGTAGAACAACTTTTGTGGTGTCTTTCAGATGCCTACCAAGGTAGTGTAAAAACTATTAAGAGAACTCCTGTCTGGCACCTTCCCCGGTGGAGTTGTGCATGGGGTGTGTTTGGAACATTTTTTCACCGGCCGACTCCAAAATTCAGCGGTTCCCCATCTCAGCCCAGAGAGCAGGTAGAACAACTTTTGTGGTGTCTTTCAGATGCCTACCGGAGCAATGTAAAAACTACCAGGAGAACTCCTGTCTGGCACCTTCCCCGGTGGAGTTGTGCATGGGGTGTCTTTGGAACATTTTGTCACCAGCCAAGTCCAAAATTCAGCGGTTCCCCATCTCAGCCCAGAAAGCAGGAAGAACAACTTTTGTGGTGCCTTTTAGGTGCCTACCAAGGTAGTGTAAAAACTACTAAGGGAACTCCTGTCTGGCACCTTCCCCGGTGGAGTTGTGCATGGGGTGTGTTTGGAACATTTTTTCACCGGCCGACTCCAAAATTCAGCGGTTCCCCATCTCAGCCCAGAAAGCAGGTAGAACAACTTTTGTGGTGTCCTTTTGATGCCTACCGGAGCAATGTAAAAACTACCAACAGAACTCGTCCCTGGCACCTTCGCTAGTGGAGTTGTGCAGGGGGTGTATTTATTAAAATTTTGTCACCAGCCGAGTCCTAAATTCAGCTGTTCCCCATCTCAGCCCAGAAAGCAGGTAGAACAACTTTTTTGGTGCCTTTCAGCTGCCTACCAAGGTAGTGTAAAAACTACTAAGAGAACTCCTGTCTGGCACCTTCCCCGGTGGAGTTGTGCATGGGGTGTGTTTGGAACATTTTGTCACCGGCCGAGTCCAAAATTCAGCGGTTCCCCATCTCAGCCCAGAAAGCAGGTAGAACAACTTTTCTGGTGTCTTTCAGATGCCTACCAAGGTAGTGTAAAAACTATTAAGAGAACTCCTGTCTGGCACCTTCCCCGGTGGAGTTGTGCATGGGGTGTGTTTGGAACATTTTGTCACCGGCCGACTCCAAAATTCAGTGGTTCCCCATTTCAGCCCAGAGAGCAGGTAGAACAACTTTTGTGGTGTCTTTCAGATGCCTACCGGAGCAAAGTAAAAACTACCAGGAGAACTCGTGCCTGGCACCTTCCCCGGTGGAGTTGTGCATGGGGTGTCTTTGGAACATTTTGTCACCGGCCGAGTCCAAAATTCAGCTGTTCCCCATCTCAGCCCAGAAAGCAGGTAGAACAACTTTTTTGGTGCCTTTCAGGTGCCTACCAAGGTAATGTAAAAACTACTAAGAGAACTCCTGTCTGGCACCTTCCCCGGTGGAGTTGTGCATGGGGTGTGTTTGGAACATTTTGTCACCGGCCGACTCCAAAATTCAGCGGTTCCCCATCTCAGCCCAGAGAGCAGGTAGAACAACTTTTCTGGTGTCTTTCAGATGCCTACCAAGGTAGTGTAAAAACTATTAAGAGAACTCCTGTCTGGCACCTTCCCCGGTGGAGTTGTGCATGGGGTGTGTTTGGAACATTTTGTCACCGGCCGACTCCAAAATTCAGCGGTTCCCCATCTCAGCCCAGAGAGCAGGTAGAACAACTTTTGTGGTGTCTTTCAGATGCCTACCGGAGCAATGTAAAAACTACCAGGAGAACTCCTGTCTGGCACCTTCCCCGGTGGAGTTGTGCATGGGGTGTGTTTGGAACATTTTGTCACCAGCCGAGTCCAAAATTCAGCGGTTCCCCATCTCAGCCCAGAAAGCAGGAAGAACAACTTTTGTGGTGCCTTTCAGGTGCCTACCAAGGCAGTGTAAAAACTACTAAGAGAACTCCTGTCTGGCACCTTCCCCGGTGGAGTTGTGCATGGGGTGTGTTTGGAACATTTTGTCACCGGCCGAGGCCAAAATTCAGCGGTTCCCCATCTCAGCCCAGAGAGCAGGTAGAACAACTTTTGTGGTGCCTTTCAGCTGCCTACCAAGGTAGTGTAAAAACTATCAAGAGAACTCTTGTCTGGCACCTTCCCCGGTGGAGTTGTGCATGGGGTGTGTTTGGAACATTTCGTCACCAGCCAAGTCCAAAATTCAGCGGTTCCCCATCTCAGCCCAGAAAGCAGGTAGAACAACTTTTGTGGTGTCTTTCAGATGCCTACCGGAGCAATGTAAAAACTACCAGGAGAACTCCTGTCTGGCACCTTCGCCGGTGGAGTTGTGCATGGGGTGTGTTTGGAACATTTTGTCACCAGCCGAGTCCAAAATTCAGCGGTTCCCCATCTCAGCCCAGAAAGCAGGTAGAACAACTTTTGTCGTGCCTTTCAAATACCTACCAAGGTAGTGTAAAAAGTACCAAGAGAACTCCTGTCTGGCACCTTCCCCGGTGGAGTTGTGCATGGGGTGTGTTTGGAACATTTTGTCACCAGCCTAGTCCAAAATTCAGCGGTTCCCCATCTCAGCCCAGAAAGCAGGTAGAACAACTTTTGTGGTGCCTTTCAGCTGCCTACCAAAGTAGTGTAAAAACTACTAAGAGAACTCCTGTCTGGCACCTTCCCCGGTGGAGTTGTGCATGGGGTGTGTTTGGAACATTTTGTCACCGGCCGACTCCAAAATTCAGCAGTTCCCCATCTCAGCCCAGAGAGCAGGTAGAACAACTTTTGTGGTGTCTTTCAGATGCCTACCGGAGCAATGTAAAAACTACCAGGAGAACTCCTGTCTGGCACCTTCCCCGGTGGAGTTGTGCATGGGGTGTCTTTGGAACATTTTGTCACCAGCCCAGTCCAAAATTCAGCGGTTCCCCATCTCAGCCCAGAAAGCAGGAAGAACAACTTTTGTGGTGCCTTTTAGGTGCCTACCAAGGTAGTGTAAAAACTACTAAGGGAACTCCTGTCTGGCACCTTCCCCGGTGGAGTTGTGCATGGGGTGTGTTTGGAACATTTTTTCACCGGCCGACTCCAAAATTCAGCGGTTCCCCATCTCAGCCCAGAAAGCAGGTAGAACAACTTTTGTGGTGTCCTTTTGATGCCTACCGGAGCAATGTAAAAACTACCAACAGAACTCGTCCCTGGCACCTTCGCTAGTGGAGTTGTGCAGGGGGTGTATTTATTAAAATTTTGTCACCAGCCGAGTCCTAAATTCAGCTGTTCCCCATCTCAGCCCAGAAAGCAGGTAGAACAACTTTTTTGGTGCCTTTCAGCTGCCTACCAAGGTAGTGTAAAAACTACTAAGAGAACTCCTGTCTGGCACCTTCCCCGGTGGAGTTGTGCATGGGGTGTGTTTGGAACATTTTGTCACCGGCCGAGTCCAAAATTCAGCGGTTCCCCATCTCAGCCCAGAAAGCAGGTAGAACAACTTTTCTGGTGTCTTTCAGATGCCTACCAAGGTAGTGTAAAAACTATTAAGAGAACTCCTGTCTGGCACCTTCCCCGGTGGAGTTGTGCATGGGGTGTGTTTGGAACATTTTGTCACCGGCCGACTCCAAAATTCAGTGGTTCCCCATTTCAGCCCAGAGAGCAGGTAGAACAACTTTTGTGGTGTCTTTCAGATGCCTACCGGAGCAAAGTAAAAACTACCAGGAGAACTCGTGCCTGGCACCTTCCCCGGTGGAGTTGTGCATGGGGTGTCTTTGGAACATTTTGTCACCGGCCGAGTCCAAAATTCAGCTGTTCCCCATCTCAGCCCAGAAAGCAGGTAGAACAACTTTTTTGGTGCCTTTCAGGTGCCTACCAAGGTAATGTAAAAACTACTAAGAGAACTCCTGTCTGGCACCTTCCCCGGTGGAGTTGTGCATGGGGTGTGTTTGGAACATTTTGTCACCGGCCGACTCCAAAATTCAGCGGTTCCCCATCTCAGCCCAGAGAGCAGGTAGAACAACTTTTCTGGTGTCTTTCAGATGCCTACCAAGGTAGTGTAAAAACTATTAAGAGAACTCCTGTCTGGCACCTTCCCCGGTGGAGTTGTGCATGGGGTGTGTTTGGAACATTTTGTCACCGGCCGACTCCAAAATTCAGCGGTTCCCCATCTCAGCCCAGAGAGCAGGTAGAACAACTTTTGTGGTGTCTTTCAGATGCCTACCGGAGCAATGTAAAAACTACCAGGAGAACTCCTGTCTGGCACCTTCCCCGGTGGAGTTGTGCATGGGGTGTGTTTGGAACATTTTGTCACCAGCCGAGTCCAAAATTCAGCGGTTCCCCATCTCAGCCCAGAAAGCAGGAAGAACAACTTTTGTGGTGCCTTTCAGGTGCCTACCAAGGCAGTGTAAAAACTACTAAGAGAACTCCTGTCTGGCACCTTCCCCGGTGGAGTTGTGCATGGGGTGTGTTTGGAACATTTTGTCACCGGCCGAGGCCAAAATTCAGCGGTTCCCCATCTCAGCCCAGAGAGCAGGTAGAACAACTTTTGTGGTGCCTTTCAGCTGCCTACCAAGGTAGTGTAAAAACTATCAAGAGAACTCTTGTCTGGCACCTTCCCCGGTGGAGTTGTGCATGGGGTGTGTTTGGAACATTTCGTCACCAGCCAAGTCCAAAATTCAGCGGTTCCCCATCTCAGCCCAGAAAGCAGGTAGAACAACTTTTGTGGTGTCTTTCAGATGCCTACCGGAGCAATGTAAAAACTACCAGGAGAACTCCTGTCTGGCACCTTCGCCGGTGGAGTTGTGCATGGGGTGTGTTTGGAACATTTTGTCACCAGCCGAGTCCAAAATTCAGCGGTTCCCCATCTCAGCCCAGAAAGCAGGTAGAACAACTTTTGTCGTGCCTTTCAAATACCTACCAAGGTAGTGTAAAAAGTACCAAGAGAACTCCTGTCTGGCACCTTCCCCGGTGGAGTTGTGCATGGGGTGTGTTTGGAACATTTTGTCACCAGCCTAGTCCAAAATTCAGCGGTTCCCCATCTCAGCCCAGAAAGCAGGTAGAACAACTTTTGTGGTGCCTTTCAGCTGCCTACCAAAGTAGTGTAAAAACTACTAAGAGAACTCCTGTCTGGCACCTTCCCCGGTGGAGTTGTGCATGGGGTGTGTTTGGAACATTTTGTCACCGGCCGACTCCAAAATTCAGCAGTTCCCCATCTCAGCCCAGAGAGCAGGTAGAACAACTTTTGTGGTGTCTTTCAGATGCCTACCAAGGTAGTGTAAAAACTATTAAGAGAACTCCTGTCTGGCACCTTCCCCGGTGGAGTTGTGCATGGGGTGTGTTTGGAACATTTTGTCACCGGCCGACTCCAAAATTCAGCGGTTCCCCATCTCAGCCCAGAGAGCAGGTAGAACAACTTTTGTGGTGTCTTTCAGATGCCTACCAAGGTAGTGTAAAAACTACCAGGAGAACTCCTGTCTGGCACCTTCCCCGGTGGAGTTGTGCATGGGGTGTGTTTGGAACATTTTTTCACCGGCCGAGTCCAAAATTCAGCGGTTCCCCATCTCAGCCCAGAAAGCAGGTAGAACAACTTTTGTGGTGTCCTTTTGATGCCTACCGGAGCAATGTAAAAACTACCAACAGAACTCGTCCCTGGCACCTTCGCTAGTGGAGTTGTGCAGGGGGTGTATTTATTAAAATTTTGTCACCAGCCGAGTCCAAAATTCAGCTGTTCCTCATCTCAGCCCAGAAAGCAGGTAGAACAACTTTTTTGGTGCCTTTCAGGTGCCTACCAAGGTAGTGTAAAAACTACCAACAGAACTCCTGTCTGGCACCTTCCCCGGTGGAGTTGTGCAGGGGGTGTGTTTGGAACATTTTGTCACCGGCCGAGTCCAAAATTCAGCGGTTCCCCATCTCAGCCCAGAAAGCAGGTAGAACAACTTTTCTGGTGTCTTTCAGATGCCTACCAAGGTAGTGTAAAAACTATTAAGAGAACTCCTGTCTGGCACCTTCCCCGGTGGAGTTGTGCATGGGGTGTGTTTGGAACATTTTGTCACCGGCCGACTCCAAAATTCAGTGGTTCCCCATTTCAGCCCAGAGAGCAGGTAGAACAACTTTTGTGGTGTCTTTCAGCTGCCTACCGGAGCAATGTAAAAACTACCAGGAGAACTCCTGTCTGGCACCTTCCCCGGTGGAGTTGTGCATGGGTTGTGTTTGGAACATTTTGTCACCAGCCGAGTCCAAAATTCAGCGGTTCCCCATCTCAGCCCAGAAAGCAGGAAGAACAACTTTTGTGGTGTCTTTCAGATGCCTACCAAGGTAGTGTAAAAACTATCAAGAGAACTCCTGTCTGGCACCTTCCCCGGTGGAGTTGTGCATGGGGTGTGTTTGGAACATTTTGTCACCGGCCGACTCCAAAATTCAGCTGTTCCCCATCTCAGCCCAGAGAGCAGGTAGAACAACTTTTGTGGTGTCTTTCAGATGCCTACCGGAGCAATGTAAAAACTACCAGGAGAACTCCTGCCTGGCACCTTCCCCGGTGGAGTTGTGCAGGGGGTGTGTTTGGAACATTTTTTCACCGGCCGACTCCAAAATTCAGCTGTTCCCCATCTCAGCCCAGAAAGCAGGTAGAACAACGTTTGTGGTGTCTTTCAGATGCCTACCGGAGCAATGTAAAAACTACCACCAGAACTCGTTCCTGGCACCTTCGCTAGTGGAGTTGTGCATGGGGTGTCTTTGGAACATTTTGTCACCGGCCGAGTCCAAAATTCAGCGGTTCCCCATCTCAGCCCAGAAAGCAGGTAGAACAACTTTTGTGGTGCCTTTCAGCTGCCTACCAAGGTAGTGTAAAAACTATCAAGAGAACTCTTGTCTGGCACCTTCCCCGGTGGAGTTGTGCATGGGGTGTGTTTGGAACATTTCGTCACCAGCCAAGTCCAAAATTCAGCGGTTCCCCATCTCAGCCCAGAAAGCAGGAAGAACAACTTTTGTAGTGTCTTTTTGATGCCTACCGGAGCAATGTAAAAACTACCAACAGAATTCGTTCCTGGAACCTTCGCTAGTGGAGTTGTGCATGGGGTGTATTTATTAAAATTTTGTTACCAGCCGAGTCCAAAATTCAGCTGTTCCCCATCTCAGCCCAGAAAGCAGGTAGAACAACTTTTGTGGTGCCTTTCAAATGCCTACCAAGGTAGTGTAAAAACTACTAAGAGAACTCCTGTCTGGCACCTTCCCCGGTGGAGTTGTGCATGGGGTGTGTTTGGAACATTTTGTCACCAGCCGAGTCCAAAATTCAGCGGTTCCCCATCTCAGCCCAGAAAGCAGGTAGAACAACTTTTGTGGTGTCTTTCAGGTGCCTACCAAGGTAGTGTAAAAACTACTAAGAGAACTCCCGTCTGGCACCTTCCGCGGTGGAGTTGTGCATGGGGTGTGTTTGGAACATTTTGTCACCGGCCGACTCCAAAATTCAGCGGTTCCCCATCTCAGCCCAGAAAGCAGGTAGAACAACTTTTGTGGTGTCTTTCAGGTGCCTACCAAGGTAGTGTAAAAACTACCAGGAGAACTCCTGTCTGGCACCTTCCCCGGTGGAGTTGTGCAGGGGGTGTGTTTGGAACATTTTGTCACCGGCCGACTCCAAAATTCAGCGGTTCCCCATCTCAGCCCAGAAAGCAGGAAGAACAACTTTTGTGGTGTCCTTTTGATGCCTACCGGAGCAATGTAAAAACTACCAACAGAACTCGTCCCTGGCACCTTCGCTAGTGGAGTTGTGCAGGGGGTGTATTTATTAAAATTTTCTCACCAGCCGAGTCCTAAATTCTGCTGTTCCCCATCTCAGCCCAGAAAGCAGGTAGAACAACTTTTTTGGTGCCTTTCAGGTGCCTACCAAGGTAGTGTAAAAACTACTAAGAGAACTCCTGTCTGGCACCTTCCCCGGTGGAGTTGTGCATGGGGTGTGTTTGGAACATTTTGTCACCGGCCGAGTCCAAAATTCAGCGGTTCCCCATCTCAGCCCAGAAAGCAGGAAGAACAACTTTTGTGGTGTCTTTCAGATGCCTACCGGAGCAATGTAAAAACTACCAGGAGAACTCGTGCCTGGCACCTTCCCCGGTGGAGTTGTGCATGGGGTGTCTTTGGAACATTTTTTCACCGGCCGAGTCCAAAATTCAGCGGTTCCCCATCTCAGCCCAGAAAGCAGGAAGAACAACTTTTGTGGTGTCCTTTTGATGCCTACCGGAGCAATGTAAAAACTACCAACAGAACTCGTCCCTGGCACCTTCGCTAGTGGAGTTGTGCATGGGGTGTATTTATTAAAATTTTGTCACCAGCCGAGTCCTAAATTCAGCTGTTCCCCATCTCAGCCCAGAAAGCAGGTAGAACAACGTTTTTGGTGCCTTTCAGCTGCCTACCAAGGTAGTGTAAAAACTACTAAGAGAACTCCTGTCTGGCACCTTCCCCGGTGGAGTTGTGCATGGGGTGTGTTTGGAACATTTTGTCACCGGCCGACTCCAAAATTCAGCGGTTCCCCATCTCAGCCCAGAAAGCAGGTAGAACAACTTTTGTGGTGTCTTTCAGATGCCTACCAAGGTAGTGTAAAAACTATTAAGAGAACTCCTGTCTGGCACCTTCCCCGGTGGAGTTGTGCATGGGGTGTGTTTGGAACATTTTGTCACCGGCCGACTCCAAAATTCAGCGGTTCCCCATCTCAGCCCAGAGAGCAGGTAGAACAACTTTTCTGGTGTCTTTCAGATGCCTACCAAGGTAGTGTAAAAACTATTAAGAGAACTCCTGTCTGGCACCTTCCCCGGTGGAGTTGTGCATGGGGTGTCTTTGGAACATTTTGTCACCGGCCGAGTCCAAAATTCAGTGGTTCCCCATCTCAGCCCAGAGAGCAGGTAGAACAACTTTTGTGGTGTCTTTCAGATGCCTACCGGAGCAATGTAAAAACTACCAGGAGAACTCCTGTCTGGCACCTTCCCCGGTGGAGTTGTGCATGGGGTGTGTTTGGAACATTTTGTCACCAGCCGAGTCCAAAATTCAGCTGTTCCCCATCTCAGCCCAGAAAGCAGGTAGAACTACTTTTGTGGTGTCTTTCAGATGCCTACCAAGGTAGTGTAAAAACTACTAAGAGAACTCCTGTCTGGCACCTTCCCCGGTGGAGTTGTGCATGGGGTGTGTTTGGAACATTTTGTCACCGGCCGACTCCAAAATTCAGCGGTTCCCCATCTCAGCCCAGAAAGCAGGAAGAACAACTTTTGTGGTGTCCTTTTGATGCCTACCGGAGCAATGTAAAAACTACCAACAGAACTCGTCCCTGGCACCTTCGCTAGTGGAGTTGTGCAGGGGGTGTATTTATTAAAATTTTGTCACCAGCCGAGTCCTAAATTCAGCTGTTCCCCATCTCAGCCCAGAAAGCAGGTAGAACAACTTTTCTGGTGCCTTTCAGCTGCCTACCAAGGTAGTGTAAAAACTACTAAGAGAACTCCTGTCTGGCACCTTCCCCGGTGGAGTTGTGCAGGGGGTATGTTTGGAACATTTTGTCACCGGCCGAGTCCAAAATTCAGCGGTTCCCCATCTCAGCCCAGAAAGCAGGTAGAACAACTTTTCTGGTGTCTTTCAGATGCCTACCAAGGTAGTGTAAAAACTATTAAGAGAACTCCTGTCTGGCACCTTCCCCGGTGGAGTTGTGCATGGGGTGTGTTTGGAACATTTTGTCACCGGCCGACTCCAAAATTCAGCGGTTCCCCATTTCAGCCCAGAGAGCAGGTAGAACAACTTTTGTGGTGTCTTTCAGATGCCTACCGGAGCAATGTAAAAACTACCAGGAGAACTCCTGTCTGGCACCTTCCCCGGTGGAGTTGTGCATGGGGTGTGTTTGGAACATTCTGTCACCAGCCGAGTCCAAAATTCAGCTGTTCCCCATCTCAGCCCAGAAAGCAGGAAGAACAACTTTTGTGGTGCCTTTCAGGTGCCTACCAAGGTAGTGTAAAAACTACTAAGAGAACTCCTGTCTGGCACCTTCCCCGGTGGAGTTGTGCATGGGGTGTGTTTGGAACATTTTGTCACCGGCCGACTCCAAAATTCAGCGGTTCCCCATCTCAGCCCAGAGAGCAGGTAGAACAACTTTTGTGGTGTCTTTCAGATGCCTACCGGAGCAATGTAAAAACTACCAGGAGAACTCCTGCCTGGCACCTTCCCCGGTGGAGTTGTGCAGGGGGTGTGTTTGGAACATTTTTTCACCGGCCGAGTCCAAAATTCAGCGGTTCCCCATCTCAGCCCAGAAAGCAGGTAGAACAACGTTTGTGGTGTCTTTCAGATGCCTACCGGAGCAATGTAAAAACTACCAACAGAATTCGTTCCTGGCACCTTCGCTAGTGGAGTTGTGCAGGGGGTGTATTTATTAAAATTTTCTCACCAGCCGAGTCCTAAATTCTGCTGTTCCCCATCTCAGCCCAGAAAGCAGGTAGAACAACTTTTTTGGTGCCTTTCAGGTGCCTACCAAGGTAGTGTAAAAACTACTAAGAGAACTCCTGTCTGGCACCTTCCCCGGTGGAGTTGTGCATGGGGTGTGTTTGGAACATTTTGTCACCGGCCGACTCCAAAATTCAGCGGTTCCCCATCTCAGCCCAGAGAGCAGGTAGAACAACTTTTCTGGTGTCTTTCAGATGCCTACCAAGGTAGTGTAAAAACTATTAAGAGAACTCCTGTCTGGCACCTTCCCCGGTGGAGTTGTGCATGGGGTGTGTTTGGAACATTTTGTCACCGGCCGACTCCAAAATTCAGCGGTTCCCCATCTCAGCCCAGAGAGCAGGTAGAACAACTTTTGTGGTGTCTTTCAGATGCCTACCGGAGCAATGTAAAAACTACCAGGAGAACTCCTGTCTGGCACCTTCCCCGGTGGAGTTGTGCATGGGGTGTGTTTGGAACATTTTGTCACCAGCCGAGTCCAAAATTCAGCGGTTCCCCATCTCAGCCCAGAAAGCAGGAAGAACAACTTTTGTGGTGCCTTTCAGGTGCCTACCAAGGCAGTGTAAAAACTACTAAGAGAACTCCTGTCTGGCACCTTCCCCGGTGGAGTTGTGCATGGGGTGTGTTTGGAACATTTTGTCACCGGCCGACTCCAAAATTCAGCGGTTCCCCATCTCAGCCCAGAGAGCAGGTAGAACAACTTTTGTGGTGCCTTTCAGCTGCCTACCAAGGTAGTGTAAAAACTATCAAGAGAACTCTTGTCTGGCACCTTCCCCGGTGGAGTTGTGCATGGGGTGTGTTTGGAACATTTCGTCACCAGCCAAGTCCAAAATTCAGCGGTTCCCCATCTCAGCCCAGAAAGCAGGTAGAACAACTTTTGTGGTGTCTTTCAGATGCCTACCGGAGCAATGTAAAAACTACCAGGAGAACTCCTGTCTGGCACCTTCCCCGGTGGAGTTGTGCATGGGGTGTGTTTGGAACATTTTGTCACCGGCCGAGTCCAAAATTCAGCGGTTCCCCATCTCAGCCCAGAAAGCAGGTAGAACAACTTTTGTGGTGTCTTTCAGATGCCTACCGGAGCAATGTAAAAACTACCAGGAGAACTCCTGTCTGGCACCTTCCCCGGTGGAGTTGTGCATGGGGTGTGTTTGGAACATTTTGTCACCAGCCAAGTCTAAAATTCAGCGGTTCCCCATCTCAGCCCAGAAAGCAGGTAGAACAACTTTTGTGGTGCCTTTCAGGTGCCTACCGGAGCAATGTAAAAACTACCAGGAGAACTCCTGTCTGGCGCCTTCCCCGGTGGAGTTGTGCATGGGGTGTGTTTGGAACATTTTGTCACCGGCCGAGTCCAAAATTCAGCGGTTCCCCATCTCAGCCCAGAAAGCAGGTAGAACAACTTTTGTGGTGTCTTTCAGATGCCTACCGGAGCAATGTAAAATCTTCCAGGAGAACTCCTGTCTGGCACCTTCCCCGGTGGAGTTGTGCATGGGGTGTGTTTGGAACATTTTGTCACCGGCCGAGTCCAAAATTCAGCTGTTCCCCATCTCAGCCCAGAAAGCAGGTAGAACAACTTTTGTGGTGCCTTTCAGCTGCCTACCAAGGTAGTGTAAAAACTACTAAGAGAACTCTTGTCTGGCACCTTCCCCGGTGGAGTTGTGCATGGGGTGTGTTTGGAACATTTTGTCACCGGCCGAGTCCAAAATTCAGCGGTTCCCCATCTCAGCCCAGAAAGCAGGAAGAACAACTTTTGTGGTGTCCTTTTGATGCCTACCAGAGCAATGTAAAAACTACCAACAGAACTCGTCCCTGGCACCTTCGCTAGTGGAGTTGTGCAGGGGGTGTATTTATTAAAATTTTGTCACCGTCCGACTCCAAAATTCAGCGGTTCCCCATCTCAGCCCAGAAAGCAGGAAGAACAACTTTTGTGGTGTCTTTCAGATGCCTACCGGAGCAATGTAAAAACTACCAGGAGAACTCGTGCCTGGCACCTTCCCCGGTGGAGTTGTGCATGGGGTGTCTTTGGAACATTTTGTCACCGGCCGACTCCAAAATTCAGCGGTTCCCCATCTCAGCCCAGAAAGCAGGTAGAACAACTTTTGTGGTGCCTTTCAGGTGCCTACCAAGGTAATGTAAAAACTACTAAGAGAACTCCTGTCTGGCACCTTCCCCGGTGGAGTTGTGCATGGGGTGTGTTTGGAACATTTTGTCACCGGCCGACTCCAAAATTCAGCGGTTCCCCATCTCAGCCCAGAGAGCAGGTAGAACAACTTTTCTGGTGTCTTTCAGATGCCTACCAAGGTAGTGTAAAAACTATTAAGAGAACTCCTGTCTGGCACCTTCCCCGGTGGAGTTGTGCATGGGGTGTGTTTGGAACATTTCGTCACCAGCCAAGTCCAAAATTCAGCGGTTCCCCATCTCAGCCCAGAAAGCAGGTAGAACAACTTTTGTGGTGTCTTTCAGATGCCTACCGGAGCAATGTAAAAACTACCAGGAGAACTCCTGTCTGGCACCTTCCCCGGTGGAGTTGTGCATGGGGTGTGTTTGGAACATTTTGTCACCAGCCGAGTCCAAAATTCAGCGGTTCCCCATCTCAGCCCAGAAAGCAGGAAGAACAACTTTTGTGGTGCCTTTCAGGTGCCTACCAAGGCAGTGTAAAAACTACTAAGAGAACTCCTGTCTGGCACCTTCCCCGGTGGAGTTGTGCATGGGGTGTGTTTGGAACATTTTGTCACCAGCCAAGTCCAAAATTCAGCGGTTCCCCATCTCAGCCCAGAAAGCAGGTAGAACAACTTTTGTGGTGTCTTTCAGATGCCTACCGGAGCAATGTAAAAACTACCAGGAGAACTCCTGTCTGGCACCTTCGCCGGTGGAGTTGTGCATGGGGTGTGTTTGGAACATTTTGTCACCGGCCGAGTCCAAAATTCAGCGGTTCCCCATCTCAGCCCAGAAAGCAGGTAGAACAACTTTTGTGGTGTCTTTCAGATGCCTACCGGAGCAATGTAAAAACTACCAGGAGAACTCCTGTCTGGCACCTTCCCCGGTGGAGTTGTGCATGGGGTGTGTTTGGAACATTTCGTCACCAGCCAAGTCCAAAATTCAGCGGTTCCCCATCTCAGCCCAGAAAGCAGGTAGAACAACTTTTGTGGTGCCTTTCAGCTGCCTACCAAAGTAGTGTAAAAACTACTAAGAGAACTCCTTTCTGGCACCTTCCCCGGTGGAGTTGTGCATGGGGTGTGTTTGGAACATTTTGTCACCGGCCGACTCCAAAATTCAGCGGTTCCCCATCTCAGCCCAGAAAGCAGGTAGAACAACTTTTGTAGTGTCTTGTTGATGCCTACCGGAGCAATGTAAAAACTACCAACAGAATTCATTCCTAGCACCTTCGCTAGTGGAGTTGTGCATGGGGTGTATTTATTAAAATTTGGTCACCAGCCGAGTCCAAAATTCAGCTGTTCCCCATCTCAGCCCAGAAAGCAGGTAGAACAACTTTTGTGGTGCCTTTCAGCTGCCTACCAAGGTAGTGTAAAAACTATCAAGAGAACTCTTGTCTGGCACCTTCCCCGGTGGAGTTGTGCATGGGGTGTGTTTGGAACATTTTGTCACCAGCCGAGTCCAAAATTCAGCGGTTCCCCATCTCAGCCCAGAAAGCAGGTAGAACAACTTTTGTGGTGTCCTTTTGATGCCTACCAGAGCAATGTAAAAACTACCAACAGAACTCGTCCCTGGCACCTTCGCTAGTGGAGTTGTGCATGGGGTGTATTTATTAAAATTTTGTAACCAGCCGAGTCCAAAATTCAGCGGTTCCCCATCTCAGCCCAGAAAGCAGGTAGAACAACTTTTGTGGTGTCTTTCAGATGCCTACCGGAGCAATGTAAAAACTACCAGGAGAACTCCTGTCTGGCACCTTCCCCGGTGGAGTTGTGCATGGGGTGTGTTTGGAACATTTCGTCACCAGCCAAGTCCAAAATTCAGCGGTTCCCCATCTCAGCCCAGAAAGCAGGTAGAACAACTTTTGTGGTGCCTTTCAGCTGCCTACCAAAGTAGTGTAAAAACTACTAAGAGAACTCCTTTCTGGCACCTTCCCCGGTGGAGTTGTGCATGGGGTGTGTTTGGAACATTTTGTCACCGGCCGACTCCAAAATTCAGCGGTTCCCCATCTCAGCCCAGAAAGCAGGTAGAACAACTTTTGTAGTGTCTTGTTGATGCCTACCGGAGCAATGTAAAAACTACCAACAGAATTCATTCCTAGCACCTTCACTAGTGGAGTTGTGCATGGGGTGTATTTATTAAAATTTGGTCACCAGCCGAGTCCAAAATTCAGCTGTTCCCCATCTCAGCCCAGAAAGCAGGTAGAACAACTTTTGTGGTGCCTTTCAGCTGCCTACCAAGGTAGTGTAAAAACTATCAAGAGAACTCTTGTCTGGCACCTTCCCCGGTGGAGTTGTGCATGGGGTGTGTTTGGAACATTTTGTCACCAGCCGAGTCCAAAATTCAGCGGTTCCCCATCTCAGCCCAGAAAGCAGGTAGAACAACTTTTGTGGTGTCTTTCAGATGCCTACCGGAGCAATGTAAAAACTACCAACAGAATTCGTTCCTGGCACCTTCGCTAGTGGAGTTGTGCATGGGGTGTATTTATTAAAATTTTGTCACCAGCCGAGTCCAAAATTCAGCGGTTCCCCATCTCAGCCCAGAAAGCAGGTAGAACAACTTTTGTGGTGTCTTTCAGCTGCCTACCAAGGTAGTGTAAAAACTATCAAGAGAACTCCTGTCTGGCACCTTCCCCGGTGGAGTTGTGCAGGGGGTGTGTTTGGAACATTTTGTCACCGGCCGACTCCAAAATTCAGCGGTTCCCCATCTCAGCCCAGAGAGCAGGTAGAACAACTTTTGTGGTGTCTTTCAGATGCCTACTGGAGCAATGTAAAAACTACCAGGAGAACTCCTGTCTGGCACCTTCCCCGGTGGAGTTGTGCATGGGGTGTGTTTGGAACATTTTGTCACCAGCCGACTCCAAAATTCAGCCGTTCCCCATCTCAGCCCAGAAAGCAGGTAGAACAACTTTTGTGGTGTCTTTCAGGTGCCTACCAAGGTAGTGTAAAAACTACTAAGAGAACTCCTGCCTGGCACCTTCCCCGGTGGAGTTGTGCAGGGGGTGTGTTTGGAACATTTTGTCACCGGGCGACTCCAAAATTCAGCGGTTCCCCATCTCAGCCCAGAAAGCAGGTAGAACAACTTTTGTGGTGTCTTTCAGATGCCTACCGGAGCAATGTAAAAACTACCAGGAGAACTCCTGTCTGGCACCTTCCCCGGTGGAGTTGTGCATGGGGTGTGTTTGGAACATTTTGTCACCGTCCGAGTCCAAAATTCAGCGGTTCCCCATCTCAGCCCAGAAAGCAGGTAGAACAACTTTTGTAGTGTCTTGTTGATGCCTACCGGAGCAATGTAAAAACTACCAACAGAATTCATTCCTAGCACCTTCGCTAGTGGAGTTGTGCATGGGGTGTATTTATTAAAATTTGGTCACCAGCCGAGTCCAAAATTCAGCTGTTCCCCATCTCAGCCCAGAAAGCAGGTAGAACAACTTTTGTGGTGCCTTTCAGCTGCCTACCAAGGTAGTGTAAAAACTATCAAGAGAACTCTTGTCTGGCACCTTCCCCGGTGGAGTTGTGCATGGGGAGTGTTTGGAACATTTCGTCACCAGCCAAGTCCAAAATTCAGCGGTTCCCCATCTCAGCCCAGAAAGCAGGAAGAACAACTTTTTTAGTGCCTTTCAGGTGCCTACCGGAGCAATGTAAAAACTACCAGGAGAACTCCTGTCTGGCGCCTTCCCCGGTGGAGTTGTGCATGGGGTGTGTTTGGAACATTTTGTCACCAGCCGACTCCAAAATTCAGCGGTTCCCCATCTCAGCCCAGAAAGCAGGTAGAACAACTTTTGTCGTGCCTTTCAAATGCCTACCAAGGTAGTGTAAAAACTACCAAGAGAACTCCTGTCTGGCACCTTCCCCGGTGGAGTTGTGCATGGGGTGTGTTTGGAACATTCTGTCACCAGCCGAGTCCAAAATTCAGCGGTTCCCCATCTCAGCCCAGAAAGCAGGTAGAACAACTTTTGTGGTGCCTTTCAAATGCCTACCAAGGTAGTGTAAAAACTATCAAGAGAACTCCTGTCTGGCACCTTCCCCGGTGGAGTTGTGCATGGGGTGTGTTTAGAACATTTTGTCACCAGCCGACTCCAAAATTCAGCGATTCCCCATCTCAGCCCACAAAGCAGGAAGAACAACTTTTGTAGTGTCTTTTTGATGCCTACCGGAGCAATGTAAAAACTACCAACAGAATTCGTTCCTGGAACCTTCGCTAGTGGAGTTGTGCATGGGGTGTATTTATTAAAATTTTGTCACCAGCCGAGTCCAAAATTCAGCGGTTCCCCATCTCAGCCCAGAAAGCAGGTAGAACAACTTTTGTGGTGCCTTTCAAATGCCTACCAAGGTAGTGTAAAAACTACTAAGAGAACTCCTGTCTGGCACCTTCCCCGGTGGAGTTGTGCATGGGGTGTGTTTGGAAAATTTTGTCACCGGCCGACTCCAAAATTCAGCGGTTCCCCATCTCAGCCCAGAGAGCAGGTAGAACAACTTTTGTGGTGTCTTTCAGATGCCTACCGGAGCAATGTAAAAACTACCAGGAGAACTCCTGTCTGGCACCTTCCCCGGTGGAGTTGTGCATGGGGTGTGTTTGGAACATTTTGTCACCAGCCGAGTCCAAAATTCAGCGGTTCCCCATCTCAGCCCAGAAAGCAGGAAGAACAACTTTTGTGGTGCCTTTCAGGTGCCTACCAAGGCAGTGTAAAAACTACTAAGAGAACTCCTGTCTGGCACCTTCCCCGGTGGAGTTGTGCATGGGGTGTGTTTGGAACATTTTGTCACCGGCCGACTCCAAAATTCAGCGGTTCCCCATCTCAGCCCAGAGAGCAGGTAGAACAACTTTTGTGGTGCCTTTCAGCTGCCTACCAAGGTAGTGTAAAAACTATCAAGAGAACTCTTGTCTGGCACCTTCCCCGGTGGAGTTGTGCATGGGGTGTGTTTGGAACATTTCGTCACCAGCCAAGTCCAAAATTCAGCGGTTCCCCATCTCAGCCCAGAAAGCAGGTAGAACAACTTTTTTGGTGCCTTTCAGATGCCTACCGGAGCAATGTAAAAACTACTAAGAGAACTCCTGTCTGGCACCTTCCCCGGTGGAGTTGTGCATGGGGTGTGTTTGGAACATTTTGTCACCGGCCGAGTCCAAAATTCAGCGGTTCCCCATCTCAGCCCAGAGAGCAGGTAGAACAACTTTTGTGGTGTCTTTCAGATGCCTACCAAGGTAGTGTAAAAACTATTAAGAGAACTCCTGTCTGGCACCTTCCCCGGTGGAGTTGTGCATGGGGTGTGTTTGGAACATTTTGTCACCGGCCGACTCCAAAATTCAGCGGTTCCCCATCTCAGCCCAGAGAGCAGGTAGAACAACTTTTGTGGTGTCTTTCAGATGCCTACCGGAGCAATGTAAAAACTACCAGGAGAACTCCTGTCTGGCACCTTCCCCGGTGGAGTTGTGCATGGGGTGTGTTTGGAACATTTTGTCACCGGCCGACTCCAAAATTCAGCGGTTCCCCATCTCAGCCCAGAGAGCAGGTAGAACAACTTTTGTGGTGCCTTTCAGCTGCCTACCAAGGTAGTGTAAAAACTATCAAGAGAACTCGTTTCTGGCACCTTCCCCGGTGGAGTTGTGCATGGGGTGTGTTTGGAACATTTCGTCACCAGCCAAGTCCAAAATTCAGCGGTTCCCCATCTCAGCCCAGAAAGCAGGTAGAACAACTTTTGTGGTGTCTTTCAGATGCCTACCGGAGCAATGTAAAAACTACCAGGAGAACTCCTGTCTGGCACCTTCGCCGGTGGAGTTGTGCAGGGGGTGTGTTTGGAACATTTTGTCACCAGCCGAGTCCAAAATTCAGCGGTTCCCCATCTCAGCCCAGAAAGCAGGTAGAACAACTTTTGTCGTGCCTTTGAAATACCTACCAAGGTAGTGTAAAAAGTACCAAGAGAACTCCTGTCTGGCACCTTCCCCGGTGGAGTTGTGCATGGGGTGTGTTTGGAACATTTTGTCACCGGCCGACTCCAAAATTCAGCGGTTCCCCATCTCAGCCCAGAGAGCAGGTAGAACAACTTTTGTGGTGTCTTTCAGATGCCTACCGGAGCAATGTAAAAACTACCAACAGAACTCCTGTGTGGCACCTTCCCCGGTGGAGTTGTGCATGGGGTGTCTTTGGAACATTTTGTCACCAGCCGAGTCCTAAATTCTGCTGTTCCCCATCTCAGCCCAGAAAGCAGGTAGAACAACTTTTTTGGTGCCTTTCAGGTGCCTACCAAGGTAATGTAAAAACTACTAAGAGAACTCCTGCCTGGCACCTTCCCCGGTGGAGTTGTGCATGGGGTGTGTTTGGAACATTTTGTCACCGGCCGACTCCAAAATTCAGCGGTTCCCCATCTCAGCCCAGAGAGCAGGTAGAACAACTTTTGTGGTGTCTTTCAGATGCCTACCAAGGTAGTGTAAAAACTATTAAGAGAACTCCTGTCTGGCACCTTCCCCGGTGGAGTTGTGCATGGGGTGTGTTTGGAAAATTTTGTCACCGGCCGACTCCAAAATTCAGCGGTTCCCCATCTCAGCCCAGAGAGCAGGTAGAACAACTTTTGTGGTGTCTTTCAGATGCCTACCGGAGCAATGTAAAAACTACCAGGAGAACTCCTGTCTGGCACCTTCCCCGGTGGAGTTGTGCATGGGGTGTGTTTGGAACATTTTGTCACCAGCCGAGTCCAAAATTCAGCGGTTCCCCATCTCAGCCCAGAAAGCAGGAAGAACAACTTTTGTGGTGCCTTTCAGGTGCCTACCAAGGCAGTGTAAAAACTACTAAGAGAACTCCTGTCTGGCACCTTCCCCGGTGGAGTTGTGCATGGGGTGTGTTTGGAACATTTTGTCACCGGCCGAGTCCTAAATTCAGCGGTTCCCCATCTCAGCCCAGAGAGCAGGTAGAACAACTTTTGTGGTGCCTTTCAGCTGCCTACCAAGGTAGTGTAAAAACTATCAAGAGAACTCTTGTCTGGCACCTTCCCCGGTGGAGTTGTGCATGGGGTGTGTTTGGAACATTTCGTCACCAGCCAAGTCCAAAATTCAGCGGTTCCCCATCTCAGCCCAGAAAGCAGGTAGAACAACTTTTTTGGTGCCTTTCAGATGCCTACCGGAGCAATGTAAAAACTACCAGGAGAACTCCTGTCTGGCACCTTCCCCGGTGGAGTTGTGCATGGGGTGTGTTTGGAACATTTTGTCACCAGCCGAGTCCAAAATTCAGCTGTTCCCCATCTCAGCCCAGAAAGCAGGTAGAACTACTTTTGTGGTGTCTTTCAGATGCCTACCAAGGTAGTGTAAAAACTACCAGGAGAACTCCTGTCTGGCACCTTCCCCGGTGGAGTTGTGCATGGGGTGTGTTTGGAACATTTTTTCACCGGCCGACTCCAAAATTCAGCGGTTCCCCATCTCAGCCCAGAAAGCAGGTAGAACAACTTTTGTGGTGTCCTTTTGATGCCTACCGGAGCAATGTAAAAACTACCAACAGAACTCGTCCCTGGCACCTTCGCTAGTGGAGTTGTGCAGGGGGTGTATTTATTAAAATTTTCTCACCAGCCGAGTCCTAAATTCTGCTGTTCCCCATCTCAGCCCAGAAAGCAGGTAGAACAACTTTTTTGGTGCCTTTCAGGTGCCTACCAAGGTAGTGTAAAAACTACTAAGAGAACTCCTGTCTGGCACCTTCCCCGGTGGAGTTGTGCATGGGGTGTGTTTGGAACATTTTGTCACCGGCCGACTCCAAAATTCAGCGGTTCCCCATCTCAGCCCAGAAAGCAGGTAGAACAACTTTTGTGGTGTCTTTCAGATGCCTACCGGAGCAATGTAAAAACTACCAAGAGAACTCGTGCCTGGCACCTTCCCCGGTGGAGTTGTGCATGGGGTGTCTTTGGAACATTTTGTCACCGGCCGAGTCCTAAATTCTGCTGTTCCCCATCTCAGCCCAGAAAGCAGGTAGAACAACTTTTTTGGTGCCTTTCAGGTGCCTACCAAGGTAATGTAAAAACTACTAAGAGAACTCCTGTCTGGCACCTTCCCCGGTGGAGTTGTGCATGGGGTGTGTTTGGAACATTTTGTCACCGGCCGACTCCAAAATTCAGCGGTTCCCCATCTCAGCCCAGAGAGCAGGTAGAACAACTTTTGTGGTGTCTTTCAGATGCCTACCAAGGTAGTGTAAAAACTACCAAGAGAACTCGTGCCTGGCACCTTCCCCGGTGGAGTTGTGCATGGGGTGTGTTTGGAACATTTTGTCACCGGCCGACTCCAAAATTCAGCGGTTCCCCATCTCAGCCCAGAGAGCAGGTAGAACAACTTTTGTGGTGTCTTTCAGATGCCTACCGGAGCAATGTAAAAACTACCAGGAGAACTCCTGTCTGGCACCTTCCCCGGTGGAGTTGTGCATGGGGTGTGTTTGGAACATTTTGTCACCGGCCGAGTCCTAAATTCTGCTGTTCCCCATCTCAGCCCAGAAAGCAGGTAGAACAACTTTTTTGGTGCCTTTCAGGTGCCTACCAAGGTAATGTAAAAACTACTAAGAGAACTCCTGTCTGGCACCTTCCCCGGTGGAGTTGTGCATGGGGTGTGTTTGGAACATTTTGTCACCGGCCGACTCCAAAATTCAGCGGTTCCCCATCTCAGCCCAGAGAGCAGGTAGAACAACTTTTGTGGTGTCTTTCAGATGCCTACCAAGGTAGTGTAAAAACTATTAAGAGAACTCCTGTCTGGCACCTTCCCCGGTGGAGTTGTGCATGGGGTGTGTTTGGAACATTTTGTCACCGGCCGACTCCAAAATTCAGCGGTTCCCCATCTCAGCCCAGAGAGCAGGTAGAACAACTTTTGTGGTGTCTTTCAGATGCCTACCAAGGTAGTGTAAAAACTATTAAGAGAACTCCTGTCTGGCACCTTCCCCGGTGGAGTTGTGCATGGGGTGTGTTTGGAAAATTTTGTCACCGGCCGACTCCAAAATTCAGCGGTTCCCCATCTCAGCCCAGAGAGCAGGTAGAACAACTTTTGTGGTGTCTTTCAGATGCCTACCGGAGCAATGTAAAAACTACCAGGAGAACTCCTGTCTGGCACCTTCCCCGGTGGAGTTGTGCATGGGGTGTGTTTGGAACATTTTGTCACCGGCCGACTCCAAAATTCAGCGGTTCCCCATCTCAGCCCAGAAAGCAGGAAGAACAACTTTTGTGGTGTCCTTTTGATGCCTACCGGAGCAATGTAAAAACTACCAACAGAACTCGTCCCTGGCACCTTCGCTAGTGGAGTTGTGCAGGGGGTGTATTTATTAAAATTTTCTCACCAGCCGAGTCCTAAATTCTGCTGTTCCCCATCTCAGCCCAGAAAGCAGGTAGAACAACTTTTTTGGTGCCTTTCAGGTGCCTACCAAGGTAGTGTAAAAACTACTAAGAGAACTCCTGTCTGGCACCTTCCCCGGTGGAGTTGTGCATGGGGTGTGTTTGGAACATTTTGTCACCGGCCGACTCCAAAATTCAGCGGTTCCCCATCTCAGCCCAGAGAGCAGGTAGAACAACTTTTGTGGTGTCTTTCAGATGCCTACCGGAGCAATGTAAAAACTACCAAGAGAACTCGTGCCTGGCACCTTCCCCGGTGGAGTTGTGCATGGGGTGTCTTTGGAACATTTTGTCACCGGCCGAGTCCTAAATTCTGCTGTTCCCCATCTCAGCCCAGAAAGCAGGTAGAACAACTTTTTTGGTGCCTTTCAGGTGCCTACCAAGGTAATGTAAAAACTACTAAGAGAACTCCTGTCTGGCACCTTCCCCGGTGGAGTTGTGCATGGGGTGTGTTTGGAACATTTTGTCACCGGCCGACTCCAAAATTCAGCAGTTCCCCATCTCAGCCCAGAGAGCAGGTAGAACAACTTTTGTGGTGTCTTTCAGATGCCTACCAAGGTAGTGTAAAAACTACCAGGAGAACTCCTGTCTGGCACCTTCCCCGGTGGAGTTGTGCATGGGGTGTGTTTGGAAAATTTTGTCACCGGCCGACTCCAAAATTCAGCGGTTCCCCATCTCAGCCCAGAGAGCAGGTAGAACAACTTTTGTGGTGCCTTTCAGCTGCCTACCAAGGTAGTGTAAAAACTATCAAGAGAACTCTTGTCTGGCACCTTCCCCGGTGGAGTTGTGCATGGGGTGTGTTTGGAACATTTCGTCACCAGCCAAGTCCAAAATTCAGCGGTTCCCCATCTCAGCCCAGAAAGCAGGTAGAACAACTTTTGTGGTGTCTTTCAGATGCCTACCGGAGCAATGTAAAAACTACCAGGAGAACTCCTGTCTGGCACCTTCGCCGGTGGAGTTGTGCATGGGGTGTGTTTGGAACATTTTGTCACCAGCCGAGTCCAAAATTCAGCGGTTCCCCATCTCAGCCCAGAAAGCAGGTAGAACAACTTTTGTCGTGCCTTTCAAATACCTACCAAGGTAGTGTAAAAACTATTAAGAGAACTCCTGTCTGGCACCTTCCCCGGTGGAGTTGTGCATGGGGTGTGTTTGGAACATTTTTTCACCGGCCGACTCCAAAATTCAGCGGTTCCCCATCTCAGCCCAGAAAGCAGGTAGAACAACTTTTGTGGTGTCCTTTTGATGCCTACCGGAGCAATGTAAAAACTACCAACAGAACTCGTCCCTGGCACCTTCGCTAGTGGAGTTGTGCAGGGGGTGTATTTATTAAAATTTTCTCACCAGCCGAGTCCTAAATTCTGCTGTTCCCCATCTCAGCCCAGAAAGCAGGTAGAACAACTTTTTTGGTGCCTTTCAGGTGCCTACCAAGGTAGTGTAAAAACTACTAAGAGAACTCCTGTCTGGCACCTTCCCCGGTGGAGTTGTGCATGGGGTGTGTTTGGAACATTTTGTCACCGGCCGACTCCAAAATTCAGCGGTTCCCCATCTCAGCCCAGAAAGCAGGAAGAACAACTTTTGTGGTGTCCTTTTGATGCCTACCGGAGCAATGTAAAAACTACCAACAGAACTCGTCCCTGGCACCTTCGCTAGTGGAGTTGTGCAGGGGGTGTATTTATTAAAATTTTGTCACCGTCCGAGTCCAAAATTCAGCGGTTCCCCATCTCAGCCCAGAAAGCAGGTAGAACAACTTTTCTGGTGTCTTTCAGATGCCTACCGGAGCAATGTAAAATCTACCAGGAGAACTCCTGTCTGGCACCTTCCCCGGTGGAGTTGTGCATGGGGTGTGTTTGGAACATTTTGTCACCGGCCGACTCCAAAATTCAGCGGTTCCCCATCTCAGCCCAGAGAGCAGGTAGAACAACTTTTGTGGTGTCTTTCAGATGCCTACCAAGGTAGTGTAAAAACTACTAAGAGAACTCCTGTCTGGCACCTTCCCCGGTGGAGTTGTGCATGGGGTGTGTTTGGAACATTTTGTCACCGGCCGACTCCAAAATTCAGCGGTTCCCCATCTCAGCCCAGAGAGCAGGTAGAACAACTTTTGTGGTGTCTTTCAGATGCCTACCGGAGCAATGTAAAAACTACCAAGAGAACTCGTGCCTGGCACCTTCCCCGGTGGAGTTGTGCATGGGGTGTCTTTGGAACATTTTGTCACCGGCCGAGTCCTAAATTCTGCTGTTCCCCATCTCAGCCCAGAAAGCAGGTAGAACAACTTTTTTGGTGCCTTTCAGGTGCCTACCAAGGTAATGTAAAAACTACTAAGAGAACTCCTGTCTGGCACCTTCCCCGGTGGAGTTGTGCATGGGGTGTGTTTGGAACATTTTGTCACCGGCCGACTCCAAAATTCAGCGGTTCCCCATCTCAGCCCAGAGAGCAGGTAGAACAACTTTTGTGGTGTCTTTCAGATGCCTACCAAGGTAGTGTAAAAACTATTAAGAGAACTCCTGTCTGGCACCTTCCCCGGTGGAGTTGTGCATGGGGTGTGTTTGGAACATTTTGTCACCGGCCGACTCCAAAATTCAGCGGTTCCCCATCTCTAGCCCAGAGAGCAGGTAGAACAACTTTTGTGGTCTCTTTCAGATGCCTACCGGAGCAATGTAAAAACTACCAAGAGAACTCGTGCCTGGCACCTTCCCCGGTGGAGTTGTGCATGGGGTGTCTTTGGAACATTTTGTCACCGGCCGAGTCCTAAATTCTGCTGTTCCCCATCTCAGCCCAGAAAGCAGGTAGAACAACTTTTTTGGTGCCTTTCAGGTGCCTACCAAGGTAATGTAAAAACTACTAAGAGAACTCCTGTCTGGCACCTTCCCCGGTGGAGTTGTGCATGGGGTGTGTTTGGAACATTTTGTCACCGGCCGACTCCAAAATTCAGCGGTTCCCCATCTCAGCCCAGAGAGCAGGTAGAACAACTTTTGTGGTGTCTTTCAGATGCCTACCAAGGTAGTGTAAAAACTACCAGGAGAACTCCTGTCTGGCACCTTCCCCGGTGGAGTTGTGCATGGGGTGTGTTTGGAACATTTTGTCACCGGCCGACTCCAAAATTCAGCGGTTCCCCATCTCAGCCCAGAGAGCAGGTAGAACAACTTTTGTGGTGTCTTTCAGATGCCTACCGGAGCAATGTAAAAACTACCAGGAGAACTCCTGTCTGGCACCTTCCCCGGTGGAGTTGTGCATGGGGTGTGTTTGGAACATTTTGTCACCAGCCGAGTCCAAAATTCAGCGGTTCCCCATCTCAGCCCAGAAAGCAGGAAGAACAACTTTTGTGGTGCCTTTCAGGTGCCTACCAAGGCAGTGTAAAAACTACTAAGAGAACTCCTCTCTGGCACCTTCCCCGGTGGAGTTGTGCATGGGGTGTGTTTGGAACATTTTTTCACCGGCCGACTCCAAAATTCAGCGGTTCCCCATCTCAGCCCAGAGAGCAGGTAGAACAACTTTTGTGGTGCCTTTCAGCTGCCTACCAAGGTAGTGTAAAAACTATCAAGAGAACTCTTGTCTGGCACCTTCCCCGGTGGAGTTGTGCATGGGGTGTGTTTGGAACATTTCGTCACCAGCCAAGTCCAAAATTCAGCGGTTCCCCATCTCAGCCCAGAAAGCAGGTAGAACAACTTTTGTGGTGTCTTTCAGATGCCTACCGGAGCAATGTAAAAACTACCAGGAGAACTCCTGTCTGGCACCTTCGCCGGTGGAGTTGTGCATGGGGTGTGTTTGGAACATTTTGTCACCAGCCGAGTCCAAAATTCAGCGGTTCCCCATCTCAGCCCAGAAAGCAGGTAGAACAACTTTTGTCGTGCCTTTCAAATACCTACCAAGGTAGTGTAAAAACTACCAGGAGAACTCCTGTCTGGCACCTTCCCCGGTGGAGTTGTGCATGGGGTGTGTTTGGAACATTTTGTCACCAGCCGAGTCCAAAATTCAGCTGTTCCCCATCTCAGCCCAGAAAGCAGGTAGAACTACTTTTGTGGTGTCTTTCAGATGCCTACCAAGGTAGTGTAAAAACTATTAAGAGAACTCCTGTCTGGCACCTTCCCCGGTGGAGTTGTGCATGGGGTGTGTTTGGAACATTTTTTCACCGGCCGACTCCAAAATTCAGCGGTTCCCCATCTCAGCCCAGAAAGCAGGTAGAACAACTTTTGTGGTGTCCTTTTGATGCCTACCGGAGCAATGTAAAAACTACCAACAGAACTCGTC
Source organism: Falco biarmicus (assembly GCF_023638135.1). NCBI lineage: Eukaryota > Metazoa > Chordata > Aves > Falconiformes > Falconidae > Falco > Falco biarmicus. Next base: position 172,038 of record NW_026611692.1, on the reverse strand, counting down.
CCTGGCACCTTCGCTAGTGGAGTTGTGCAGGGGGTGTATTTATTAAAATTTTCTCACCAGCCGAGTCCTAAATTCTGCTGTTCCCCATCTCAGCCCAGAAAGCAGGTAGAACAACTTTTGTGGTGTCTTTCAGGTGCCTACCAAGGTAGTGTAAAAACTACCAGGAGAACTCCTGTCTGGCACCTTCCCCGGTGGAGTTGTGCATGGGGTGTGTTTGGAACATTTTGTCACCGGCCGACTCCAAAATTCAGCGGTTCCCCATCTCAGCCCAGAGAGCAGGTAGAACAACTTTTGTGGTGTCTTTCAGATGCCTACCGGAGCAATGTAAAAACTACCAAGAGAACTCGTGCCTGGCACCTTCCCCGGTGGAGTTGTGCATGGGGTGTGTTTGGAACATTTTGTCACCGGCCGAGTCCTAAATTCTGCTGTTCCCCATCTCAGCCCAGAAAGCAGGTAGAACAACTTTTTTGGTGCCTTTCAGGTGCCTACCAAGGTAATGTAAAAACTACTAAGAGAACTCCTGTCTGGCACCTTCCCCGGTGGAGTTGTGCATGGGGTGTGTTTGGAACATTTTGTCACCGGCCGACTCCAAAATTCAGCGGTTCCCCATCTCAGCCCAGAGAGCAGGTAGAACAACTTTTGTGGTGTCTTTCAGATGCCTACCAAGGTAGTGTAAAAACTATTAAGAGAACTCCTGTCTGGCACCTTCCCCGGTGGAGTTGTGCATGGGGTGTGTTTGGAACATTTTGTCACCGGCCGACTCCAAAATTCAGCGGTTCCCCATCTCAGCCCAGAGAGCAGGTAGAACAACTTTTGTGGTGTCTTTCAGATGCCTACCGGAGCAATGTAAAAACTACCAGGAGAACTCCTGTCTGGCACCTTCCCCGGTGGAGTTGTGCATGGGGTGTGTTTGGAACATTTTGTCACCAGCCGAGTCCAAAATTCAGCGGTTCCCCATCTCAGCCCAGAAAGCAGGAAGAACAACTTTTGTGGTGCCTTTCAGCTGCCTACCGGAGCAGTGTAAAAACTACCAGGAGAACTCCTGTCTGGCACCTTCCCCGGTGGAGTTGTGCATGGGGTGTGTTTGGAACATTTTGTCACCGGCCGACTCCAAAATTCAGCGGTTCCCCATCTCAGCCCAGAGAGCAGGTAGAACAACTTTTGTGGTGTCTTTCAGATGCCTACCAAGGTAGTGTAAAAACTATTAAGAGAACTCCTGTCTGGCACCTTCCCCGGTGGAGTTGTGCATGGGGTGTCTTTGGAACATTTTGTCACCGGCCGAGTCCTAAATTCTGCTGTTCCCCATCTCAGCCCAGAAAGCAGGTAGAACAACTTTTTTGGTGCCTTTCAGGTGCCTACCAAGGTAATGTAAAAACTACTAAGAGAACTCCTGTCTGGCACCTTCCCCGGTGGAGTTGTGCATGGGGTGTGTTTGGAACATTTTGTCACCGGCCGACTCCAAAATTCAGCGGTTCCCCATCTCAGCCCAGAGAGCAGGTAGAACAACTTTTGTGGTGTCTTTCAGATGCCTACCAAGGTAGTGTAAAAACTACTAAGAGAACTCCTGTCTGGCACCTTCCCCGGTGGAGTTGTGCATGGGGTGTGTTTGGAACATTTTGTCACCGGCCGACTCCAAAATTCAGCGGTTCCCCATCTCAGCCCAGAGAGCAGGTAGAACAACTTTTGTGGTGTCTTTCAGATGCCTACCGGAGCAATGTAAAAACTACCAGGAGAACTCCTGTCTGGCACCTTCCCCGGTGGAGTTGTGCATGGGGTGTGTTTGGAACATTTTGTCACCCGGCCGACTCCAAAATTCAGCGGTTCCCCATCTCAGCCCAGAGAGCAGGTAGAACAACTTTTGTGGTGCCTTTCAGCTGCCTACCAAGGTAGTGTAAAAACTATCAAGAGAACTCTTGTCTGGCACCTTCCCCGGTGGAGTTGTGCATGGGGTGTGTTTGGAACATTTCGTCACCAGCCAAGTCCAAAATTCAGCGGTTCCCCATATCAGCCCAGAAAGCAGGTAGAACAACTTTTGTGGTGTCTTTCAGATGCCTACCGGAGCAATGTAAAAACTACCAGGAGAACTCCTGTCTGGCACCTTCGCCGGTGGAGTTGTGCAGGGGGTGTGTTTGGAACATTTTGTCACCAGCCGACTCCAAAATTCAGCGGTTCCCCATCTCAGCCCAGAAAGCAGGTAGAACAACTTTTGTCGTGCCTTTCAAATACCTACCAAGGTAGTGTAAAAAGTACCAAGAGAACTCCTGTCTGGCACCTTCCCCGGTGGAGTTGTGCATGGGGTGTGTTTGGAACATTTTGTCACCGGCCGACTCCAAAATTCAGCGGTTCCCCATCTCAGCCCAGAAAGCAGGTAGAACAACTTTTGTGGTGTCTTTCAGATGCCTACCGGAGCAATGTAAAAACTACCAAGAGAACTCGTGCCTGGCACCTTCCCCGGTGGAGTTGTGCATGGGGTGTCTTTGGAACATTTTGTCACCGGCCGAGTCCTAAATTCTGCTGTTCCCCATCTCAGCCCAGAGAGCAGGTAGAACAACTTTTGTGGTGCCTTTCAGCTGCCTACCAAGGTAGTGTAAAAACTACTAAGAGAACTCCTGTCTGGCACCTTCCCCGGTGGAGTTGTGCATGGGGTGTGTTTGGAACATTTTGTCACCGGCCGACTCCAAAATTCAGCGGTTCCCCATCTCAGCCCAGAAAGCAGGTAGAACAACTTTTGTGGTGTCTTTCAGATGCCTACCGGAGCAATGTAAAAACTACCAGGAGAACTCCTGTCTGGCACCTTCCCCGGTGGAGTTGTGCATGGGGTGTGTTTGGAACATTTTGTCACCGGCCGACTCCAAAATTCAGCGGTTACCCATCTCAGCCCAGAGAGCAGGTAGAACAACTTTTGTGGTGTCTTTCAGATGCCTACCGGAGCAATGTAAAAACTACCAAGAGAACTCCTGTCTGGCACCTTCCCCGGTGGAGTTGTGCATGGGGTGTCTTTGGAACATTTTGTCACCGGCCGAGTCCTAAATTCTGCTGTTCCCCATCTCAGCCCAGAAAGCAGGTAGAACAACTTTTTTGGTGCCTTTCAGGTGCCTACCAAGGTAGTGTAAAAACTACTAAGAGAACTCCTGTCTGGCACCTTCCCCGGTGGAGTTGTGCATGGGGTGTGTTTGGAACATTTTGTCACCGGCCGACTCCAAAATTCAGCGGTTCCCCATCTCAGCCCAGAGAGCAAGTAGAACAACTTTTGTGGTGTCTTTCAGATGCCTACCAAGGTAGTGTAAAAACTATTAAGAGAACTCCTGTCTGGCACCTTCCCCGGTGGAGTTGTGCATGGGGTGTGTTTGGAACATTTTGTCACCGGCCGACTCCAAAATTCAGCGGTTCCCCATCTCAGCCCAGAAAGCAGGTAGAATAACTTTTGTGGTGTCTTTCAGATGCCTACCGGAGCAATGTAAAAACTACCAGGAGAACTCCTGTCTGGCACCTTCCCCGGTGGAGTTGTGCATGGGGTGTGTTTGGAACATTTTGTCACCAGCCGAGTCCAAAATTCAGCTGTTCCCCATCTCAGCCCAGAAAGCAGGTAGAACAACTTTTGTAGTGTCTTTTTGATGCCTACCGGAGCAATGTAAAAACTACCAACAGAACTCGTCCCTGGCACCTTCGCTAGTGGAGTTGTGCAGGGGGTGTATTTATTAAAATTTTGTCACCGGCCGAGTCCAAAATTCAGCTGTTCCCCATCTCAGCCCAGAAAGCAGGTAGAACAACTTTTGTGGTGCCTTTCAGATGCCTACCAAGGTAGTGTAAAAACTACTAAGAGAACTCCTGCTTGCGCCTTCCCCGGTGGAGTTGTGCATGGGGTGTGTTTGGAACATTTTGTCACCGGCCGACTCCAAAATTCAGCTGTTCCCCATCTCAGCCCAGAAAGCAGGTAGAACAACTTTTGTGGTGTCTTTCAGATGCCTACCAAGGTAGTGTAAAAACTATCAAGAGAACTCCTGTCTGGCACCTTCCCCGGTGGAGTTGTGCATGGGGTGTGTTTGGAACATTTTGTCACCAGCCGAGTCCAAAATTCAGCTGTTCCCCATCTCAGCCCAGAAAGCAGGTAGAACAACTTTTGTAGTGTCTTTTTGATGCCTACCGGAGCAATGTAAAAACTACCAACAGAATTCGTTCCTGGCACCTTCGCTAGTGGAGTTGTGCATGGTGTGTATTTATTAAAATTTTGTCACCAGCCGAGTCCAAAATTCAGCGGTTCCCCATCTCAGCCCAGAGAGCAGGTAGAACAACTTTTGTGGTGCCTTTCAGCTGCCTACCAAGGTAGTGTAAAAACTATCAAGAGAACTCTTGTCTGGCACCTTCCCCGGTGGAGTTGTGCATGGGGTGTGTTTGGAACATTTCGTCACCAGCCAAGTCCAAAATTCAGCGGTTCCCCATCTCAGCCCAGAAAGCAGGTAGAACAACTTTTGTGGTGTCTTTCAGATGCCTACCGGAGCAATGTAAAAACTACCAGGAGAACTCCTGTCTGGCACCTTCGCCGGTGGAGTTGTGCATGGGGTGTGTTTGGAACATTTTGTCACCAGCCGAGTCCAAAATTCAGCGGTTCCCCATCTCAGCCCAGAAAGCAGGTAGAACAACTTTTGTCGTGCCTTTCAAATACCTACCAAGGTAGTGTAAAAAGTACCAAGAGAACTCCTGTCTGGCACCTTCCCCGGTGGAGTTGTGCATGGGGTGTGTTTGGAACATTTTGTCACCAGCCGAGTCTAAAATTCAGCTGTTCCCCATCTCAGCCCAGAAAGCAGGTAGAACTACTTTTGTGGTGTCTTTCAGATGCCTACCAAGGTAGTGTAAAAACTATTAAGAGAACTCCTGTCTGGCACCTTCCCCGGTGGAGTTGTGCATGGGGTGTGTTTGGAACATTTTTTCACCGGCCGACTCCAAAATTCAGCGGTTCCCCATCTCAGCCCAGAAAGCAGGTAGAACAACTTTTGTGGTGTCCTTTTGATGCCTACCGGAGCAATGTAAAAACTACCAACAGAACTCGTCCCTGGCACCTTCGCTAGTGGAGTTGTGCAGGGGGTGTATTTATTAAAATTTTCTCACCAGCCGAGTCCTAAATTCTGCTGTTCCCCATCTCAGCCCAGAAAGCAGGTAGAACAACTTTTTTGGTGCCTTTCAGGTGCCTACCAAGGTAGTGTAAAAACTACTAAGAGAACTCCTGTCTGGCACCTTCCCCGGTGGAGTTGTGCATGGGGTGTGTTTGGAACATTTTGTCACCGGCCGAGTCCAAAATTCAGCTGTTCCCCATCTCAGCCCAGAAAGCAGGTAGAACAACTTTTGTGGTGTCTTTCAGGTGCCTACCAAGGTAGTGTAAAAACTATCAAGAGAACTCCTGTCTGGCACCTTCCCCGGTGGAGTTGTGCATGGGGTGTGTTTGGAACATTTTGTCACCGGCCGACTCCAAAATTCAGCGGTTCCCCATCTCAGCCCAGAAAGCAGGTAGAACAACTTTTGTGGTGCCTTTCAGCTGCCTACCAAGGTAGTGTAAAAACTATTAAGAGAACTCCTGTCTGGCACCTTCCCCGGTGGAGTTGTGCATGGGGTGTGTTTGGAACATTTTGTCACCGGCCGACTCCAAAATTCAGCGGTTCCCCATCTCAGCCCAGAGAGCAGGTAGAACAACTTTTGTGGTGTCTTTCAGATGCCTACCGGAGCAATGTAAAAACTACCAGGAGAACTCCTGTCTGGCACCTTCCCCGGTGGAGTTGTGCATGGGGTGTGTTTGGAACATTTTGTCACCAGCCGACTCCAAAATTCAGCGGTTCCCCATCTCAGCCCAGAAAGCAGGAAGAACAACTTTTGTGGTGCCTTTCAGGTGCCTACCAAGGCAGTGTAAAAACTACTAAGAGAACTCCTGTCTGGCACCTTCCCCGGTGGAGTTGTGCATGGGGTGTGTTTGGAACATTTTGTCACCGGCCGACTCCAAAATTCAGCGGTTCCCCATCTCAGCCCAGAAAGCAGGTAGAACAACTTTTCTGGTGCCTTTCAGGTGCCTACCAAGGTAGTGTAAAAACTATTAAGAGAACTCCTGTCTGGCACCTTCCCCGGTGGAGTTGTGCATGGGGTGTGTTTGGAACATTTTGTCACCGGCCGACTCCAAAATTCAGCGGTTCCCCATCTCAGCCCAGAGAGCAGGTAGAACAACTTTTGTGGTGTCTTTCAGATGCCTACCGGAGCAATGTAAAAACTACCAGGAGAACTCCTGTCTGGCACCTTCCCCGGTGGAGTTGTGCATGGGGTGTGTTTGGAACATTTTGTCACCAGCCGACTCCAAAATTCAGCGGTTCCCCATCTCAGCCCAGAAAGCAGGAAGAACAACTTTTGTGGTGCCTTTCAGGTGCCTACCAAGGCAGTGTAAAAACTACTAAGAGAACTCCTGTCTGGCACCTTCCCCGGTGGAGTTGTGCATGGGGTGTGTTTGGAACATTTTGTCACCGGCCGACTCCAAAATTCAGCGGTTCCCCATCTCAGCCCAGAAAGCAGGTAGAACAACTTTTCTGGTGTCTTTCAGATGCCTACCAAGGTAGTGTAAAAACTATTAAGAGAACTCCTGTCTGGCACCTTCCCCGGTGGAGTTGTGCATGGGGTGTGTTTGGAACATTTTGTCACCGGCCGACTCCAAAATTCAGCGGTTCCCCATCTCAGCCCAGAAAGCAGGTAGAACAACTTTTGTGGTGTCTTTCAGATGCCTACCGGAGCAATGTAAAAACTACCAGGAGAACTCCTGCCTGGCACCTTCCCCGGTGGAGTTGTGCATGGGGTGTGTTTGGAACATTTTGTCACCGGCCGACTCCAAAATTCAGCGGTTCCCCATCTCAGCCCAGAGAGCAGGTAGAACAACTTTTGTGGTGTCTTTCAGATGCCTACCGGAGCAATGTAAAAACTACCAAGAGAACTCGTGCCTGGCACCTTCCCCGGTGGAGTTGTGCATGGGGTGTCTTTGGAACATTTTGTCACCGGCCGAGTCCTAAATTCTGCTGTTCCCCATCTCAGCCCAGAAAGCAGGTAGAACAACTTTTTTGGTGCCTTTCAGGTGCCTACCAAGGTAATGTAAAAACTACTAAGAGAACTCCTGTCTGGCACCTTCCCCGGTGGAGTTGTGCATGGGGTGTGTTTGGAACATTTTGTCACCGGCCGACTCCAAAATTCAGCGGTTCCCCATCTCAGCCCAGAGAGCAGGTAGAACAACTTTTGTGGTGTCTTTCAGATGCCTACCAAGGTAGTGTAAAAACTATTAAGAGAACTCCTGTCTGGCACCTTCCCCGGTGGAGTTGTGCATGGGGTGTGTTTGGAACATTTTGTCACCGGCCGACTCCAAAATTCAGCGGTTCCCCATCTCAGCCCAGAGAGCAGGTAGAACAACTTTTGTGGTGTCTTTCAGATGCCTACCGGAGCAATGTAAAAACTACCAGGAGAACTCCTGTCTGGCACCTTCCCCGGTGGAGTTGTGCATGGGGTGTGTTTGGAACATTTTGTCACCAGCCGAGTCCAAAATTCAGCGGTTCCCCATCTCAGCCCAGAAAGCAGGAAGAACAACTTTTGTGGTGCCTTTCAGGTGCCTACCAAGGCAGTGTAAAAACTACTAAGAGAACTCCTGTCTGGCACCTTCCCCGGTGGAGTTGTGCATGGGGTGTGTTTGGAACATTTTGTCACCGGCCGACTCCAAAATTCAGCGGTTCCCCATCTCAGCCCAGAGAGCAGGTAGAACAACTTTTGTGGTGCCTTTCAGCTGCCTACCAAGGTAGTGTAAAAACTATCAAGAGAACTCTTGTCTGGCACCTTCCCCGGTGGAGTTGTGCATGGGGTGTGTTTGGAACATTTCGTCACCAGCCAAGTCCAAAATTCAGCGGTTCCCCATCTCAGCCCAGAGAGCAGGTAGAACAACTTTTGTGGTGTCTTTCAGATGCCTACCAAGGTAGTGTAAAAACTATTAAGAGAACTCCTGTCTGGCACCTTCCCCGGTGGAGTTGTGCATGGGGTGTGTTTGGAACATTTTGTCACCGGCCGACTCCAAAATTCAGCGGTTCCCCATCTCAGCCCAGAGAGCAGGTAGAACAACTTTTGTGGTGTCTTTCAGATGCCTACCGGAGCAATGTAAAAACTACGAGGAGAACTCCTGTCTGGCACCTTCCCCGGTGGAGTTGTGCATGGGGTGTGTTTGGAACATTTTGTCACCAGCCGAGTCCAAAATTCAGCGGTTCCCCATCTCAGCCCAGAAAGCAGGAAGAACAACTTTTGTGGTGCCTTTCAGGTGCCTACCAAGGCAGTGTAAAAACTACTAAGAGAACTCCTGTCTGGCACCTTCCCCGGTGGAGTTGTGCATGGGGTGTGTTTGGAACATTTTGTCACCGGCCGACTCCAAAATTCAGCGGTTCCCCATCTCAGCCCAGAGAGCAGGTAGAACAACTTTTGTGGTGCCTTTCAGCTGCCTACCAAGGTAGTGTAAAAACTATCAAGAGAACTCTTGTCTGGCACCTTCCCCGGTGGAGTTGTGCATGGGGTGTGTTTGGAACATTTTGTCACCAGCCGAGTCCAAAATTCAGCGGTTCCCCATCTCAGCCCAGAAAGCAGGTAGAACAACTTTTGTCGTGCCTTTCAAATACCTACCAAGGTAGTGTAAAAAGTACCAAGAGAACTCCTGTCTGGCACCTTCCCCGGTGGAGTTGTGCATGGGGTGTCTTTGGAACATTTTGTCACCAGCCGAGTCCAAAATTCAGCTGTTCCCCATCTCAGCCCAGAAAGCAGGTAGAACTACTTTTGTGGTGTCTTTCAGATGCCTACCAAGGTAGTGTAAAAACTATTAAGAGAACTCCTGTCTGGCACCTTCCCCGGTGGAGTTGTGCATGGGGTGTCTTTGGAACATTTTGTCACCGGCCGAGTCCTAAATTCTGCTGTTCCCCATCTCAGCCCAGAAAGCAGGTAGAACAACTTTTTTGGTGCCTTTCAGGTGCCTACCAAGGTAATGTAAAAACTACTAAGAGAACTCCTGTCTGGCACCTTCCCCGGTGGAGTTGTGCATGGGGTGTGTTTGGAACATTTTGTCACCGGCCGACTCCAAAATTCAGCGGTTCCCCATCTCAGCCCAGAGAGCAGGTAGAACAACTTTTGTGGTGTCTTTCAGATGCCTACCAAGGTAGTGTAAAAACTATTAAGAGAACTCCTGTCTGGCACCTTCCCCGGTGGAGTTGTGCATGGGGTGTGTTTGGAACATTTTGTCACCGGCCGACTCCAAAATTCAGCGGTTCCCCATCTCAGCCCAGAGAGCAGGTAGAACAACTTTTGTGGTGTCTTTCAGATGCCTACCGGAGCAATGTAAAAACTACCAGGAGAACTCCTGTCTGGCACCTTCCCCGGTGGAGTTGTGCATGGGGTGTGTTTGGAACATTTTGTCACCAGCCGAGTCCAAAATTCAGCGGTTCCCCATCTCAGCCCAGAAAGCAGGAAGAACAACTTTTGTGGTGCCTTTCAGGTGCCTACCAAGGCAGTGTAAAAACTACTAAGAGAACTCCTGTCTGGCACCTTCCCCGGTGGAGTTGTGCATGGGGTGTGTTTGGAACATTTTGTCACCGGCCGACTCCAAAATTCAGCGGTTCCCCATCTCAGCCCAGAGAGCAGGTAGAACAACTTTTGTGGTGCCTTTCAGCTGCCTACCAAGGTAGTGTAAAAACTATCAAGAGAACTCTTGTCTGGCACCTTCCCCGGTGGAGTTGTGCATGGGGTGTGTTTGGAACATTTCGTCACCAGCCAAGTCCAAAATTCAGCGGTTCCCCATCTCAGCCCAGAAAGCAGGTAGAACAACTTTTGTGGTGTCTTTCAGATGCCTACCAAGGTAGTGTAAAAACTATTAAGAGAACTCCTGTCTGGCACCTTCCCCGGTGGAGTTGTGCATGGGGTGTGTTTGGAACATTTTGTCACCGGCCGACTCCAAAATTCAGCGGTTCCCCATCTCAGCCCAGAGAGCAGGTAGAACAACTTTTGTGGTGTCTTTCAGATGCCTACCGGAGCAATGTAAAAACTACGAGGAGAACTCCTGTCTGGCACCTTCCCCGGTGGAGTTGTGCATGGGGTGTGTTTGGAACATTTTGTCACCAGCCGAGTCCAAAATTCAGCGGTTCCCCATCTCAGCCCAGAAAGCAGGAAGAACAACTTTTGTGGTGCCTTTCAGGTGCCTACCAAGGCAGTGTAAAAACTACTAAGAGAACTCCTGTCTGGCACCTTCCCCGGTGGAGTTGTGCATGGGGTGTGTTTGGAACATTTTGTCACCGGCCGACTCCAAAATTCAGCGGTTCCCCATCTCAGCCCAGAGAGCAGGTAGAACAACTTTTGTGGTGCCTTTCAGCTGCCTACCAAGGTAGTGTAAAAACTATCAAGAGAACTCTTGTCTGGCACCTTCCCCGGTGGAGTTGTGCATGGGGTGTGTTTGGAACATTTTGTCACCAGCCGAGTCCAAAATTCAGCGGTTCCCCATCTCAGCCCAGAAAGCAGGTAGAACAACTTTTGTCGTGCCTTTCAAATACCTACCAAGGTAGTGTAAAAAGTACCAAGAGAACTCCTGTCTGGCACCTTCCCCGGTGGAGTTGTGCATGGGGTGTCTTTGGAACATTTTGTCACCAGCCGAGTCCAAAATTCAGCTGTTCCCCATCTCAGCCCAGAAAGCAGGTAGAACTACTTTTGTGGTGTCTTTCAGATGCCTACCAAGGTAGTGTAAAAACTATTAAGAGAACTCCTGTCTGGCACCTTCCCCGGTGGAGTTGTGCATGGGGTGTGTTTGGAACATTTTTTCACCGGCCGACTCCAAAATTCAGCGGTTCCCCATCTCAGCCCAGAAAGCAGGTAGAACAACTTTTGTGGTGTCCTCTTGATGCCTACCGGAGCAATGTAAAAACTACCAACAGAACTCGTCCCTGGCACCTTCGCTAGTGGAGTTGTGCAGGGGGTGTATTTATTAAAATGTTGTCACCAGCCGAGTCCAAAATTCAGCTGTTCCCCATCTCAGCCCAGAAAGCAGGTAGAACAACTTTTGTGGTGCCTTTCAGCTGCCTACCAAGGTAGTGTAAAAACTACTAAGAGAACTCCTGCTTGCGCCTTCCCCGGTGGAGTTGTGCATGGGGTGTGTTTGGAACATTTTGTCACCGGCCGACTCCAAAATTCAGCGGTTCCCCATCTCAGCCCAGAAAGCAGGTAGAACAACTTTTCTGGTGTCTTTCAGATGCCTACCAAAGTAGTGTAAAAACTATTAAGAGAACTCCTGTCTGGCACCTTCCCCGGTGGAGTTGTGCATGGGGTGTGTTTGGAACATTTTGTCACCGGCCGACTCCAAAATTCAGCGGTTCCCCATCTCAGCCCAGAAAGCAGGTAGAACAACTTTTGTGGTGTCTTTCAGATGCCTACCGGAGCAATGTAAAAACTACCAGGAGAACTCCTGTCTGGCACCTTCCCCGGTGGAGTTGTGCATGGGGTGTGTTTGGAACATTTTGTCACCGGCCGACTCCAAAATTCAGCGGTTCCCCATCTCAGCCCAGAGAGCAGGAAGAACAACTTTTGTGGTGTCTTTCAGATGCCTACCGGAGCAATGTAAAAACTACCAACAGAATTCGTTCCTGGCACCTTCGCTAGTGGAGTTGTGCATGGGGTGTATTTATTAAAATTTTGTCACCAGCCGAGTCCAAAATTCAGCCGTTCCCCATCTCAGCCCAGAAAGCAAGTAGAACAACTTTTGTGGTGCCTTTCAAATGCCTACCAAGGTAGTGTAAAAACTATCAAGAGAACTCCTGTCTGGCACCTTCCCCGGTGGAGTTGTGCATGGGGTGTGTTTGGAACATTTTGTCACCTGCCGACTCCAAAATTCAGCGGTTCCCCATCTCAGCCCAGAGAGCAGGTAGAACAACTTTTGTGGTGCCTTTCAGCTGCCTACCAAGGTAGTGTAAAAACTACCAGGAGAACTCCTGCCTGGCACCTTCCCCGGTGGAGTTGTGCATGGGGTGTGTTTGGAACATTTTGTCACCGGCCGACTCCAAAATTCAGCCGTTCCCCATCTCAGCCCAGAGAGCAGGTAGAACAACTTTTGTGGTGTCTTTCAGATGCCTACCGGAGCAATGTAAAAACTACCAGGAGAACTCCTGTCTGGCACCTTCCCCGGTGGAGTTGTGCATGGGGTGTGTTTGGAACATTTTGTCACCAGCCCAGTCCAAAATTCAGCCGTTCCCCATCTCAGCCCAGAAAGCAGGTAGAACAACTTTTGTGGTGCCTTTCAGGTGCCTACCAAGGTAGTGTAAAAACTACTAAGAGAACTCCTGTCTGGCACCTTCCCCGGTGGAGTTGTGCATGGGGTGTGTTTGGAACATTTTGTCACCGGCCGACTCCAAAATTCAGCGGTTCCCCATCTCAGCCCAGAAAGCAGGTAGAACAACTTTTGTGGTGTCTTTCAGATGCCTACCGGAGCAATGTAAAAACTACCAGGAGAACTCCTGTCTGGCACCTTCGCTAGTGGAGTTGTGCGTGGGGTGTGTTTGGAACATTTTGTCACCGGCCGACTCCAAAATTCAGCTGTTCCCCATCTCAGCCCAGAAAGCAGGTAGAACAACTTTTGTGGTGTCCTTTTGATGCCTACCGGAGCAATGTAAAAACTACCAACAGAACTCGTCCCTGGCACCTTCGCTAGTGGAGTTGTGCATGGGGTGTATTTATTAAAATTTTGTCACCAGCCGAGTCCAAAATTCAGCTGTTCCCCATCTCAGCCCAGAAAGCAGGTAGAACAACTTTTGTGGTGCCTTTCAAATGCCTACCAAGGTAGTGTAAAAACTACCAGGAGAACTCCTTTCTGGCACCTTCCCCGGTGGAGTTGTGCATGGGGTGTGTTTGGAACATTTTGTCACCGGCCGACTCCAAAATTCAGCGGTTCCCCATCTCAGCCCAGAGAGCAGGTAGAACAACTTTTGTGGTGTCTTTCAGATGCCTACCGGAGCAATGTAAAAACTACCAGGAGAACTCCTGTCTGGCACCTTCCCCGGTGGAGTTGTGCATGGGGTGTGTTTGGAACATTCTGTCACCAGCCGAGTCCAAAATTCAGCGGTTCCCCATCTCAGCCCAGAAAGCAGGTAGAACAACTTTTGTGGTGCCTTTCAAATGCCTACCAAGGTAGTGTAAAAACTATCAAGAGAACTCCTGTCTGGCACCTTCCCCGGTGGAGTTGTGCATGGGGTGTGTTTGGAACATTTTGTCACCAGCCGAGTCCAAAATTCAGCGGTTCCCCATCTCAGCCCAGAAAGCAGGTAGAACAACTTTTGTAGTGTCTTTTTGATGCCTACCGGAGCAATGTAAAAACTACCAACAGAATTCGTTCCTGGCACCTTCGCTAGTGGAGTTGTGCATGGTGTGTATTTATTAAAATTTTGTCACCAGCCGAGTCCAAAATTCAGCGGTTCCCCATCTCAGCCCAGAAAGCAGGTAGAACAACTTTTTTGGTGCCTTTCAGCTGCCTACCAAGGTAGTGTAAAAACTATCAAGAGAACTCCTGTCTGGCACCTTCCCCGGTGGAGTTGTGCATGGGGTGTGTTTGGAACATTTCGTCACCAGCCAAGTCCAAAATTCAGCGGTTCCCCATCTCAGCCCAGAAAGCAGGTAGAACAACTTTTGTGGTGTCTTTCAGATGCCTACCGGAGCAATGTAAAAACTACCAGGAGAACTCCTGTCTGGCACCTTCCCCGGTGGAGTTGTGCATGGGGTGTGTTTGGAACATTTCGTCACCAGCCAAGTCCAAAATTCAGCGGTTCCCCATCTCAGCCCAGAAAGCAGGTAGAACAACTTTTGTGGTGTCTTTCAAATACCTACCAAGGTAGTGTAAAAAGTACCAAGAGAACTCCTGTCTGGCACCTTCCCCGGTGGAGTTGTGCATGGGGTGTGTTTGGAACATTTTGTCACCAGCCGAGTCCAAAATTCAGCTGTTCCCCATCTCAGCCCAGAAAGCAGGTAGAACTACTTTTGTGGTGTCTTTCAGATGCCTACCAAGGTAGTGTAAAAACTACTAAGAGAACTCCTGTCTGGCACCTTCCCCGGTGGAGTTGTGCATGGGGTGTGTTTGGAACATTTTGTCACCGGCCGAGTCCAAAATTCAGCGGTTCCCCATCTCAGCCCAGAAAGCAGGAAGAACAACTTTTGTGGTGTCCTTTTGATGCCTACCGGAGCAATGTAAAAACTACCAACAGAACTCGTCCCTGGCACCTTCGCTAGTGGAGTTGTGCAGGGGGTGTATTTATTAAAATGTTGTCACCAGCCGAGTCCAAAATTCAGCTGTTCCCCATCTCAGCCCAGAAAGCAGGTAGAACAACTTTTGTGGTGTCCTTTTGATGCCTACCGGAGCAATGTAAAAACTACCAGGAGAACTCGTCCCTGGCACCTTCGCTACTGGAGTTGTGCATGGGGTGTATTTATTAAAATGTTGTCACCAGCTGAGTCCAAAATTCAGCTGTTCCCCATCTCAGCCCAGAAAGCAGGTAGAACAACTTTTGTGGTGCCTTTCAAATGCCTACCAAGGTAGTGTAAAAACTACCAGGAGAACTCCTTTCTGGCACCTTCCCCGGTGGAGTTGTGCATGGGGTGTGTTTGGAACATTTTGTCACCGGCCGACTCCAAAATTCAGCGGTTCCCCATCTCAGCCCAGAAAGCAGGAAGAACAACTTTTGTGGTGTCCTTTTGATGCCTACCGGAGCAATGTAAAAACTACCAGGAGAACTCGTCCCTGGCACCTTCGCTAGTGGAGTTGTGCATGGGGTGTATTTATTAAAATGTTGTCACCAGCTGAGTCCAAAATTCAGCTGTTCCCCATCTCAGCCCAGAAAGCAGGTAGAACAACTTTTGTGGTGCCTTTCAAATGCCTACCAAGGTAGTGTAAAAACTACCAGGAGAACTCCTTTCTGGCACCTTCCCCGGTGGAGTTGTGCATGGGGTGTGTTTGGAACATTTTGTCACCGGCCGACTCCAAAATTCAGCGGTTCCCCATCTCAGCCCAGAAAGCAGGTAGAACAACTTTTGTGGTGTCTTTCAGATGCCTACCGGAGCAATGTAAAAACTACCAGGAGAACTCCTGCCTGGCACCTTCCCCGGTGGATTTGTGCATGGGGTGTTTTTGGAACATTCTGTCACCAGCCGAGTCCAAAATTCAGCGGTTCCCCATCTCAGCCCAGAAAGCAGGTAGAACAACTTTTGTGGTGCCTTTCAAATGCCTACCAAGGTAGTGTAAAAACTATCAAGAGAACTCCTGTCTGGCACCTTCCCCGGTGGAGTTGTGCATGGGGTGTGTTTGGAACATTTTGTCACCAGCCGAGTCCAAAATTCAGCTGTTCCCCATCTCAGCCCAGAAAGCAGGTAGAACAACTTTTGTAGTGTCTTTTTGATGCCTACCGGAGCAATGTAAAAACTACCAACAGAATTCATTCCTGGCACCTTCGCTAGTGGAGTTGTGCATGGTGTGTATTTATTAAAATTTTGTCACCAGCCGAGTCCAAAATTCAGCGGTTCCCCATCTCAGCCCAGAAAGCAGGTAGAACAACTTTTTTGGTGCCTTTCAGCTGCCTACCAAGGTAGTGTAAAAACTATCAAGAGAACTCCTGTCTGGCACCTTCCCCGGTGGAGTTGTGCATGGGGTGTGTTTGGAACATTTCGTCACCAGCCAAGTCCAAAATTCAGCGGTTCCCCATCTCAGCCCAGAAAGCAGGTAGAACAACTTTTGTGGTGCCTTTCAGCTGCCTACCAAGGTAGTGTAAAAACTACTAAGAGAACTCCTGTCTGGCACCTTCCCCGGTGGAGTTGTGCAGGGGGTGTGTTTGGAACATTTTGTCACCGGCCGACTCCAAAATTCAGTGGTTCCCCATTTCAGCCCAGAGAGCAGGTAGAACAACTTTTGTGGTGTCTTTCAGATGCCTACCGGAGCAATGTAAAAACTACCAGGAGAACTCCTGTCTGGCACCTTCCCCGGTGGAGTTGTGCAGGGGGTGTGTTTGGTACATTTTGTCACCGGCCGAGTCCAAAATTCAGCGGTTCCCCATCTCAGCCCAGAAAGCAGGAAGAACAACTTTTGTGGTGTCTTTCAGATGCCTACCGGAGCAATGTAAAAACTACCAGGAGAACTCCTGTCTGGCACCTTCGCTAGTGGAGTTGTGCGTGGGGTGTGTTTGGAACATTTTGTCACCGGCCGACTCCAAAATTCAGCTGTTCCCCATCTCAGCCCAGAAAGCAGGTAGAACAACTTTTGTGGTGTCCTTTTGATGCCTACCGGAGCAATGTAAAAACTACCAGGAGAACTCCTGTCTGGCACCTTCGCTAGTGGAGTTGTGCATGGGGTGTATTTATTAAAATGTTGTCACCAGCTGAGTCCAAAATTCAGCTGTTCCCCATCTCAGCCCAGAAAGCAGGTAGAACAACTTTTGTGGTGTCTTTCAGATGCCTACCGGAGCAATGTAAAAACTACCAGGAGAACTCCTGTCTGGCACCTTCCCCGGTGGAGTTGTGCATGGGGTGTGTTTGGAACATTCTGTCACCAGCCGAGTCCAAAATTCAGCGGTTCCCCATCTCAGCCCAGAAAGCAGGTAGAACAACTTTTGTGGTGTCTTTCAGGTGCCTACCAAGGTAGTGTAAAAACTACCAACAGAACT
Source organism: Falco biarmicus (assembly GCF_023638135.1). Classification (NCBI taxonomy): domain Eukaryota; kingdom Metazoa; phylum Chordata; class Aves; order Falconiformes; family Falconidae; genus Falco; species Falco biarmicus. The sequence goes on along the minus strand of NW_026611692.1, from coordinate 155,326 downwards.
CCTGTCTGGCACCTTCCCCGGTGGAGTTGTGCAGGGGGTGTGTTTGGAACATTTTGTCACCAGCCGAGTCCAAAATTCAGCTGTTCCCCATCTCAGCCCAGAAAGCAGGTAGAACAACTTTTGTAGTGTCTTTTTGATGCCTACCGGAGCAATGTAAAAACTACCAACAGAATTCGTTCCTGGCACCTTCGCTAGTGGAGTTGTGCATGGTGTGTATTTATTAAAATTTTGTCACCAGCCGAGTCCAAAATTCAGCGGTTCCCCATCTCAGCCCAGAAAGCAGGTAGAACAACTTTTGTGGTGCCTTTCAGCTGCCTACCAAGGTAGTGTAAAAACTATCAAGAGAACGCCTGTCTGGCACCTTCCCCGGTGGAGTTGTGCATGGGGTGTGTTTGGAACATTTCGTCACCAGCCAAGTCCAAAATTCAGCGGTTCCCCATCTCAGCCCAGAAAGCAGGTAGAACAACTTTTGTGGTGTCTTTCAGATGCCTACCGGAGCAATGTAAAAACTACCAGGAGAACTCCTGTCTGGCACCTTCCCCGGTGGAGTTGTGCATGGGGTGTGTTTGGAACATTTTGTCACCAGCCGAGTCCAAAATTCAGCGGTTCCCCATCTCAGCCCAGAAAGCAGGTAGAACAACTTTTGTCGTGCCTTTCAAATACCTACCAAGGTAGTGTAAAAAGTACCAAGAGAACTCCTGTCTGGCACCTTCCCCGGTGGAGTTGTGCATGGGGTGTGTTTGGAACATTTTGTCACCAGCCGAGTCCAAAATTCAGCGGTTCCCCATCTCAGCCCAGAAAGCAGGTAGAACAACTTTTTTGGTGCCTTTCAGATGCCTACCAAGGTAGTGTAAAAACTATCAAGAGAACTCCTGTCTGGCACCTTCCCCGGTGGAGTTGTGCATGGGGTGTGTTTGGAACATTTCGTCACCAGCCAAGTCCAAAATTCAGCGGTTCCCCATCTCAGCCCAGAAAGCAGGTAGAACAACTTTTGTGGTGTCTTTCAGCTGCCTACCAAGGTAGTGTAAAAACTACTAAGAGAACTCCAGTCTGGCACCTTCCCCGGTGGAGTTGTGCAGGGGGTGTGTTTGGAACATTTTGTCACCGGCCGACTCCAAAATTCAGTGGTTCCCCATTTCAGCCCAGAGAGCAGGTAAAACAACTTTTGTGGTGTCTTTCAGATGCCTACCGGAGCAATGTAAAAACTACCAGGAGAACTCCTGTCTGGCACCTTCCCCGGTGGAGTTGTGCAGGGGGTGTGTTTGGTACATTTTGTCACCGGCCGAGTCCAAAATTCAGCGGTTCCCCATCTCAGCCCAGAAAGCAGGTAAAACAACTTTTGTGGTGTCTTTCAGATGCCTACCGGAGCAATGTAAAAACTACCAGGAGAACTCCTGTCTGGCACCTTCGCTAGTGGAGTTGTGCATGGGGTGTGTTTGGAACATTTTGTCACCGGCCGACTCCAAAATTCAGCTGTTCCCCATCTCAGCCCAGAAAGCAGGTAGAACAACTTTTGTGGTGTCCTTTTGATGCCTACCGGAGCAATGTAAAAACTACCAACAGAATTCGTTCCTGGCACCTTCGCTAGTGGAGTTGTGCATGGGGTGTATTTATTAAAATGTTGTCACCAGCCGAGTCCAAAATTCAGCTGTTCCCCATCTCAGCCCAGAAAGCAGGTAGAACAACTTTTGTAGTGTCTTTTTGATGCCTACCGGAGCAATGTAAAAACTACCAACAGAATTCGTTCCTGGCACCTTCGCTAGTGGAGTTGTGCATGGTGTGTATTTATTAAAATTTTGTCACCAGCCGAGTCCAAAATTCAGCGGTTCCCCATCTCAGCCCAGAAAGCAGGTAGAACAACTTTTTTGGTGCCTTTCAGCTGCCTACCAAGGTAGTGTAAAAACTATCAAGAGAACTCCTGTCTGGCACCTTCCCCGGTGGAGTTGTGCATGGGGTGTGTTTGGAACATTTCGTCACCAGCCAAGTCCAAAATTCAGCGGTTCCCCATCTCAGCCCAGAAAGCAGGTAGAACAACTTTTGTGGTGTCTTTCAGATGCCTACCGGAGCAATGTAAAAACTACCAGGAGAACTCCTGTCTGGCACCTTCCCCGGTGGAGTTGTGCATGGGGTGTGTTTGGAACATTTCGTCACCAGCCAAGTCCAAAATTCAGCGGTTCCCCATCTCAGCCCAGAAAGCAGGTAGAACAACTTTTGTGGTGTCTTTCAAATACCTACCAAGGTAGTGTAAAAAGTACCAAGAGAACTCCTGTCTGGCACCTTCCCCGGTGGAGTTGTGCATGGGGTGTGTTTGGAACATTTTGTCACCAGCCGAGTCCAAAATTCAGCTGTTCCCCATCTCAGCCCAGAAAGCAGGTAGAACTACTTTTGTGGTGTCTTTCAGATGCCTACCAAGGTAGTGTAAAAACTACTAAGAGAACTCCTGTCTGGCACCTTCCCCGGTGGAGTTGTGCATGGGGTGTGTTTGGAACATTTTGTCACCGGCCGAGTCCAAAATTCAGCTGTTCCCCATCTCAGCCCAGAAAGCAGGAAGAACAACTTTTGTGGTGTCCTTTTGATGCCTACCGGAGCAATGTAAAAACTACCAACAGAACTCGTCCCTGGCACCTTCGCTAGTGGAGTTGTGCAGGGGGTGTATTTATTAAAATGTTGTCACCAGCCGAGTCCAAAATTCAGCTGTTCCCCATCTCAGCCCAGAAAGCAGGTAGAACAACTTTTGTGGTGTCCTTTTGATGCCTACCGGAGCAATGTAAAAACTACCAGGAGAACTCGTCCCTGGCACCTTCGCTAGTGGAGTTGTGCATGGGGTGTATTTATTAAAATGTTGTCACCAGCTGAGTCCAAAATTCAGCTGTTCCCCATCTCAGCCCAGAAAGCAGGTAGAACAACTTTTGTGGTGCCTTTCAAATGCCTACCAAGGTAGTGTAAAAACTACCAGGAGAACTCCTTTCTGGCACCTTCCCCGGTGGAGTTGTGCATGGGGTGTGTTTGGAACATTTTGTCACCGGCCGACTCCAAAATTCAGCGGTTCCCCATCTCAGCCCAGAAAGCAGGAAGAACAACTTTTGTGGTGTCCTTTTGATGCCTACCGGAGCAATGTAAAAACTACCAGGAGAACTCGTCCCTGGCACCTTCGCTAGTGGAGTTGTGCATGGGGTGTATTTATTAAAATGTTGTCACCAGCTGAGTCCAAAATTCAGCTGTTCCCCATCTCAGCCCAGAAAGCAGGTAGAACAACTTTTGTGGTGCCTTTCAAATGCCTACCAAGGTAGTGTAAAAACTACCAGGAGAACTCCTTTCTGGCACCTTCCCCGGTGGAGTTGTGCATGGGGTGTGTTTGGAACATTTTGTCACCGGCCGACTCCAAAATTCAGCGGTTCCCCATCTCAGCCCAGAAAGCAGGTAGAACAACTTTTGTGGTGTCTTTCAGATGCCTACCGGAGCAATGTAAAAACTACCAGGAGAACTCCTGTCTGGCACCTTCCCCGGTGGAGTTGTGCATGGGGTGTTTTTGGAACATTCTGTCACCAGCCGAGTCCAAAATTCAGCGGTTCCCCATCTCAGCCCAGAAAGCAGGTAGAACAACTTTTGTGGTGCCTTTCAAATGCCTACCAAGGTAGTGTAAAAACTATCAAGAGAACTCCTGTCTGGCACCTTCCCCGGTGGAGTTGTGCATGGGGTGTGTTTGGAACATTTTGTCACCAGCCGAGTCCAAAATTCAGCTGTTCCCCATCTCAGCCCAGAAAGCAGGTAGAACAACTTTTGTAGTGTCTTTTTGATGCCTACCGGAGCAATGTAAAAACTACCAACAGAATTCATTCCTGGCACCTTCGCTAGTGGAGTTGTGCATGGTGTGTATTTATTAAAATTTTGTCACCAGCCGAGTCCAAAATTCAGCGGTTCCCCATCTCAGCCCAGAAAGCAGGTAGAACAACTTTTTTGGTGCCTTTCAGCTGCCTACCAAGGTAGTGTAAAAACTATCAAGAGAACTCCTGTCTGGCACCTTCCCCGGTGGAGTTGTGCATGGGGTGTGTTTGGAACATTTCGTCACCAGCCAAGTCCAAAATTCAGCGGTTCCCCATCTCAGCCCAGAAAGCAGGTAGAACAACTTTTGTGGTGCCTTTCAGCTGCCTACCAAGGTAGTGTAAAAACTACTAAGAGAACTCCTGTCTGGCACCTTCCCCGGTGGAGTTGTGCAGGGGGTGTGTTTGGAACATTTTGTCACCGGCCGACTCCAAAATTCAGTGGTTCCCCATTTCAGCCCAGAGAGCAGGTAGAACAACTTTTGTGGTGTCTTTCAGATGCCTACCGGAGCAATGTAAAAACTACCAGGAGAACTCCTGTCTGGCACCTTCCCCGGTGGAGTTGTGCAGGGGGTGTGTTTGGTACATTTTGTCACCGGCCGAGTCCAAAATTCAGCGGTTCCCCATCTCAGCCCAGAAAGCAGGAAGAACAACTTTTGTGGTGTCTTTCAGATGCCTACCGGAGCAATGTAAAAACTACCAGGAGAACTCCTGTCTGGCACCTTCGCTAGTGGAGTTGTGCGTGGGGTGTGTTTGGAACATTTTGTCACCGGCCGACTCCAAAATTCAGCTGTTCCCCATCTCAGCCCAGAAAGCAGGTAGAACAACTTTTGTGGTGTCCTTTTGATGCCTACCGGAGCAATGTAAAAACTACCAGGAGAACTCCTGTCTGGCACCTTCGCTAGTGGAGTTGTGCATGGGGTGTATTTATTAAAATGTTGTCACCAGCTGAGTCCAAAATTCAGCTGTTCCCCATCTCAGCCCAGAAAGCAGGTAGAACAACTTTTGTGGTGTCTTTCAGATGCCTACCGGAGCAATGTAAAAACTACCAGGAGAACTCCTGTCTGGCACCTTCCCCGGTGGAGTTGTGCATGGGGTGTGTTTGGAACATTTTGTCACCAGCCGAGTCCAAAATTCAGCGGTTCCCCATCTCAGCCCAGAAAGCAGGTAGAACAACTTTTGTCGTGCCTTTCAAATACCTACCAAGGTAGTGTAAAAAGTACCAAGAGAACTCCTGTCTGGCACCTTCCCCGGTGGAGTTGTGCATGGGGTGTGTTTGGAACATTTTGTCACCAGCCGAGTCCAAAATTCAGCGGTTCCCCATCTCAGCCCAGAAAGCAGGTAGAACAACTTTTTTGGTGCCTTTCAGATGCCTACCAAGGTAGTGTAAAAACTATCAAGAGAACTCCTGTCTGGCACCTTCCCCGGTGGAGTTGTGCATGGGGTGTGTTTGGAACATTTCGTCACCAGCCAAGTCCAAAATTCAGCGGTTCCCCATCTCAGCCCAGAAAGCAGGTAGAACAACTTTTGTGGTGTCTTTCAGCTGCCTACCAAGGTAGTGTAAAAACTACTAAGAGAACTCCAGTCTGGCACCTTCCCCGGTGGAGTTGTGCAGGGGGTGTGTTTGGAACATTTTGTCACCGGCCGACTCCAAAATTCAGTGGTTCCCCATTTCAGCCCAGAGAGCAGGTAAAACAACTTTTGTGGTGTCTTTCAGATGCCTACCGGAACAATGTAAAAACTACCAGGAGAACTCCTGTCTGGCACCTTCCCCGGTGGAGTTGTGCAGGGGGTGTGTTTGGTACATTTTGTCACCGGCCGAGTCCAAAATTCAGCGGTTCCCCATCTCAGCCCAGAAAGCAGGTAAAACAACTTTTGTGGTGTCTTTCAGGTGCCTACCGGAGCAATGTAAAAACTACCAGGAGAACTCCTGTCTGGCACCTTCGCTAGTGGAGTTGTGCATGGGGTGTGTTTGGAACATTTTGTCACCGGCCGACTCCAAAATTCAGCTGTTCCCCATCTCAGCCCAGAAAGCAGGTAGAACAACTTTTGTGGTGTCCTTTTGATGCCTACCGGAGCAATGTAAAAACTACCAGGAGAACTCGTCCCTGGCACCTTCGCTAGTGGAGTTGTGCATGGGGTGTATTTATTAAAATGTTGTCACCAGCTGAGTCCAAAATTCAGCTGTTCCCCATCTCAGCCCAGAAAGCAGGTAGAACAACTTTTGTGGTGTCTTTCAGATGCCTACCGGAGCAATGTAAAAACTCCCAGGAGAACTCCTGTCTGGCACCTTCCCCGGTGGAGTTGTGCATGGGGTGTGTTTGGAACATTCTGTCACCAGCCGAGTCCAAAATTCAGCGGTTCCCCATCTCAGCCCAGAAAGCAGGTAGAACAACTTTTGTGGTGCCTTTCAAATGCCTACCAAGGTAGTGTAAAAACTATCAAGAGAACTCCTGTCTGGCACCTTCCCCGGTGGAGTTGTGCATGGGGTGTGTTTGGAACATTTTGTCACCAGCCGAGTCCAAAATTCAGCTGTTCCCCATCTCAGCCCAGAAAGCAGGTAGAACAACTTTTGTAGTGTCTTTTTGATGCCTACCGGAGCAATGTAAAAACTACCAACAGAATTCGTTCCTGGCACCTTCGCTAGTGGAGTTGTGCATGGGGTGTATTTATTAAAATTTTGTCACCAGCCGAGTCCAAAATTCAGCGGTTCCCCATCTCAGCCCAGAAAGCAGGTAGAACAACTTTTGTGGTGCCTTTCAGCTGCCTACCAAGGTAGTGTAAAAACTATCAAGAGAACTCCTGTCTGGCACCTTCCCCGGTGGAGTTGTGCATGGGGTGTGTTTGGAACATTTTGTCACCGCCGACTCCAAAATTCAGCGGTTCCCCATCTCAGCCCAGAAAGCAGGTAGAACAACTTTTGTGGTGTCTTTCAGATGCCTACCGGAGCAATGTAAAAACTACCAGGAGAACTCCTGTCTGGCACCTTCCCCGGTGGAGTTGTGCATGGGGTGTGTTTGGAACATTTTGTCACCAGCCGAGTCCAAAATTCAGCGGTTTCCCCATCTCAGCCCAGAAAGCAGGTAGAACAACTTTTGTCGTGCCTTTCAAATACCTACCAAGGTAGTGTAAAAAAGTACCAAGAGAACTCCTGTCTGGCACCTTCCCCGGTGGAGTTGTGCATGGGGTGTGTTTGGAACATTTGTCACCAGCCGAGTCCAAAATTCAGCGGTTCCCCATCTCAGCCCAGAAAGCAGGTAGAACAACTTTTTTGGTGCCTTTCAGCTGCCTACCAAGGTAGTGTAAAAACTATCAAGAGAACTCCTGTCTGGCACCTTCCCCGGTGGAGTTGTGCATGGGGTGTGTTTGGAACATTTCGTCACCAGCCAAGTCCAAAATTCAGCGGTTCCCCATCTCAGCCCAGAAAGCAGGTAGAACAACTTTTGTGGTGTCTTTCAGCTGCCTACCAAGGTAGTGTAAAAACTACTAAGAGACTCCTGTCTGGCACCTTCCCCGGTGGAGTTGTGCATGGGGTGTGTTTGGAACATTTTGTCACCGGCCGACTCCAAAATTCAGTGGTTCCCCATTTCAGCCCAGAAAGCAGGTAGAACAACTTTTGTGGTGTCTTTCAGATGCCTACCGGAGCAATGTAAAAACTACCAGGAGAACTCCTGTCTGGCACCTTCCCCGGTGGAGTTGTGCAGGGGGTGTGTTTGGAACATTTTGTCACCGGCCGAGTCCAAAATTCAGCGGTTCCCCATCTCAGCCCAGAAAAGCAGGAAGAACAACTTTTGTGGTGTCTTTCAGATGCCTACCGGAGCAATGTAAAAACTACCAGGAGAACTCCTGTCTGGCACCTTCGCTAGTGGAGTTGTGCGTGGGGTGTGTTTGGAACATTTTGTCACCGGCCGACTCCAAAATTCAGCTGTTCCCCATCTCAGCCCAGAAAGCAGGTAGAACAACTTTTGTGGTGTCCTTTTGATGCCTACCGGAGCAATGTAAAAACTACCAGGAGAACTCCTGTCTGGCACCTTCCCCGGTGGAGTTGTGCATGGGGTGTGTTTGGAACATTCTGTCACCAGCCGAGTCCAAAATTCAGCGGTTCCCCATCTCAGCCCAGAAAGCAGGTAGAACAACTTTTGTGGTGCCTTTCAAATGCCTACCAAGGTAGTGTAAAAACTATCAAGAGAACTCCTGTCTGGCACCTTCCCCGGTGGAGTTGTGCATGGGGTGTCTTTGGAACATTTTGTCACCAGCCGAGTCCAAAATTCAGCTGTTCCCCATCTCAGCCCAGAAAGCAGGTAGAACAACTTTTGTAGTGTCTTTTTGATGCCTACCGGAGCAATGTAAAAACTACCAACAGAATTCGTTCCTGGCACCTTCGCTAGTGGAGTTGTGCATGGGGTGTATTTATTAAAATTTTGTCACCAGCCGAGTCCAAAATTCAGCGGTTCCCCATCTCAGCCCAGAAAGCAGGTAGAACAACTTTTGTGGTGCCTTTCAGCTGCCTACCAAGGTAGTGTAAAAACTATCAAGAGAACTCCTGTCTGGCACCTTCCCCGGTGGAGTTGTGCATGGGGTGTGTTTGGAACATTTCGTCACCAGCCAAGTCCAAAATTCAGCGGTTCCCCATCTCAGCCCAGAAAGCAGGTAGAACAACTTTTGTGGTGTCTTTCAGATGCCTACCGGAGCAATGTAAAAACTACCAGGAGAACTCCTGTCTGGCACCTTCCCCGGTGGAGTTGTGCATGGGGTGTGTTTGGAACATTTTGTCACCAGCCGAGTCCAAAATTCAGCGGTTCCCCATCTCAGCCCAGAAAGCAGGTAGAACAACTTTTGTCGTGCCTTTCAAATACCTACCAAGGTAGTGTAAAAACTACTAAGAGAACTCTTGTCTGGCACCTTCCCCGGTGGAGTTGTGCATGGGGTGTGTTTGGAACATTTTGTCACCAGCCGAGTCCAAAATTCAGCTGTTCCCCATCTCAGCCCAGAAAGCAGGTAGATCTACTTTTGTGGTGTCTTTCAGATGCCTACCAAGGTAGTGTAAAAACTATCAAGAGAACTCCTGTCTGGCACCTTCCCCGGTGGAGTTGTGCATGGGGTGTGTTTGGAACATTTTTTCACCGGCCAACTCCAAAATTCAGCGGTTCCCCATCTCAGCCCAGAAAGCAGGAAGAACAACTTTTGTGGTGTCCTTTTGATGCCTACCGGAGCAATGTAAAAACTACCAACAGAACTCGTCCCTGGCACCCTTCGCTAGTGGAGTTGTGCAGGGGGTGTATTTATTAAAATGTTGTCACCAGCCGAGTCCAAAATTCAGCTGTTCCCCATCTCAGCCCAGAAAGCAGGTAGAACAACTTTTGTGGTGCCTTTCAGCTGCCTACCAAGGTAGTGTAAAAACTACTAAGAGAACTCCTGTCTGGCACCTTCCCCGGTGGAGTTGTGCAGGGGGTGTGTTTGGTACATTTTGTCACCGGCCGAGTCCAAAATTCAGCGGTTCCCCATCTCAGCCCAGAAAGCAGGAAGAACAACTTTTGTGGTGTCTTTCAGATGCCTACCGGAGCAATGTAAAAACTACCAGGAGAACTCCTGTCTGGCACCTTCGCTAGTGGAGTTGTGCGTGGGGTGTGTTTGGAACATTTTGTCACCGGCCGACTCCAAAATTCAGCTGTTCCCCATCTCAGCCCAGAAAGCAGGTAGAACAACTTTTGTGGTGTCCTTTTGATGCCTACCGGAGCAATGTAAAAAACTACCAGGAGAACTCCTGTCTGGCACCTTCCCCGGTGGAGTTGTGCATGGGGTGTGTTTGGAACATTCTGTCACCAGCCGAGTCCAAAATTCAGCGGTTCCCCATCTCAGCCCAGAAAGCAGGTAGAACAACTTTTGTGGTGCCTTCAAATGCCTACCAAGGTAGTGTAAAAACTATCAAGAGAACTCCTGTCTGGCACCTTCCCCGGTGGAGTTGTGCATGGGGTGTCTTTGGAACATTTTGTCACCAGCCGAGTCCAAAATTCAGCTGTTCCCCATCTCAGCCCAGAAAGCAGGTAGAACAACTTTTAGTAGTGTCTTTTTGATGCCTACCGGAGCAATGTAAAAACTACCAACAGAATTCGTTCCTGGCACCTTCGCTAGTGGAGTTGTGCATGGGGTGTATTTATTAAAATTTTGTCACCAGCCGAGTCCAAAATTCAGCGGTTCCCCATCTCAGCCCAGAAAGCAGGTAGAACAACTTTTGTGGTGCCTTTCAGCTGCCTACCAAGGTAGTGTAAAAAACTATCAAGAGAACTCCTGTCTGGCACCTTCCCCGGTGGAGTTGTGCATGGGGTGTGTTTGGAACATTTCGTCACCAGCCAAGTCCAAAATTCAGCGGTTCCCCATCTCAGCCCAGAAAGCAGGTAGAACAACTTTTGTGGTGTCTTTCAGATGCCTACCGGAGCAATGTAAAAACTACCAGGAGAACTCCTGTCTGGCACCTTCCCCGGTGGAGTTGTGCATGGGGTGTGTTTGGAACATTTTGTCACCAGCCGAGTCCAAAATTCAGCGGTTCCCCATCTCAGCCAGAAAGCAGGTAGAACAACTTTTGTCGTGCCTTTCAAATACCTACCAAGGTAGTGTAAAAAGTACCAAGAGAACTCCTGTCTGGCACCTTCCCCGGTGGAGTTGTGCATGGGGTGTGTTTGGAACATTTTGTCACCAGCCGAGTCCAAAATTCAGCTGTTCCCCCATCTCAGCCCAGAAAGCAGGTAGAACTACTTTTGTGGTGTCTTTCAGATGCCTACCAAGGTAGTGTAAAAACTATCAAGAGAACTCCTGTCTGGCACCTTCCCCGGTGGAGTTGTGCATGGGGTGTGTTTGGAACATTTTTTCACCGGCCAACTCCAAAATTCAGCGGTTCCCCATCTCAGCCCAGAAAGCAGGAAGAACAACTTTTGTGGTGTCCTTTTGATGCCTACCGGAGCAATGTAAAAACTACCAACAGAACTCGTCCCTGGCACCTTCGCTAGTGGAGTTGTGCAGGGGGTGTATTTATTAAAATGTTGTCACCAGCCGAGTCCAAAATTCAGCTGTTCCCCATCTCAGCCCAGAAAGCAGGTAGAACAACTTTTTTGGTGCCTTTCAGCTGCCTACCAAGGTAGTGTAAAAACTACCAGGAGAACTCCTTTCTGGCACCTTCCCCGGTGGAGTTGTGCAGGGGGTGTGTTTGGAACATTTTGTCACCGGCCGACTCCAAAATTCAGCGGTTCCCCATCTCAGCCCAGAGAGCAGGTAGAACAACTTTTGTGGTGTCTTTCAGATGCCTACCGGAGCAATGTAAAAACTACCAGGAGAACTCCTGTCTGGCACCTTCCCCCGGTGGAGTTGTGCATGGGGTGTGTTTGGAACATTTTGTCACCGGCCGAGTCCAAAAATTCAGCGGTTCCCCATCTCAGCCCAGAAAGCAGGAAGAACAACTTTTGTGGTGCCTTTCAGGTGCCTACCAAGGTAGTGTAAAAACTACTAAGAGAACTCCTGTCTGGCACCTTCCCCGGTGGAGTTGTGCATGGGGTGTGTTTGGAACATTTTTTCACCGGCCGACTCCAAAATTCAGCGGTTCCCCATCTCAGCCCAGAGAGCAGGTAGAACAACTTTTGTGGTGTCTTTCAGATGCCTACCGGAGCAATGTAAAAACTACCAGGAGAACTCCTGTCTGGCACCTTCCCCGGTGGAGTTGTGCAGGGGGTGTGTTTGGAACATTTTGTCACCGCCCGACTCCAAAATTCAGCGGTTCCCCATCTCAGCCCAGAAAGCAGGTAGAACAACTTTTGTGGTGTCTTTCAGATGCCTACCGGAGCAATGTAAAAACTACCACCAGAATTCGTTCCTGGCACCTTCGCTAGTGGAGTTGTGCATGGGGTGTGTTTGGAACATTTTGTCACCGGCCGAGTCCAAAATTCAGCGGTTCCCCATCTCAGCCCAGAAAGCAGGTAGAACAACTTTTGTGGTGCCTTTCAGCTGCCTACCAAGGTAGTGTAAAAACTATCAAGAGAACTCTTGTCTGGCACCTTCCCCGGTGGAGTTGTGCATGGGGTGTGTTTGGAACATTTCGTCACCAGCCAAGTCCAAAATTCAGCGGTTCCCCATCTCAGCCCAGAAAGCAGGTAGAACTACTTTTGTGGTGTCTTTCAGATGCCTACCAAGGTAGTGTAAAAACTACCAAGAGAACTCCTGCCTGGCACCTTCCCCGGTGGAGTTGTGCATGGGGTGTGTTTGGAACATTTTTTCACCGGCCGACTCCAAAATTCAGCAGTTCCCCATCTCAGCCAGAAAGCAGGTAGAACAACTTTTGTGGTGTCCTTTTGATGCCTACCGGAGCAATGTAAAAACTACCAACAGAACTCGTCCCTGGCACCTTCGCTAGTGGAGTTGTGCAGGGGGTGTATTTATTAAAATGTTGTCACCAGCCGAGTCCAAAATTCAGCTCTTCCCCATCTCAGCCCAGAAAGCAGGTAGAACAACTTTTTTGGTGCCTTTCAGCTGCCTACCAAGGTAGTGTAAAAACTACTAAGAGAACTCCTGTCTGGCACCTTCCCCGGTGGAGTTGTGCATGGGGTGTGTTTGGAACATTTTGTCACCGGCCGACTCCAAAATTCAGCGGTTCCCCATCTCAGCCCAGAGAGCAGGTAGAACAACTTTTGTGGTGTCTTTCAGATGCCTACCGGAGCAATGTAAAAACTACCAGGAGAACTCCTGCCTGGCACCTTCCCCGGTGGAGTTGTGCATGGGGTGTGTTTGGAACATTTTGTCACCGGCCAACTCCAAAATTCAGCGGTTCCCCATCTCAGCCCAGAAAGCAGGAAGAACAACTTTTGTGGTGCCTTTCAGGTGCCTACCAAGGTAGTGTAAAAACTACTAAGAGAACTCCTGTCTGGCACCTTCCCCGGTGGAGTTGTGCATGGGGTGTGTTTGGAACATTTTTTCACCGGCCGACTCCAAAATTCAGCGGTTCCCCATCTCAGCCCAGAGAGCAGGTAGAACAACTTTTGTGGTGTCTTTCAGATGCCTACCGGAGCAATGTAAAAACTACCAGGAGAACTCCTGTCTGGCACCTTCCCCGGTGGAGTTGTGCATGGGGTGTGTTTGGAACATTTTGTCACCGGCCGACTCCAAAATTCAGCGGTTCCCCATCTCAGCCCAGAAAGCAGGTAGAACAACTTTTCTGGTGTCTTTCAGATGCCTACCGGAGCAATGTAAAAACTACCAACAGAATTCGTTCCTGGCACCTTCGCTAGTGGAGTTGTGCATGGGGTGTCTTTGGAACATTTTGTCACCGGCCGAGTCCAAAATTCAGCGGTTCCCCATCTCAGCCCAGAAAGCAGGTAGAACAACTTTTGTGGTGCCTTTCAGCTGCCTACCAAGGTAGTTTAAAAACTATCAAGAGAACTCTTGTCTGGCACCTTCCCCGGTGGAGTTGTGCATGGGGTGTGTTTGGAACATTTCGTCACCAGCCAAGTCCAAAATTCAGCGGTTCCCCATCTCAGCCCAGAAAGCAGGTAGAACTACTTTTGTGGTGTTTTTAAGATGCCTACCAAGGTAGTGTAAAAACTATTAAGAGAACTCCTGTCTGGCACCTTCCCCGGTGGAGTTGTGCATGGGGTGTGTTTGGAACATTTTTTCACCGGCCGACTCCAAAATTCAGCGGTTCCCCATCTCAGCCCAGAAAGCAGGTAGAACAACTTTTGTGGTGTCCTTTTGATGCCTACCGGAGCAATGTAAAAACTACCAACAGAACTCGTCCCTGGCACCTTCGCTAGTGGAGTTGTGCAGGGGGTGTATTTATTAAAATGTTGTCACCAGCCGAGTCCAAAATTCAGCTGTTCCCCATCTCAGCCCAGAAAGCAGGTAGAACAACTTTTTTGGTGCCTTTCAGCTGCCTACCAAGGTAGTGTAAAAACTACTAAGAGAACTCCTGTCTGGCACCTTCCCCGGTGGAGTTGTGCATGGGGTGTGTTTGGAACATTTTGTCACCGGCCGACTCCAAAATTCAGCGGTTCCCCATCTCAGCCCAGAGAGCAGGTAGAACAACTTTTGTGGTGTCTTTCAGATGCCTACCGGAGCAATGTAAAAACTACCAGGAGAACTCCTGCCTGGCACCTTCCCCGGTGGAGTTGTGCATGGGGTGTGTTTGGAACATTTTTTCACCGGCCGAGTCCAAAATTCAGCGGTTCCCCATCTCAGCCCAGAAAGCAGGAAGAACAACTTTTGTGGTGTCCTTTTGATGCCTACCGGAGCAATGTAAAAACTACCAACAGAACTCGTCCCTGGCACCTTCGCTAGTGGAGTTGTGCAGGGGGTGTATTTATTAAAATTTTGTCACCAGCCGAGTCCAAAATTCAGCTGTTCCCCATCTCAGCCCAGAAAGCAGGTAGAACAACTTTTGTGGTGCCTTTCAGCTGCCTACCAAGGTAGTGTAAAAACTACTAAGAGAACTCCTGTCTGGCACCTTCCCCGGTGGAGTTGTGCAGGGGGTGTGTTTGGAACATTTTGTCACCGGCCGACTCCAAAATTCAGCGGTTCCCCATCTCAGCCCAGAAAGCAGGTAGAACAACTTTTCTGGTGTCTTTCAGATGCCTACCAAGGTAGTGTAAAAACTATTAAGAGAACTCCTGTCTGGCACCTTCCCCGGTGGAGTTGTGCAGGGGGTGTGTTTGGAACATTTTGTCACCGGCCGACTCCAAAATTCAGTGGTTCCCCATTTCAGCCCAGAGAGCAGGTAGAACAACTTTTGTGGTGTCTTTCAGATGCCTACCGGAGCAATGTAAAAACTACCAGGAGAACTCCTGTCTGGCACCTTCCCCGGTGGAGTTGTGCATGGGGTGTGTTTGGAACATTTTGTCACCAGCCGAGTCCAAAATTCAGCGGTTCCCCATCTCAGCCCAGAAAGCAGGAAGAACAACTTTTGTGGTGCCTTTCAGGTGCCTACCAAGGTAGTGTAAAAACTACTAAGAGAACTCCTGTCTGGCACCTTCCCCGGTGGAGTTGTGCATGGGGTGTGTTTGGAACATTTTGTCACCGGCCGACTCCAAAATTCAGCGGTTCCCCATCTCAGCCCAGAGAGCAGGTAGAACAACTTTTGTGGTGTCTTTCAGATGCCTACCGGAGCAATGTAAAAACTACCAGGAGAACTCCTGCCTGGCACCTTCCCCGGTGGAGTTGTGCATGGGGTGTGTTTGGAACATTTTGTCACCGGCCAACTCCAAAATTCAGCGGTTCCCCATCTCAGCCCAGAAAGCAGGAAGAACAACTTTTGTGGTGTCTTTCAGATGCCTACCAAGGTAGTGTAAAAACTATTAAGAGAACTCCTGTCTGGCACCTTCCCCGGTGGAGTTGTGCATGGGGTGTCTTTGGAACATTTTGTCACCGGCCGACTCCAAAATTCAGCGGTTCCCCATCTCAGCCCAGAAAGCAGGTAGAACAACTTTTGTAGTGTCTTGTTGATGCCTACCGGAGCAATGTAAAAACTACCAACAGAATTCGTTCCTAGCACCTTCGCTAGTGGAGTTGTGCATGGGGTGTATTTATTAAAATTTGGTCACCAGCCGAGTCCAAAATTCAGCTGTTCCCCATCTCAGCCCAGAAAGCAGGTAGAACAACTTTTGTGGTGCCTTTCAGCTGCCTACCAAGGTAGTGTAAAAACTACTAAGAGAACTCCTGTCTGGCACCTTCCCCGGTGGAGTTGTGCATGGGGTGTGTTTGGAACATTTTGTCACCAGCCGACTCCAAAATTCAGCGGTTCCCCATCTCAGCCCAGAAAGCAGGTAGAACAACTTTTGTGGTGCCTTTCAGCTGCCTACCAAGGTAGTGTAAAAAGTATTAAGAGAACTCCTGTCTGGCACCTTCCCCGGTGGAGTTGTGCATGGGGTGTCTTTGGAACATTTTGTCACCGGCCGACTCCAAAATTCAGCGGTTCCCCATCTCAGCCCAGAAAGCAGGTAGAACAACTTTTGTGGTGTCTTTCAGATGCCTACCAAGGTAGTGTAAAAACTACTAAGAGAACTCCTGTCTGGCACCTTCCCCGGTGGAGTTGTGCATGGGGTGTGTTTGGAACATTTTGTCACCAGCCGACTCCAAAATTCAGCTGTTCCCCATCTCAGCCCAGAAAGCAGGTAGAACAACTTTTGTGGTGTCTTTCAGATGCCTACCAGAGCAATGTAAAAACTACCAGGAGAACTCCTGTCTGGCACCTTCGCTAGTGGAGTTGTGCATTGGGTGTGTTTGGAACATTTTGTCACCGGCCGACTCCAAAATTCAGCGGTTCCCCATCTCAGCCCAGAAAGCAGGTAGAACAACTTTTGTAGTGTCTTGTTGATGCCTACCGGAGCAATGTAAAAACTACCAACAGAATTCGTTCCTAGCACCTTCGCTAGTGGAGTTGTGCAGGGGGTGTATTTATTAAAATTTGGTCACCAGCCGAGTCCAAAATTCAGCTGTTCCCCATCTCAGCCCAGAAAGCAGGTAGAACAACTTTTGTGGTGCCTTTCAAATGCCTACCAAGGTAGTGTAAAAACTACTAAGAGAACTCCTGCCTGGCACCTTCCCCGGTGGAGTTGTGCATGGGGTGTGTTTGGAACATTTCGTCACCAGCCAAGTCCAAAATTCAGCGGTTCCCCATCTCAGCCCAGAAAGCAGGTAGAACAACTTTTGTGGTGTCTTTCAGATGCCTACCGGAGCAATGTAAAAACTACCAGGAGAACTCCTGTCTGGCACCTTCCCCGGTGGAGTTGTGCATGGGGTGTCTTTGGAACATTTTGTCACCGGCCGAGTCCAAAATTCAGCGGTTCCCCATCTCAGCCCAGAAAGCAGGTAGAACAACTTTTGTAGTGTCTTTTTGATGCCTACCGGAGCAATGTAAAAACTACCAACAGAATTCGTTCCTGGCACCTTCGCTAGTGGAGTCGTGCATGGGGTGTATTTATTAAAATTTTGTCACCAGCCGAGTCCAAAATTCAGCGGTTCCCCATCTCAGCCCAGAAAGCAGGTAGAACAACTTTTGTGGTGCCTTTCAGCTGCCTACCAAGGTAGTGTAAAAACTACTAAGAGAACTCCTGTCTGGCACCTTCCCCGGTGGAGTTGTGCATGGGGTGTGTTTGGAACATTTTGTCACCGGCCGAATCCAAAATTCAGCGGTTCCCCATCTCAGCCCAGAAAGCAGGTAGAACAACTTTTGTGGTGTCTTTCAGATGCCTACCGGAGCAATGTAAAAACTACCAGGAGAACTCCTGTCTGGCACCTTCCCCGGTGGAGTTGTGCATGGGGTGTGTTTGGAACATTTTGTCACCAGCCGACTCCAAAATTCAGCGGTTCCCCATCTCAGCCCAGAAAGCAGGTAAAACAACTTTTGTGGTGCCTTTCAAATGCCTACCAAGGTAGTGTAAAAACTACCAAGAGAACTCCTGCCTGGCACCTTCCCCGGTGGAGTTGTGCATGGGGTGTGTTTGGAACATTTTGTCACCGGCCGACTCCAAAATTCAGCGGTTCCCCATCTCAGCCCAGAAAGCAGGTAGAACAACTTTAGTGGTGTCCTTTTGATGCCTACCGGAGCAATGTAAAAACTACCAACAGAACTCGTCCCTGGCGCCTTCGCTAGTTCAGTTGTGCATGGGGTGTATTTATTAAAATTTTGTCACCAGCCGAGTCCAAAATTCAGCTGTTCCCCATCTCAGCCCAGAAAGCAGGTAGAACAACTTTTGTGGTGTCTTTCAGATGCCTCCTGGAGCAATATAAAAACTACCAGCAGAACTCCTGTCTGGCACCTTCCCCGGTGGAGTTGTGCATGGGGTGTGTTTGGAACATTTTGTCACCGGCCGAATCCAAAATTCAGCGGTTCCCCATCTCAGCCCAGAAAGCAGGTAGAACAACTTTTGTGGTGCCTTTCAGCTGCCTACCAAGGTAGTGTAAAAACTATTAAGAGAACTCCTGTCTGGCACCTTCCCCGGTGGAGTTGTGCAGGGGGTGTGTTTGGAACATTTTGTCACCGGCCGACTCCAAAATTCAGCGGTTCCCCATCTCAGCCCAGAAAGCAGGTAGAACAACTTTTGTGGTGTCTTTCAGATGCCTACCGGAGCAATGTAAAAACTACCAGGAGAACTCCTGTCTGGCACCTTCCCCGGTGGAGTTGTGCATGGGGTGTGTTTGGAACATTTTGTCACCAGCCGAGTCCAAAATTCAGCGGTTCCCCATCTCAGCCCAGAAAGCAGGTAGAACAACTTTTGTGGTGCCTTTCAAATGCCTACCAAGGTAGTGTAAAAACTACCAAGAGAACTCCTGTCTGGCACCTTCCCCGGTGGAGTTGTGCATGGGGTGTCTTTGGAACATTTTGTCACCGGCCGAGTCCAAAATTCAGCGGTTCCCCATCTCAGCCCAGAAAGCAGGTAGAACAACTTTTGTGGTGTCTTTCAAATGCCTACCAAGGTAGTGTAAAAACTACTAAGAGAACTCCTGTCTGGCACCTTCCCCGGTGGAGTTGTGCATGGGGTGTGTTTGGAACATTTTTTCACCAGCCGACTCCAAAATTCAGCGGTTCCCCATCTCAGCCCAGAAAGCAGGTAGAACAACTTTTGTGGTGTCTTTCAGATGCCTACCGGAGCAATGTAAAAACTACCAGGAGAACTCCTGTCTGGCACCTTCCCCGGTGGAGTTGTGCATGGGGTGTGTTTGGAACATTTTGTCACCAGCCAAGTCCAAAATTCAGCGGTTCCCCATCTCAGCCCAGAAAGCAGGTAGAACAACTTTTGTGGTGTCTTTCAGATGCCTACCGGAGCAATGTAAAAACTACCAGGAGAACTCCTGTCTGGCACCTTCCCCGGTGGAGTTGTGCATGTGGTGTGTTTGGAACATTTTGTCACCGGCCGACTCCAATATTCAGCGATTCCCCATCTCAGCCCAGAAAGCAGGTAGAACAACTTTTGTGGTGTCCTTTTGATGCCTACAGGAGCAATGTAAAAACTACCAAGAGAACTCGTCCCTGGCACCTTCGCTAGTGGAGTTGTGCATGGGGTGTGTTTGGAACATTTTTTCACCGGCCGAGTCCAAAATTCAGCGGTTCCTCATCTCAGCCCAGAAAGCAGGTAGAACAACTTTTGTGGTGTCTTTCAGATGCCTACCGGAGCAATGTAAAAACTACCAGGAGAACTCCTGTCTGGCACCTTCCCCGGTGGAGTTGTGCATGGGGTGTGTTTGGAACATTTTGTCACCGGCCGAATCCAAAATTCAGCGGTTCCCCATCTCAGCCCAGAAAGCAGGTAGAACAACTTTTGTGGTGTCTTTCAGATGCCTACCGGAGCAATGTAAAAACTACCAGGAGAACTCCTGTCTGGCACCTTCGCTAGTGGAGTTGTGCGTGGGGTGTGTTTGGAACATTTTGTCACCGGCCGACTCCAAAAGTCAGCGGTTCCCCATCTCAGCCCAGAAAGCAGGTAGAACAACTTTTGTGGTGCCTTTCAGCTGCCTACCAAGGTAGTGTAAAAACTACCAAGAGAACTCCTGCCTGGCACCTTCCCCGGTGGAGTTGTGCAGGGGGTGTGTTTGGAACATTTTGTCACCGGCCGAGTCCAAAATTCAGCGGTTCCCCATCTCAGCCCAGAAAGCAGGTAGAACAACTTTTGTGGTGCCTTTCAGGTGCCTACCAAGGTAGTGTAAAAACTACCAGGAGAACTCTTGTCTGGCACCTTCCCCGGTGGAGTTGTGCATGGGGTGTGTTTGGAACATTTTGTCACCGGCCGACTCCAAAATTCAGCGGTTCCCCATCTCAGCCCAGAAAGCAGGTAGAACAACTTTTGTGGTGTCTTTCAGATGCCTACCAAGGTAGTGTAAAAACTACTAAGAGAACTCCTGTCTGGCACCTTCCCCGGTGGAGTTGTGCAGGGGGTGTGTTTGGAACATTTTTTCACCAGCCGACTCCAAAATTCAGCGGTTCCCCATCTCAGCCCAGAAAGCAGGTAGAACAACTTTTGTGGTGTCTTTCAGATGCCTACCGGAGCAATGTAAAAACTACCAGGAGAACTCCTGTCTGGCACCTTCCCCGGTGGAGTTGTGCATGGGGTGTGTTTGGAACATTTTGTCACCGGCCGAGTCCAAAATTCAGCGATTCCCCATCTCAGCCCAGAAAGCAGGAAGAACAACTTTTGTGGTGTCCTTTTGATGCCTACCGGAGCAATGTAAAAACTACCAACAGAACTCGTCCCTGGCACCTTCGCTAGTGGAATTGTGCATGGGGTGTGTTTGGAACATTTTTTCACCGGCCGAGTCCAAAATTCAGCGGTTCCCCATCTCAGCCCAGAAAGCAGGTAGAACAACTTTTGTGGTGTCTTTCAGATGCCTACCGGAGCAATGTAAAAACTACCAGGAGTACTCCTGTCTGGCACCTTCCCCGGTGGAGTTGTGCATGGGGTGTGTTTGGAACATTTTGTCACCGGCCGACTCCAAAATTCAGCGGTTCCCCATCTCAGCCCAGAAAGCAGGTAGAACAACTTTTGTGGTGTCTTTCAGATGCCTACCGGAGCAATGTAAAAACTACCAGGAGAACTCCTGTCTGGCACCTTCCCCGGTGGAGTTGTGCATGGGGTGTGTTTGGAACATTTTGTCACCAGCCGACTCCAAAATTCAGCTGTTCCCCATCTCAGCCCAGAAAGCAGGTAGAACAACTTTTGTGGTGTCTTTCAGATGCCTACCGGAGCAATGTAAAAACTACCAGGAGAACTCCTGTCTGGCACCTTCCCCGGTGGAGTTGTGCATGGGGTGTGTTTGGAACATTTTGTCACCGGCCGAATCCAAAATTCAGCGGTTCCCCATCTCAGCCCAGAAAGCAGGTAGAACAACTTTTGTGGTGTCCTTTTGATGCCTACAGGAGCAATGTATAAACTACCAGGAGAACTCCTGTCTGGCACCTTCCCCGGTGGAGTTGTGCATGGGGTGTGTTTGGAACATTTTGTCACCGGCCGAGTCCAAAATTCAGCGGTTCCCCATCTCAGCCCAGAAAGCAGGTAGAACAACTTTTGTGGTGTCTTTCAGATGCCTACCGGAGCAATGTAAAAACTACCAGGAGAACTCCTGTCTGGCACCTTCCCCGGTGGAGTTGTGCATGGGGTGTGTTTGGAACATTTTGTCACCAGCCGAGTCCAAAATTCAGCTGTTCCCCATCTCAGCCCAGAAAGCAGGTAGAACAACTTTTGTGGTGTCTTTCAGATGCCTACCAAGGTAGTGTAAAAACTACCAGGAGAACTCCTGTCTGGCACCTTCCCCGGTGGAGTTGTGCATGGGGTGTGTTTGGAACATTTTGTCACCGGCCGACTCCAAAATTCAGCGGTTCCCCATCTCAGCCCAGAAAGCAGGTAGAACAACTTTTGTGGTGTCCTTTTGATGCCTACCGGAGCAATGTAAAAACTACCAACAGAACTCGTCCCTGGCACCTTCGCTAGTGGAGTTGTGCATGGGGTGTATTTATTAAAATTTTGTCACCGGCCGAGTCCAAAATTCAGCGGTTCCCCATCTCAGCCCAGAAAGCAGGTAGAACAACTTTTGTGGTGCCTTTCAGCTGCCTACCAAGGTAGTGTAAAAACTACCAGGAAAACTCCTGTCTGGCACCTTCCCTAGTGGAGTTGTGCATGGGGTGTGTTTGGAACATTTTGTCACCGGCCGACTCCAAAATTCAGCGGTTCCCCATCTCAGCCCAGAAAGCAGGTAGAACAACTTTTGTGGTGTCTTTCAGATGCCTACCAGAGCAATGTAAAAACTACCAGGAGAACTCCTGTCTGGCACCTTCCCCGGTGGAGTTGTGCTTGGGGTTTGTTTGGAACATTTTGTCACCGGCCGACTCCAAAATTCAGCGGTTCCCCATCTCAGCCCAGAAAGCAGGTAGAACAACTTTTGTAGTGTCTTTTTGATGCCTACCAAGGTAGCGTAAAAACTACCAAGAGAACTCCTGTCTGGCACCTTCCCCGGTGGAGTTGTGCATGGGGTGTGTTTGGAACATTTTGTCACCGGCCGAGTCCAAAATTCAGCGGTTCCCCATCTCAGCCCAGAAAGCAGGAAGAACAACTTTTGTGGTGTCCTTTTGATGCCTACAGGAGCAATGTAAAAACTACCAGGAGAACTCCTGTCTGGCACCTTCCCCGGTGGAGTTGTGCATGGGGTGTGTTTGGAACATTTTGTCACCGGCCGAGTCCAAAATTCAGCGGTTCCCCATCTCAGCCCAGAAAGCAGGTAGAACAACTTTTGTGGTGTCTTTCAGATGCCTACCGGAGCAATGTAAAAACTACCAGGAGAACTCCTGTCTGGCACCTTCCCCGGTGGAGTTGTGCATGGGGTGTGTTTGGAACATTTTGTCACCGGCCGACTCCAAAATTCAGCGGTTCCCCATCTCAGCCCAGAAAGCAGGTAGAACAACTTTTTTGTGGTGTCTTTCAGATGCCTACCAGAGCAATGTAAAAACTACCAGGAGAACTCCTGTCTGGCACCTTCCCCGGTGGAGTTGTGCATGGGGTGTGTTTGGAACATTTTGTCACCGGCCGACTCCAAAATTCAGCGGTTCCCCATCTCAGCCCAGAAAGCAGGTAGAACAACTTTTGTGGTGTCTTTCAGATGCCTACCGGAGCAATGTAAAAACTACCAGGAGAACTCCTGTCTGGCACCTTCCCCGGTGGAGTTGTGCATGGGGTGTGTTTGGAACATTTTGTCACCGGCCGAGTCCAAAATTCAGCGGTTCCTCATCTCAGCCCAGAAAGCAGGTAGAACAACTTTTGTGGTGTCTTTCAGATGCCTACCGGAGCAATGTAAAAACTACCAGGAGAACTCCTGTCTGGCACCTTCCCCGGTGGAGTTGTGCATGGGGTGTGTTTGGAACATATTGTCACCGGCCGAGTCCAAAATTCAGCGGTTCCTCATCTCAGCCCAGAAAGCAGGTAGAACAACTTTTGTGGTGTCTTTCAGATGCCTACCGGAGCAATGTAAAAACTACCAGGAGAACTCCTGTCTGGCACCTTCCCCGGTGGAGTTGTGCATGGGGTGTGTTTGGAACATTTTGTCACCGGCCGAGTCCAAAATTCAGCGGTTCCCCATCTCAGCCCAGAAAGCAGGTAGAACAACTTTTGTGGTGCCTTTCAGCTGCCTACCAAGGTAGTGTAAAAACTATCAAGAGAACTCTTGTCTGGCACCTTCCCTAGTGGAGTTGTGCATGGGGTGTGTTTGGAACATTTTTTCACCGGCCGACTCCAAAATTCAGCTGTTCCCCATCTCAGCCCAGAAAGCAGGTAGAACAACTTTTGTGGTGTCCTTTTGATGCCTACCGGAGCAATGTAAAAACTACCAGGAGAACTCCTGTCTGGCACCTTCCCCGGTGGAGTTGTGCATGGGGTGTGTTTGGAACATTTTGTCACCGGCCGACTCCAAAATTCAGCTGTTCCCCATCTCAGCCCAGAAAGCAGGTAGAACAACTTTTGTGGTGTCTTTCAGATGCCTACCGGAGCAATGTAAAAACTACCAGGAGAACTCCTGTCTAGCACCTTCCCCGGTGGAGTTGTGCATGGGGTGTGTTTGGAACATTTTGTTACCGGCCGAGTCCAAAATTCAGCGGTTCCCCATCTCAGCCCAGAAAGCAGGTAGAACAACTTTTGTGGTGTCTTTCAGATGCCTACCAAGGTAGTGTAAAAACTACCAGGAGAACTCCTGTCTGGCACCTTCCCCGGTGGAGTTGTGCATGGGGTGTGTTTGGAACATTTTGTCACCGGCCTAGTCCAAAATTCAGCGGTTCGTCATCTCAGCCCAGAAAGCAGGTAGAACAACTTTTGTGGTGTCTTTCAGATGCCTACCGGAGCAATGTAAAAACTACCAGGAGAACTCCTGTCTGGCACCTTCCCCGGTGGAGTTGTGCATGGGGTGTGTTTGGAACATTTTGTCACCGGCCGACTCCAAAATTCAGAGGTTCCCCATCTCAGCCCAGAAAGCAGGTAGAACAACTTTTGTGGTGTCTTTCAGATGCCTACCGGAGCAATGTAAAAACTACCAGGAGAACTCCTGTCTGGCACCTTCCCCGGTGGAGTTGTGCATGGGGTGTGTTTGGAACATTTTGTCACCAGCCGAGTCCAAAATTCAGCGGTTCCCCATCTCAGCCCAGAGAGCAGGTAGAACAACTTTTGTGGTGCCTTTCAAATGCCTACCAAGGTAGTGTAAAAACTACCAAGAGAACTCCTGTCTGGCACCTTCCCCGGTGGAGTTGTGCATGGGGTGTGTTTGGAACATTTTGTCACCGGCCGAGTCCAAAATTCAGCGGTTCCCCATCTCAGCCCAGAAAGCAGGTAGAACAACTTTTTTGGTGTCCTTTTGATGCCTACCGGAGCAATGTAAAAACTACCAACAGAACTCGTCCCTGGCACCTTCGCTAGTGGAGTAGTGCATGGGGTGTATTTATTAAAATTTTGTCACCGGCCGAGTCCAAAATTCAGCGGTTCCCCATCTCAGCCCAGAAAGCAGGTAGAACAACTTTTGTGGTGCCTTTCAGCTGCCTACCAAGGTAGTGTAAAAACTACCAGGAAAACTCCTGTCTGGCACCTTCCCTAGTGGAGTTGTGCATGGGGTGTGTTTGGAACATTTTGTCACCGGCCGACTCCAAAATTCAGCGGTTCCCCATCTCAGCCCAGAGAGCAGGTAGAACAACTTTTGTGGTGTCTTTCAGATGCCTACCAGAGCAATGTAAAAACTACCAGGAGAACTCCTGCCTGGCACCTTCCCCGGTGGAGTTGTGCATGGGGTGTGTTTGGAACATTTTGTCACCGGCCAACTCCAAAATTCAGCGGTTCCCCATCTCAGCCCAGAAAGCAGGAAGAACAACTTTTGTGGTGCCTTTCAGGTGCCTACCAAGGTAGTGTAAAAACTACTAAGAGAACTCCTGTCTGGCACCTTCCCCGGTGGAGTTGTGCATGGGGTGTGTTTGGAACATTTTTTCACCGGCCGACTCCAAAATTCAGCGGTTCCCCATCTCAGCCCAGAGAGCAGGTAGAACAACTTTTGTGGTGTCTTTCAGATGCCTACCGGAGCAATGTAAAAACTACCAGGAGAACTCCTGTCTGGCACCTTCCCCGGTGGAGTTGTGCAGGGGGTGTGTTTGGAACATTTTGTCACCGGCCGACTCCAAAATTCAGCGGTTCCCCATCTCAGCCCAGAAAGCAGGTAGAACAACTTTTGTGGTGTCTTTCAGATGCCTACCGGAGCAATGTAAAAACTACCACCAGTATTCGTTCCTGGCACCTTCGCTAGTGGAGTTGTGCATGGGGTGTCTTTGGAACATTTTGTCACCGGCCAAGTCCAAAATTCAGCTGTTCCCCATCTCAGCCCAGAAAGCAGGTAGAACAACTTTTGTGGTGCCTTTCAAATGCCTACCAAGGTAGTGTAAAAACTATTAAGAGAACTCCTGTCTGGCACCTTCCCCGGTGGAGTTGTGCAGGGGGTGTGTTTGGAACATTTTGTCACCGGCTGACTCCAAAATTCAGCGGTTCCCCATCTCAGCCCAGAAAGCAGGAAGAACAACTTTTCTGGTGTCTTTCAGATGCCTACCAAGGTAGTGTAAAAACTATTAAGAGAACTCCTGTCTGGCACCTTCCCCGGTGGAGTTGTGCATGGGGTGTGTTTGGAACATTTTGTCACCAGCCGACTCCAAAATTCAGCGGTTCCCCATCTCAGCCCAGAAAGCAGGTAGAACAACTTTTGTGGTGCCTTTCAGATGCCTACCAAGGTAGTGTAAAAACTACCAGGAGAACTCCTGTCTGGCACCTTCCCCGGTGGAGTTGTGCATGGGGTGTGTTTGGAACATTTTGTCACCGGCTGACTCCAAAATTCAGCGGTTCCCCATCTCAGCCCAGAAAGCAGGAAGAACAACTTTTGTAGTGTCTTGTTGATGCCTACCGGAGCAATGTAAAAACTACCAACAGAATTCGTTCCTAGCACCTTCGCTAGTGGAGTTGTGCATGGGGTGTATTTATTAAAATTTGGTCACCAGCCGAGTCCAAAATTCAGCGGTTCCCCATCTCAGCCCAGAAAGCAGGTAGAACAACTTTTGTGGTGTCTTTCAGATGCCTACCGGAGCAATGTAAAAACTACCAGGAGAACTCCTGTCTGGCACCTTCCCCGGTGCAGTTGTGCATGGGGTGTGTTTGGACATTTTGTCACCAGCCGACTCCAAAATTCAGCTGTTCCCCATCTCAGCCCAGAAAGCAGGTAGAACAACTTTTGTGGTGCCTTTCAGCTGCCTACCAAGGTAGTGTAAAAACTACTAAGAGAACTCCTGTCTGGCACCTTCCCCGGTGGAGTTGTGCAGGGGGTGTGTTTGGAACATT
This sequence comes from Falco biarmicus, assembly GCF_023638135.1. Taxonomy (NCBI): domain Eukaryota; kingdom Metazoa; phylum Chordata; class Aves; order Falconiformes; family Falconidae; genus Falco; species Falco biarmicus. The sequence goes on along the minus strand of NW_026611692.1, from coordinate 129,144 downwards.
TTGTCACCGGCCGACTCCAAAATTCAGCGGTTCCCCATCTCAGCCCAGAAAGCAGGTAGAACAACTTTTCTGGTGTCTTTCAGATGCCTACCAAGGTAGTGTAAAAACTATTAAGAGAACTCCTGTCTGGCACCTTCCCCGGTGGAGTTGTGCATGGGGTGTGTTTGGAACATTTTGTCACCGGCCGAGTCCAAAATTCAGCGGTTCCCCATCTCAGCCCAGAGAGCAGGTAGAACAACTTTTGTGGTGTCCTTTTGATGCCTACCGGAGCAATGTAAAAACTACCAGGAGAACTCCTGTCTGGCACCTTCCCCGGTGGAGTTGTGCATGGGGTGTGTTTGGAACATTTTGTCACCAGCCGACTCCAAAATTCAGCGGTTCCCCATCACAGCCCAGAAAGCAGGAAGAACAACTTTTGTGGTGCCTTTCAGGTGCCTACCAAGGCAGTGTAAAAACTACTAAGAGAACTCCTGTCTGGCACCTTCCCCGGTGGAGTTGTGCATGGGGTGTGTTTGGAACATTTTGTCACCAGCCGACTCCAAAATTCAGCTGTTCCCCATCTCAGCCCAGAAAGCAGGTAAAACAACTTTTGTGGTGTCTTTCAGGTGCCTACCAAGGTAGTTTAAAAACTACCAGGAGAACTCCATTCTGGCACCTTCCCCGGTGGAGTTGTGCATGGGGTGTGTTTGGAACATTTCGTCACCGGCCGAGTCCAAAATTCAGCGGTTCCCCATCTCAGCCCAGAAAACAGGTAGAACAACTTTTGTGGTGTCTTTCAGATGCCTACCGGAGCAATGTAAAATCTACCAGGAGAACTCCTGGCTGGCACCTTCCCCGGTGGAGTTGTGCATGGGGTGTGTTTGGAACATTTTGTCACCAGCCGACTCCAAAATTCAGCGGTTCCCCATCTCAGCCCAGAAAGCAGGTAGAACAACTTTTGTGGTGTCTTTCAGATGCCTACCAAGGCAGTGTAAAAACTACTAAGAGAACTCTTGTCTGGCACCTTCCCCGGTGGAGTTGTGCATGGGGTGTGTTTGGAACATTTTGTCACCGGCCGACTCCAAAATTCAGCGGTTCCCCATCTCAGCCCAGAAAGCAGGAAGAACAACTTTTGTGGTGTCTTTCAGATGCCTACCGGAGCAATGTAAAAACTACCAGGAGAACTCCTGTCTGGCACCTTCCCCGGTGGAGTTGTGCATGGGGTGTGTTTGGAACATTTTGTCACCAGCCGAGTCCAAAATTCAGCCGTTCCCCATCTCAGCCCAGAAAGCAGGAAGAACAACTTTTGTGGTGCCTTTCAGGTGCCTACCAAGGTAGTGTAAAAACTACTAAGAGAACTCCTGTCTGGCACCTTCCCCGGTGGAGTTGTGCATGGGGTGTGTTTGGAACATTTTGTCACCAGCCGAGTCCAAAATTCAGCGGTTCCCCATCTCAGCCCAGAAAGCAGGAAGAACAACTTTTGTGGTGTCCTTTTGATGCCTACCGGAGCAATGTAAAAACTACCAGGAGAACTCGTCCCTGGCACCTTCGCTAGAGAAGTTGTGCATGGGGTGTATTTATTAAAATTTTGTCACCAGCCGAGTCCTGAATTCTGCTGTTCCCCATCTCAGCCCAGAAAGCAGGTAGAACAACTTTTGTGGTGCCTTTCAGCTGCCTACCAAGGCAGTGTAAAAACTACCAAGAGAACTCCTGTCTGGCACCTTCCCCGGTGGAGTTGTGCATGGGGTGTGTTTGGAACATTTTGTCACCAGCCGACTCCAAAATTCAGCGGTTCCCCATCTCAGCCCAGAGAGCAGGTAGAACAACTTTTGTGGTGTCTTTCAGATGCCTACCGGAGCAATGTAAAAACTACCAGGAGAACTCCTGCCTGGCACCTTCCCCGGTGGAGTTGTGCATGGGGTGTGTTTGGAACATTTTGTCACCAGCCGAGTCCAAAATTCAGCCGTTCCCCATCTCAGCCCAGAAAGCAGGAAGAACAACTTTTGTGGTGCCTTTCAGGTGCCTACCAAGGCAGTGTAAAAACTACTAAGAGAACTCCTGTCTGTCACCTTCCCCGGTGGAGTTGTGCATGGGGTGTCTTTGGAACATTTTGTCACCGGCCGACTCCAAAATTCAGCGGTTCCCCATCTCAGCCCAGAAAGCAGGTAGAACAACTTTTGTGGTGTCTTTCAGATGCCTACCGGAGCAATGTAAAAACTACCAGGAGAACTCCTGTCTGGCACCTTCCCCGGTGGAGTTGTGCATGGGGTGTGTTTGGAACATTTTGTCACCAGCCGACTCCAAAATTCAGCTGTTCCCCATCACAGCCCAGAAAGCAGGTAGAACAACTTTTGTGGTGCCTTTCAGCTACCTACCAAGGTAGTGTAAAAACTACTAAGAGAACTCCTGTCTGGCACCTTCCCCGGTGGAGTTGTGCAGGGGGTGTGTTTGGAACATTTTGTCACCGGCCGACTCCAAAATTCAGCTGTTCCCCATCTCAGCCCACAAAGCAGGTAAAACAACTTTTGTGGTGTCTTTCAGGTGCCTACCAAGGTAGTTTAAAAACTACCAGGAGAACTCCATTCTGGCACCTTCCCCGGTGGAGTTGTGCATGGGGTGTGTTTGGAACATTTCGTCACCAGCCAAGTCCAAAATTCAGCGGTTCCCCATCTCAGCCCAGAAAACAGGTAGAACAACTTTTGTGGTGTCTTTCAGATGCCTACCGGAGCAATGTAAAATCTACCAGGAGAACTCCTGGCTGGCACCTTCCCCGGTGGAGTTGTGCATGGGGTGTGTTTGGAACATTTTGTCACCAGCCAACTCCAAAATTCAGCGGTTCCCCATCTCAGCCCAGAAAGCAGGTAGAACAACTTTTGTGGTGTCTTTCAGATGCCTACCAAGGCAGTGTAAAAACTACTAAGAGAACTCTTGTCTGGCACCTTCCCCGGTGGAGTTGTGCATGGGGTGTGTTTGGAACATTTTGTCACCGGCCGACTCCAAAATTCAGCGGTTCCCCATCTCAGCCCAGAAAGCAGGAAGAACAACTTTTGTGGTGTCTTTCAGATGCCTACCGGAGCAATGTAAAAACTACCAGGAGAACTCCTGTCTGGCACCTTCCCCGGTGGAGTTGTGCATGGGGTGTGTTTGGAACATTTTGTCACCAGCCGAGTCCAAAATTCAGCCGTTCCCCATCTCAGCCCAGAAAGCAGGAAGAACAACTTTTGTGGTGCCTTTCAGGTGCCTACCAAGGTAGTGTAAAAACTACTAAGAGAACTCCTGTCTGGCACCTTCCCCGGTGGAGTTGTGCATGGGGTGTGTTTGGAACATTTTGTCACCAGCCGAGTCCAAAATTCAGCCATTCCCCATCTCAGCCCAGAAAGCAGGAAGAACAACTTTTGTGGTGCCTTTCAGGTGCCTACCAAGGTAGTGTAAAAACTACTAAAAGAACTCCTGTCTGGCACCTTCCCCGGTGGAGTTGTGCATGGGGTGTCTTTGGAACATTTTGTCACCGGCCGACTCCAAAATTCAGCGGTTCCCCATCTCAGCCCAGAAAGCAGGTAGAACAACTTTTGTGGTGTCTTTCAGATGCCTACCGGAGCAATGTAAAAACTACCAGGAGAACTCCTGTCTGGCACCTTCCCCGGTGGAGTTGTGCATGGGGTGTGTTTGGAACATTTTGTCACCGGCCGACTCCAAAATTCAGCGGTTCCCCATCTCAGCCCAGAAAGCAGGAAGAACAACTTTTGTGGTGTCCTTTTGATGCCTACCGGAGCAATGTAAAAACTACCAGGAGAACTCGTCCCTGGCACCTTCGCTAGAGAAGTTGTGCATGGGGTGTATTTATTAAAATTTTGTCACCAGCCGAGTCCTGAATTCTGCTGTTCCCCATCTCAGCCCAGAAAGCAGGTAGAACAACTTTTGTGGTGCCTTTCAGCTGCCTACCAAGGCAGTGTAAAAACTACCAAGAGAACTCCTGTCTGGCACCTTCCCCGGTGGAGTTGTGCATGGGGTGTGTTTGGAACATTTTGTCACCAGCCGACTCCAAAATTCAGCGGTTCCCCATCTCAGCCCAGAGAGCAGGTAGAACAACTTTTGTGGTGTCTTTCAGATGCCTACCGGAGCAATGTAAAAACTACCAGGAGAACTCCTGCCTGGCACCTTCCCCGGTGGAGTTGTGCATGGGGTGTGTTTGGAACATTTTGTCACCAGCCGAGTCCAAAATTCAGCCGTTCCCCATCTCAGCCCAGAAAGCAGGAAGAACAACTTTTGTGGTGCCTTTCAGGTGCCTACCAAGGCAGTGTAAAAACTACTAAGAGAACTCCTGTCTGTCACCTTCCCCGGTGGAGTTGTGCATGGGGTGTCTTTGGAACATTTTGTCACCGGCCGACTCCAAAATTCAGCGGTTCCCCATCTCAGCCCAGAAAGCAGGTAGAACAACTTTTGTGGTGTCTTTCAGATGCCTACCGGAGCAATGTAAAAACTACCAGGAGAACTCCTGTCTGGCACCTTCCCCGGTGGAGTTGTGCATGGGGTGTGTTTGGAACATTTTGTCACCAGCCGAGTCCAAAATTCAGCGGTTCCCCATCTCAGCCCAGAAAGCAGGTAGAACAACTTTTGTCGTGCCTTTCAAATGCCTACCAAGGTAGTGTAAAAACTACCAAGAGAACTCCTGTCTGGCACCTTCCCCGGTGGAGTTGTGCATGGGTTGTGTTTGGAACATTTTGTCACCGGCCGACTCCAAAATTCAGCTGTTCCCCATCTCAGCCCAGAAAGCAGGTAGAACAACTTTTGTGGTGCCTTTCAGCTGCCTACCAAGGTAGTGTAAAAACTATTAAGAGAACTCCTGTCTGGCACCTTCCCCGGTGGAGTTGTGCATGGGGTGTGTTTGGAACATTTTGTCACCGGCCGACTCCAAAGTTCAGCGGTTCCCCATCTCAGCCCAGAGAGCAGGTAGAACAACTTTTGTGGTGTCTTTCAGATGCCTACCGGAGCATTGTAAAAACTACCAGGAGAACTCCTGTCTGGCACCTTCCCCGGTGGAGTTGTGCATGGGGTGTTTTTGGAACATTTTGTCACCGGCCGACTCCAAAATTCAGCGGTTCCCCATCTCAGCCCAGAAAGCAGGTAGAACAACTTTTCTGGTGTCTTTCAGATGCCTACCGGAGCAATGTAAAATCTACCAGGAGAACTCCTGTCTGGCACCTTCCCCGGTGGAGTTGTGCATGGGGTGTGTTTGGAACATTTTGTCACCGGCCGACTCCAAAATTCAGCGGTTCCCCATCTCAGCCCAGAAAGCAGGTAGAACAACTTTTGTGGTGTCCTTTTGATGCCTACCGGAGCAATGTAAAAACTACCAGGAGAACTCGTCCCTGGCACCTTCGCTAGTGGAGGTGTGCAGGGGGTGTATTTATTAAAATTTGGTCACCAGCCGAGTCCAAAATTCAGCTGTTCCCCATCTCAGCCCAGAAAGCAGGTAGAACAACTTTTGTGGTGCCTTTCAGCTGCCTACCAAGGTAGTGTAAAAACTACTAAGAGAACTCCTGTCTGGCACCTTCCCCGGTGGAGTTGTGCAGGGGGTGTGTTTGGAACATTTTGTCACCGGCCGACTCCAAAATTCAGCGGTTCCCCATCTCAGCCCAGAAAGCAGGTAGAACAACTTTTGTGGTGTCTTTCAGATGCCTACCAAGGTAGTGTAAAAACTATTAAGAGAACTCCTGTCTGGCACCTTCCCCGGTGGAGTTGTGCATGGGGTGTGTTTGGAACATTTTGTCACCAGCCGAGTCCAAAATTCAGCTGTTCCCCATCTCAGCCCAGAAAGCAGGTAAAACAACTTTTGTGGTGTCTTTCAGGTGCCTACCAAGGTAGTTTAAAAACTACCAGGAGAACTCCTGTCTGGCACCTTCCCCGGTGGAGTTTTGCATGGGGTGTTTTTGGAACATTTTGTCACCGGCCGACTCCAAAATTCAGCGGTTCCCCATCTCAGCCCAGAAAGCAGGTAGAACAACTTTTGTGGTGTCTTTCAGATGCCTACCGGAGCAATGTAAAAACTACCAGGAGAACTCCTGTCTGGCACCTTCCCCGGTGGAGTTGTGCATGGGGTGTGTTTGGAACATTTTGTCACCGGCCGACTCCAAAATTCAGCGGTTCCCCATCTCAGCCCAGAAAGCAGGTAGAACAACTTTTCTGGTGTCTTTCAGATGCCTACCGGAGCAATGTAAAAACTACCAACAGAATTCGTTCCTAGCACCTTCGCTAGTGGAGTTGTGCATGGGGTGTATTTATTAAAATTTGGTCACCAGCCGAGTCCAAAATTCAGCGGTTCCCCATCTCAGCCCAGAAAGCAGGTAGAACAACTTTTGTGGTGCCTTTCAGCTGCCTACCAAGGTAGTGTAAAAACTATTAAGAGAACTCCTGTCTGGCACCTTCCCCGGTGGAATTGTGCATGGGGTGTGTTTGGAACATTTTGTCACCGGCCGACTCCAAAATTCAGCGGCTCCCCATCTCAGCCCAGAGAGCAGGTAGAACAACTTTTGTGGTGTCTTTCAGATGCCTACCGGAGCAATGTAAAAACTACCACCAGAATTCGTCCCTGGCACCTTCGCTAGTGGAGTTGTGCATGGGGTGTCTTTGGAACATTTTGTCACCGGCCGAGTCCAAAATTCAGCGGTTCCCCATCTCAGCCCAGAAAGCAGGTAGAACAACTTTTGTAGTGTCTTTTTGATGCCTACCGGAGCAATGTAAAAACTACCAACAGAATTCGTTCCTGGCACCTTCCCCTGTGGAGTTGTGCATGGGGTGTATTTATTAAAATTTTGTCACCAGCCGAGTCCAAAATTCAGCGGTTCCCCATCTCAGCCCAGAGAGCAGGTAGAACAACTTTTGTGGTGCCTTTCAGCTGCCTACCAAGGTAGTGTAAAAACTACTAAGAGAACTCCTGTCTGGCACCTTCCCCGGTGGAGTTGTGCAGGGGGTGTGTTTGGAACATTTTGTCACCAGCCGACTCCAAAATTCAGCGGTTCCCCATCTCAGCCCAGAAAGCAGGTAGAACAACTTTTGTGGTGTCTTTCAGATGCCTACCAAGGTAGTGTAAAAACTATTAAGAGAACTCCTGTCTGGCACCTTCCCCGGTGGAGTTGTGCATGGGGTGTCTTTGGAACATTTTGTCACCGGCCGACTCCAAAATTCAGCGGTTCCCCATCTCAGCCCAGAAAGCAGGTAGAACAACTTTTGTGGTGCCTTTCAGGTGCCTACCAAGGTAGTGTAAAAACTATCAAGAGAACTCCTGTCTGGCACCTTCCCCGGTGGAGTTGTGCATGGGGTGTGTTTGGAACATTTTGTCACCGGCCGACTCCAAAATTCAGCGGTTCCCCATCTCAGCCCAGAAAGCAGGTAGAACAACTTTTGTGGTGTCTTTCAGATGCCTACCGGAGCAATGTAAAAACTACCAGGAGAACTCCTGTCTGGCACCTTCCCCGGTGGAGTTGTGCATGGGTTGTGTTTGGAACATTTTGTCACCGGCCGACTCCAAAATTCAGCGGTTCCCCATCTCAGCCCAGAAAGCAGGTAGAACAACTTTTGTGGTGCCTTTCAGGTGCCTACCAAGGCAGTGTAAAAACTATTAAGAGAACTCCTGTCTGGCACCTTCCCCGGTGGAGTTGTGCATGGGGTGTGTTTGGAACATTTTGTCACCGGCCGACTCCAAAATTCAGTGGTTCCCCATCTCAGCCCAGAGAGCAGGTAGAACAACTTTTGTGGTGTCTTTCAGATGCCTACCGGAGCAATGTAAAAACTACCAGGAGAACTCCTGCCTGGCACCTTCCCCGGTGGAGTTGTGCATGGGGTGTCTTTGGAACATTTTGTCACCGGCCGACTCCAAAATTCAGCGGTTCCCCATCTCAGCCCAGAAAGCAGGTAGAACAACTTTTGTGGTGTCTTTCAGATGCCTACCGGAGCAATGTAAAAACTACCAACAGAATTCGTTCCTGGCACCTTCGCTAGTGGAGTTGTGCATGGGGTGTATTTATTAAAATTTTGTCACCAGCCGAGTCCAAAATTCAGCGGTTCCCCATCTCAGCCCAGAAAGCAGGTAGAACAACTTTTGTGGTGTCTTTCAGATGCCTACCAATGTAGTGTAAAAACTACTGAGAGAACTCCTGTCTGGCACCTTCCCCGGTGGAGTTGTGCATGGGGTGTGTTTGGAACATTTTGTCACCAGCCGACTCCAAAATTCAGCGGTTCCCCATCTCAGCCCAGAAAGCAGGAAGAACAACTTTTGTGGTGCCTTTCAGCTGCCTACCAAGGTAGTGTAAAAACTACTAAGAGAACTCCTGTCTGGCACCTTCCCCGGTTGAGTTGTGCATGGGGTGTGTTTGGAACATTTTGTCACCAGCCGACTCCAAAATTCAGCGGTTCCCCATCTCAGCCCAGAAAGCAGGTAGAACAACTTTTGTGGTGTCTTTCAGATGCCTACCAAGGTAGTGTAAAAACTATTAAGAGAACTCCTGTCTGGCACCTTCCCCGGTGGAGTTGTGCATGGGGTGTGTTTGGAACATTTTGTCACCGGCCGAGTCCAAAATTCAGCGGTTCCCCATCTCAGCCCAGAAAGCAGGTAGAACAACTTTTGTGGTGTCTTTCAGATGCCTACCAAGGTAGTGTAAAAACTACTAAGAGAACTCCTGTCTGGCACCTTCCCCGGTGGAGTTGTGCAGGGGGTGTGTTTGGAACATTTTGTCACCGGCCGAGTCCAAAATTCAGCGGTTCCCCATCTCAGCCCAGAAAGCAGGTAGAACAACTTTTGTGGTGCCTTTCAGCTGCCTACCAAGGTAGTGTAAGAACTACCAGGAGAACTCCTGTCTGGCACCTTCCCCGGTGGAGTTGTGCATGGGGTGTCTTTGGAACATTTTGTCACCAGCCAAGTCCAAAATTCACCGGTTCCCCATCTCAGCCCAGAAAGCAGGTAGAACAACTTTTGTGGTGTCTTTCAGATGCCTACCGGAGCAATGTAAAAACTACCAGGAGAACTCCTGTCTGGCACCTTCCCCGGTGGAGTTGTGCTTGGGGTGTGTTTGGAACATTTTGTCACCGGCCGACTCCAAAATTCAGCGGTTCCCCATCTCAGCCCAGAAAGCAGGTAGAACAACTTTTGTAGTGTCTTTTTGATGCCTACCAAGGTAGCGTAAAAACTACCAAGAGAACTCCTGTCTGGCACCTTCCCCGGTGGAGTTGTGCATGGGGTGTGTTTGGAACATTTTGTCACCAGCCGAGTCCAAAATTCAGCTGTTCCCCATCTCAGCCCAGAAAGCAGGTAGAACAACTTTTGTGGTGCCTTTCAGCTGCCTACCAAGGTAGTGTAAAAACTACTAAGAGAACTCCTGTCTGGCACCTTCCCCGGTGGAGTTGTGCATGGGGTGTGTTTGGAACATTTTGTCACCGGCTGACTCCAAAATTCAGCGGTTCCCCATCTCAGCCCAGAAAGCAGGAAGAACAACTTTTGTAGTGTCTTGTTGATGCCTACCGGAGCAATGTAAAAACTACCAACAGAATTCGTTCCTAGCACCTTCGCTAGTGGAGTTGTGCATGGGGTGTATTTATTAAAATTTGGTCACCAGCCGAGTCCAAAATTCAGCGGTTCCCCATCTCAGCCCAGAAAGCAGGTAGAACAACTTTTGTGGTGTCTTTCAGATGCCTACCGGAGCAATGTAAAAACTACCAGGAGAACTCCTGTCTGGCACCTTCCCCGGTGGAGTTGTGCATGGGGTGTGTTTGGACATTTTGTCACCAGCCGACTCCAAAATTCAGCTGTTCCCCATCTCAGCCCAGAAAGCAGGTAGAACAACTTTTGTGGTGTCTTTCAGATGCCTACCAATGTAGTGTAAAAACTACCAAGAGAACTCCTGTCTGGCACCTTCCCCGGTTGAGTTGTGCATGGGGTGTGTTTGGAACATTTTGTCACCGGCCGAGTCCAAAATTCAGCGGTTCCCCATCTCAGCCCAGAAAGCAGGTAGAACAACTTTTGTGGTGCCTTTCAGCTGCCTACCAAGGTAGTGTAAAAACTACCAAGAGAACTCCTGTCTGGCACCTTCCCCGGTGGAGTTGTGCATGGGGTGTGTTTGGAACATTTTGTCACCAGCCGAGTCCAAAATTCAGCGGTTCCCCATCACAGCCCAGAAAGCAGGTAGAACAACTTTTGTGGTGCCTTTCAGCTGCCTACCAAGGTAGTGTAAAAACTACCAGGAGAACTCCTGTCTGGCACCTTCCCCGGTGGAGTTGTGCATGGGGTGTTTTTGGAACATTTTGTCACCGGCGGACTCCAAAATTCAGAGGTTCCCCATCTCAGCCCAGAAAGCAGGTAGAACAACTTTTGTGGTGTCTTTCAGATGCCTACCGGAGCAATGTAAAATCTACTAGGAGAACTCCTGTCTGGCACCTTCCCCGGTGGAGTTGTGCATGGGGTGTGTTTGGAACATTTTGTCACCGGCCGAGTCCAAAATTCAGCGGTTCCCCATCTCAGCCCAGAAAGCAGGAAGAACAACTTTTGTGGTGTCCTTTTGATGCCTACCGGAGCAATGTAAAAAATACCAACAGAACTCGTCCCTGGCACCTTCGCTAGTGGAGTTGTGCAGGGGGTGTATTTATTAAAATTTGGTCACCAGCCGAGTCCAAAATTCAGCTGTTCCCCATCTCAGCCCAGAAAGCAGGTAGAACAACTTTTGTGGTGCCTTTCAGCTGCCTACCAAGGTAGTGTAAAAACTACTAAGAGAACTCCTGTCTGGCACCTTCCCCGGTGGAGTTGTGCAGGGGGTGTGTTTGGAACATTTTGTCACCGGCCGACTCCAAAATTCAGCGGTTCCCCATCTCAGCCCAGAAAGCAGGTAGAACAACTTTTCTGGTGTCTTTCAGATGCCTACCAAGGTAGTGTAAAAACTATTAAGAGAACTCCTGTCTGGCACCTTCCCCGGTGGAGTTGTGCATGGGGTGTGTTTGGAACATTTTGTCACCGGCCGACTCCAAAATTCAGCGGTTCCCCATCTCAGCCCAGAGAGCAGGTAGAACAACTTTTGTGGTGTCTTTCAGATGCCTACCGGAGCAATGTAAAAACTACCAGGAGAACTCCTGTCTGGCACCTTCCCCGGTGGAGTTGTGCATGGGGTGTGTTTGGAACATTTTGTCACCAGCCGAGTCCAAAATTCAGCGGTTCCCCATCTCAGCCCAGAAAGCAGGAAGAACAACTTTTGTGGTGCCTTTCAGGTGCCTACCAAGGCAGTGTAAAAACTACTAAGAGAACTCCTGTCTGGCACCTTCCCCGGTGGAGTTGTGCATGGGGTGTGTTTGGAACATTTTGTCACCAGCCGAGTCCAAAATTCAGCGGTTCGCCATCTCAGCCCAGAGAGCAGGTAGAACAACTTTTGTGGTGTCTTTCAGATGCCTACCAGAGCAATGTAAAAACTACCAGGAGAACTCCTGTCTGGCACCTTCCCCGGTGGAGTTGTGCATGGGGTGTGTTTGGAACATTTTGTCACCGGCCGACTCCAAAATTCAGCGGTTCCCCATCTCAGCCCAGAAAGCAGGTAGAACAACTTTTGTGGTGTCTTTCAGATGCCTACCAGAGCAATGTAAAAACTACCAGGAGAACTCCTGTCTGGCACCTTCCCCGATGGAGTTGTGCATGGGGTGTGTTTGGAACATTTTGTCACCAGCCGACTCCAAAATTCAGCGGTTCCCCATCTCAGCCCAGAAAGTAGGAAGAACAAATTTTTGGCGCCTTTCAGGTGCCTACCAAGGTAGTGTAAAAACTATTAAGAGAACTCCTGTCTGGCACCTTCCCCGGTGGAGTTGTGCATGGGGTGTGTTTGGAACATTTTGTCACCGGCCGACTCCAAAATTCAGCGGTTCCCCATCACAGCCCAGAAAGCAGGTAGAACAACTTTTGTGGTGTCTTTCAGATGCCTACCGGAGCAATGTAAAAACTACCAGGAGAACTCCTGTCTGGCACCTTCGCTAGTGGAGTTGTGCATGGGGTGTGTTTGGAACATTTTGTCACCGGCCGACTCCAAAATTCAGCGGTTCCCCATCTCAGCCCAGAAAGCAGGTAGAACAACTTTTGTAGTGTCTTGTTGATGCCTACCGGAGCAATGTAAAAACTACCAACAGAATTCGTTCCTAGCACCTTCGCTAGTGGAGTTGTGCATGGGGTGTATTTATTAAAATTTGGTCACCAGCCGAGTCCAAAATTCAGCTGTTCCCCATCTCAGCCCAGAAAGCAGGTAGAACAACTTTTGTGGTGCCTTTCAGGTGCCTACCAAGGTAGTGTAAAAACTATCAAGAGAACTCCTGTCTGGCACCTTCCCCGGTGGAGTTGTGCATGGGGTGTGTTTGGAACATTTCGTCACCAGCCAAGTCCAAAATTCAGCGGTTCCCCATCTCAGCCCAGAAAGCAGGTAGAACAACTTTTCTGGTGTCTTTCAGATGCCTACCGGAGCAATGTAAAAACTACCAGGAGAACTCCTGTCTGGCACCTTCCCCGGTGGAGTTGTGCATGGGGTGTGTTTGGAACATTTTGTCACCGGCCGACTCCAAAATTCAGCGGTTACCCGTCTCAGCCCAGAAAGCAGGTAGAACAACTTTTGTGGTGTCTTTCAGATGCCTACCGGAGCAATGTAAAATCTATGAGGAGAACTCCTGTCTGGCACCTTCGCCGGTGGAGTTGTGCATGGGGTGTGTTTGGAACATTTTGTCACCGGCCGAGTCCAAAATTCAGCGGTTCCCCATCTCAGCCCAGAAAGCAGGAAGAACAACTTTTGTGGTGTCCTTTTGATGCCTACCGGAGCAATGTAAAAACTACCAACAGAACTCGTCCCTGGCACCTTCGCTAGTGGAGTTGTGCAGGGGGTGTATTTATTAAAATTTTGTCACCAGCCGAGTCCAAAATTCAGCTGTTCCCCATCTCAGCCCAGAAAGCAGGTAGAACAACTTTTGTGGTGCCTTTCAGCTGCCTACCAAGGTAGTGTAAAAACTACCAAGAGAACTCCTGCCTGGCACCTTCCCCGGTGGAGTTGTGCATGGGGTGTGTTTGGAACATTTTGTCACCGGCCGAGTCCAAAATTCTGCTGTTCCCCATCTCAGCCCAGAAAGCAGGTAGAACAACTTTTGTGGTGTCTTTCAGATGCCTACCAAGGTAGTGTAAAAACTATTAAGAGAACTCCTGTCTGGCACCTTCCCCGGTGGAGTTGTGCATGGGGTGTGTTTGGAACATTTTGTCACCGGCCGACTCCAAAATTCAGCGGTTCCCCATCTCAGCCCAGAGAGCAGGTAGAACAACTTTTGTGGTGTCTTTCAGATGCCTACCGGAGCAATGTAAAAACTACCAGGAGAACTCCTGTCTGGCACCTTCCCCGGTGGAGTTGTGCATGGGGTGTGTTTGGAACATTTTGTCACCAGCCGACTCCAAAATTCAGCGGTTCCCCATCTCAGCCCAGAAAGCAGGTAGAACAACTTTTGTGGTGTCTTTCAGATGCCTACCGGAGCAATGTAAAAACTACCAACAGAATTCGTTCCTAGCACCTTCGCTAGTGGAGTTGTGCATGGGGTGTATTTATTAAAATTTGGTCACCAGCCGAGTCCAAAATTCAGCTGTTCCCCATCTCAGCCCAGAAAGCAGGTAGAACAACTTTTGTGGTGCCTTTCAGCTGCCTACCAAGGTAGTGTAAAAACTACTAAGAGAACTCCTGTCTGGCACCTTCCCCGGTGGAGTTGTGCACGGGGTGTGTTTGGAACATTTTTTCACCGGCCAAGTCCAAAATTCAGCGGTTCCCCATCTCAGCCCAGAAAGCAGGTAGAACAACTTTTGTGGTGTCTTTCAGATGCCTACCGGAGCAATGTAAAAACTACCAGGAGAACTCCTGTCTGGCACCTTCCCCGGTGGAGTTGTGCATGGGGTGTGTTTGGAACATTTTGTCACCAGCCGAGTCCAAAATTCAGCGATTCCCCATCTCAGCCCAGAAAGCAGGTAGAACAACTTTTGTCGTGCCCTTCAAATGCCTACCAAGGTAGTGTAAAAACTACCAAGAGAACTCCTGTCTGGCACCTTCCCCGGTGGAGTTGTGCATGGGGTGTGTTTGGAACATTTTGTCACCAGCCGAGTCCAAAATTCAGCTGTTCCCCATCACAGCCCAGAAAGCAGGTAGAACAACTTTTGTGGTGCCTTTCAGCTGCCTACCAAGGTAGTGTAAAAACTACTAAGAGAACTCCTGTCTCGCACCTTCCCCGGTGGAGTTGTGCAGGGGGTGTGTTTGGAACATTTTGTCACCGGCCGACTCCAAAATTCAGCTGTTCCCCATCTCAGCCCAGAAAGCAGGTAGAACAACTTTTGTGGTGTCTTTCAGGTGCCTACCAAGGTAGTGTAAAAACTACCAGGAGAACTCCTGTCTGGCACCTTCCCCGGTGGAGTTGTGCATGGGGTGTTTTTGGAACATTTTGACACCGGCCGAGTCCAAAATTCAGCGGTTCCCCATCTCAGCCCAGAAAGCAGGAAGAACAACTTTTGTGGTGTCCTTTTGATGCCTACCGGAGCAATGTAAAAACTACCAACAGAACTCGTCCCTGGCACCTTCGCTAGTGGAGTTGTGCAGGGGGTGTATTTATTAAAATTTGGTCACCAGCCGAGTCCAAAATTCAGCTGTTCCCCATCTCAGCCCAGAAAGCAGGTAGAACAACTTTTGTGGTGCCTTTCAGCTGCCTACCAAGGTAGTGTAAAAACTACTAAGAGAACTCCTGTCTGGCACCTTCCCCGGTGGAGTTGTGCAGGGGGTGTGTTTGGAACATTTTGTCACCGGCCGACTCCAAAATTCAGCGGTTCCCCATCTCAGCCCAGAAAGCAGGTAGAACAACTTTTCTGGTGTCTTTCAGATGCCTACCAAGGTAGTGTAAAAACTATTAAGAGAACTCCTGTCTGGCACCTTCCCCGGTGGAGTTGTGCATGGGGTGTGTTTGGAACATTTTGTCACCGGCCGACTCCAAAATTCAGCGGTTCCCCATCTCAGCCCAGAGAGCAGGTAGAAAAACTTTTGTGGTGTCTTTCAGATGCCTACCGGAGCAATGTAAAAACTACCAGGAGAACTCCTGTCTGGCACCTTCCCCGGTGGAGTTGTGCATGGGGTGTGTTTGGAACATTTTGTCACCGGCCGAGTCCAAAATTCAGCGGTTCCCCATCTCAGCCCAGAAAGCAGGAAGAACAACTTTTGTGGTGCCTTTCAGGTGCCTACCAAGGTAGTGTAAAAACTACTAAGAGAACTCTTGTCTGGCACCATCCCCGGTGGAGTTGTGCATGGGGTGTGTTTGGAACATTTTGTCACCGGCCGACTCCAAAATTCAGCGGTTCCCCATCTCAGCCCAGAGAGCAGGTAGAACAACTTTTGTGGTGTCTTTCAGATGCCTACCGGAGCAATGTAAAAACTACCAGGAGAACTCCTGTCTGGCACCTTCCCCGGTGGAGTTGTGCATGGGGTGTGTTTGGAACATTTTGTCACCGGCCGACTCCAAAATTCAGCGGTTCCCCATCTCAGCCCAGAAAGCAGGTAGAACAACTTTTGTGGTGTCTTGTTGATGCCTACCGGAGCAATGTAAAAACTACCAACAGAATTCGTTCCTAGCACCTTCGCTAGTGGAGTTGTGCATGGGGTGTATTTATTAAAATTTGGTCACCAGCCGAGTCCAAAATTCAGCTGTTCCCCATCTCAGCCCAGAAAGCAGGTAGAACAACTTTTGTGGTGCCTTTCAGGTGCCTACCAAGGTAGTGTAAAAACTATCAAGAGAACTCCTGTCTGGCACCTTCCCCGGTGGAGTTGTGCATGGGGTGTGTTTGGAACATTTCGTCACCAGCCAAGTCCAAAATTCAGCGGTTCCCCATGTCAGCCCAGAAAGCAGGTAGAACAACTTTTGTGGTGTCTTTCAGATGCCTACCGGAGCAATGTAAAAACTACCAGGAGAACTCCTGTCTGGCACCTTCCCCGGTGGAGTTGTGCATGGGGTGTGTTTGGAACATTTTGTCACCAGCCGACTCCAAAATTCAGCGGTTCCCCATCTCAGCCCAGAAAGCAGGTAGAACAACTTTTCTGGTGTCTTTCAGATGCCTACCGGAGCAATGTAAAAACTACCAGGAGAACTCCTTTCTGGCACCTTCCCCGGTGGAGTTGTGCATGGGGTGTGTTTGGAACATTTTGTCACTGGCCGACTCCAAAATTCAGCGGTTACCCATCTCAGCCCAGAAAGCAGGTAGAACAACTTTTGTGGTGTCTTTCAGATGCCTACCGGAGCAATGTAAAATCTACCAGGAGAACTCCTGTCTGGCACCTTCCCCGGTGGAGTTGTGCATGGGGTGTGTTTGGAACATTTTGTCACCGGCCGAGTCCAAAATTCAGCGGTTCCCCATCTCAGCCCAGAAAGCAGGAAGAACAACTTTTGTGGTGTCCTTTTGATGCCTACCGGAGCAATGTAAAAACTACCAACAGAACTCGTCCCTGGCACCTTCGCTAGTGGAGTTGTGCAGGGGGTGTATTTATTAAAATTTTGTCACCAGCCGAGTCCAAAATTCAGCGGTTCCCCATCTCAGCCCAGAAAGCAGGTAGAACAACTTTTGTGGTGCCTTTCAGCTGCCTACCAAGGTAGTGTAAAAACTACCAAGAGAACTCCTGCCTGGCACCTTCCCCGGTGGAGTTGTGCAGGGGGTGTGTTTGGAACATTTTGTCACCGGCCGACTCCAAAATTCAGCGGTTCCCCATCTCAGCCCAGAAAGCAGGAAGAACAACTTTTGTGGTGTCCTTTTGATGCCTACCGGAGCAATGTAAAAACTACCAACAGAACTCGTCCCTGGCACCTTCGCTAGTGGAGTTGTGCAGGGGGTGTATTTATTAAAATTTTGTCACCAGCCGAGTCCAAAATTCAGCGGTTCCCCATCTCAGCCCAGAAAGCAGGTAGAACAACTTTTGTGGTGCCTTTCAGCTGCCTACCAAGGTAGTGTAAAAACTACCAAGAGAACTCCTGCCTGGCACCTTCCCCGGTGGAGTTGTGCAGGGGGTGTGTTTGGAACATTTTGTCACCGGCCGACTCCAAAATTCAGCGGTTCCCCATCTCAGCCCAGAAAGCAGGAAGAACAACTTTTGTGGTGTCCTTTTGATGCCTACCGGAGCAATGTAAAAACTACCAACAGAACTCGTCCCTGGCACCTTCGCTAGTGGAGTTGTGCAGGGGGTGTATTTATTAAAATTTGGTCACCAGCCGAGTCCAAAATTCAGCTGTTCCCCATCTCAGCCCAGAAAGCAGGTAGAACAACTTTTGTGGTGCCTTTCAGCTGCCTACCAAGGTAGTGTAAAAACTACTAAGAGAACTCCTGTCTGGCACCTTCCCCGGTGGAGTTGTGCAGGGGGTGTGTTTGGAACATTTTGTCACCGGCCGAGTCCAAAATTCAGCTGTTCCCCATCTCAGCCCAGAAAGCAGGTAGAACAACTTTTGTGGTGTCTTTCAGATGGTTACCAAGGTAGTGTAAAAACTACCAAGAGAACTCCTGCCTGGCACCTTCCCCGGTGGAGTTGTGCATGGGGTGTGTTTGGAACATTTTGTCACCGGCCGACTCCAAAATTCAGCGGTTCCCCATCTCAGCCCAGAGAGCAGGTAGAACAACTTTTGTGGTGTCCTTTTGATGCCTACCAGAGCAATGTAAAAACTACCAGGAGAACTCCTTTCTGGCACCTTCCCCGGTGGAGTTGTGCATGGGGTGTGTTTGGAACATTTTGTCACCGGCCGAGTCCAAAATTCAGCGGTTCCCCATCTCAGCCCAGAAAGCAGGAAGAACAACTTTTGTCGTGCCTTTCAGGTGCCTACCAAGGTAGTGTAAAAACTACTAAGAGAACTCCTGTCTGGCACCTTCCCCGGTGGAGTTGTGCATGGGGTGTGTTTGGAACATTTTGTCACCGGCCGACTCCAAAATTCAGCGGTTCCCCATCTCAGCCCAGAGAGCAGGTAGAACAACTTTTGTGGTGCCTTTCAGATGCCTACCGGAGCAATGTAAAAACTACCAGGAGAACTCCTGTCTGGCACCTTCCCCGGTGGAGTTGTGCATGGGGTGTGTTTGGAACATTTTGTCACCGGCCGACTCCAAAATTCAGCAGTTCCCCATCTCAGCCCAAAAAGCAGGTAGAACAACTTTTGTAGTGTCTTGTTGATGCCTACCGGAGCAATGTAAAAACTACCAACAGAATTCGTTCCTAGCACCTTCGCTAGTGGAGTTGTGCATGGGGTGTATTTATTAAAATTTGGTCACCAGCCGAGTCCAAAATTCAGCTGTTCCCCATCTCAGCCCAGAAAGCAGGTAGAACAACTTTTGTGGTGCCTTTCAGGTGCCTACCAAGGTAGTGTAAAAACTATCAAGAGAACTCCTGTCTGGCACCTTCCCCGGTGGAGTTGTGCATGGGGTGTGTTTGGAACATTTTGTCACCGGCCGAGTCCAAAATTCAGCGGTTCCCCATGTCAGCCCAGAAAGCAGGTAGAACAACTTTTGTGGTGTCTTTCAGATGCCTACCGGAGCAATGTAAAAACTACCAGGAGAACTCCTGTCTGGCACCTTCCCCGGTGGAGTTGTGCATGGGGTGTGTTTGGAACATTTTGTCACCAGCCGAGTCCAAAATTCAGCGGTTCCCCATCTCAGCCCAGAAAGCAGGTAGAACAACTTTTGTGGTGTCTTTCAGATGCCTACCAGAGCAATGTAAAAACTACCAGGAGAACTCCTTTCTGGCACCTTCCCCGGTGGAGTTGTGCATGGGGTGTGTTTGGAACATTTTGTCACTGGCCGACTCCAAAATTCAGCGGTTACCCATCTCAGCCCAGAAAGCAGGTAGAACAACTTTTGTGGTGTCTTTCAGATGCCTACCGGAGCAATGTAAAATCTACCAGGAGAACTCCTGTCTGGCACCTTCCCCGGTGGAGTTGTGCATGGGGTGTGTTTGGAACATTTTGTCACCGGCCGAGTCCAAAATTCAGCGGTTCCCCATCTCAGCCCAGAAAGCAGGTAGAACAACTTTTGTGGTGTCCTTTTGATGCCTACCGGAGCAATGTAAAAACTACCAACAGAACTCGTCCCTGGCACCTTCGCTAGTGGAGTTGTGCAGGGGGTGTATTTATTAAAATTTTGTCACCAGCCGAGTCCAAAATTCAGCGGTTCCCCATCTCAGCCCAGAAAGCAGGTAGAACAACTTTTGTGGTGCCTTTCAGCTGCCTACCAAGGTAGTGTAAAAACTACCAAGAGAACTCCTGCCTGGCACCTTCCCCGGTGGAGTTGTGCAGGGGGTGTGTTTGGAACATTTTGTCACCGGCCGACTCCAAAATTCAGCGGTTCCCCATCTCAGCCCAGAAAGCAGGAAGAACAACTTTTGTGGTGTCCTTTTGATGCCTACCGGAGCAATGTAAAAACTACCAACAGAACTCGTCCCTGGCACCTTCGCTAGTGGAGTTGTGCAGGGGGTGTATTTATTAAAATTTGGTCACCAGCCGAGTCCAAAATTCAGCTGTTCCCCATCTCAGCCCAGAAAGCAGGTAGAACAACTTTTGTGGTGCCTTTCAGCTGCCTACCAAGGTAGTGTAAAAACTACTAAGAGAACTCCTGTCTGGCACCTTCCCCGGTGGAGTTGTGCAGGGGGTGTGTTTGGAACATTTTGTCACCGGCCGAGTCCAAAATTCAGCTGTTCCCCATCTCAGCCCAGAAAGCAGGTAGAACAACTTTTGTGGTGTCTTTCAGATGGTTACCAAGGTAGTGTAAAAACTACCAAGAGAACTCCTGCCTGGCACCTTCCCCGGTGGAGTTGTGCATGGGGTGTGTTTGGAACATTTTGTCACCGGCCGACTCCAAAATTCAGCGGTTCCCCATCTCAGCCCAGAGAGCAGGTAGAACAACTTTTGTGGTGTCCTTTTGATGCCTACCAGAGCAATGTAAAAACTACCAGGAGAACTCCTTTCTGGCACCTTCCCCGGTGGAGTTGTGCATGGGGTGTGTTTGGAACATTTTGTCACCGGCCGAGTCCAAAATTCAGCGGTTCCCCATCTCAGCCCAGAAAGCAGGAAGAACAACTTTTGTCGTGCCTTTCAGGTGCCTACCAAGGTAGTGTAAAAACTACTAAGAGAACTCCTGTCTGGCACCTTCCCCGGTGGAGTTGTGCATGGGGTGTGTTTGGAACATTTTGTCACCGGCCGACTCCAAAATTCAGCGGTTCCCCATCTCAGCCCAGAGAGCAGGTAGAACAACTTTTGTGGTGCCTTTCAGATGCCTACCGGAGCAATGTAAAAACTACCAGGAGAACTCCTGTCTGGCACCTTCCCCGGTGGAGTTGTGCATGGGGTGTGTTTGGAACATTTTGTCACCGGCCGACTCCAAAATTCAGCAGTTCCCCATCTCAGCCCAAAAAGCAGGTAGAACAACTTTTGTAGTGTCTTGTTGATGCCTACCGGAGCAATGTAAAAACTACCAACAGAATTCGTTCCTAGCACCTTCGCTAGTGGAGTTGTGCATGGGGTGTATTTATTAAAATTTGGTCACCAGCCGAGTCCAAAATTCAGCTGTTCCCCATCTCAGCCCAGAAAGCAGGTAGAACAACTTTTGTGGTGCCTTTCAGGTGCCTACCAAGGTAGTGTAAAAACTATCAAGAGAACTCCTGTCTGGCACCTTCCCCGGTGGAGTTGTGCATGGGGTGTGTTTGGAACATTTTGTCACCGGCCGAGTCCAAAATTCAGCGGTTCCCCATGTCAGCCCAGAAAGCAGGTAGAACAACTTTTGTGGTGTCTTTCAGATGCCTACCGGAGCAATGTAAAAACTACCAGGAGAACTCCTGTCTGGCACCTTCCCCGGTGGAGTTGTGCATGGGGTGTGTTTGGAACATTTTGTCACCAGCCGAGTCCAAAATTCAGCGGTTCCCCATCTCAGCCCAGAAAGCAGGTAGAACAACTTTTGTGGTGTCTTTCAGATGCCTACCAGAGCAATGTAAAAACTACCAGGAGAACTCCTTTCTGGCACCTTCCCCGGTGGAGTTGTGCATGGGGTGTGTTTGGAACATTTTGTCACTGGCCGACTCCAAAATTCAGCGGTTACCCATCTCAGCCCAGAAAGCAGGTAGAACAACTTTTGTGGTGTCTTTCAGATGCCTACCGGAGCAATGTAAAATCTACCAGGAGAACTCCTGTCTGGCACCTTCCCCGGTGGAGTTGTGCATGGGGTGTGTTTGGAACATTTTGTCACCGGCCGAGTCCAAAATTCAGCGGTTCCCCATCTCAGCCCAGAAAGCAGGTAGAACAACTTTTGTGGTGTCCTTTTGATGCCTACCGGAGCAATGTAAAAACTACCAACAGAACTCGTCCCTGGCACCTTCGCTAGTGGAGTTGTGCAGGGGGTGTATTTATTAAAATTTTGTCACCAGCCGAGTCCAAAATTCAGCGGTTCCCCATCTCAGCCCAGAAAGCAGGTAGAACAACTTTTGTGGTGCCTTTCAGCTGCCTACCAAGGTAGTGTAAAAACTACCAAGAGAACTCCTGTCTGGCACCTTCCCCGGTGGAGTTGTGCAGGGGGTGTGTTTGGAACATTTTGTCACCGGCCGACTCCAAAATTCAGCGGTTCCCCATCTCAGCCCAGAAAGCAGGTAGAACAACTTTTGTGGTGTCTTTCAGATGCCTACCAAGGTAGTGTAAAAACTATTAAGAGAACTCCTGTCTGGCACCTTCCCCGGTGGAGTTGTGCATGGGGTGTGTTTGGAACATTTTGTCACCGGCTGACTCCAAAATTCAGCGGTTCCCCATCTCAGCCCAGAGAGCAGGTAGAACAACTTTTGTGGTGTCTTTCAGATGCCTACCGGAGCAATGTAAAAACTACCAGGAGAACTCCTGTCTGGCACCTTCCCCGGTGGAGTTGTGCATGGGGTGTGTTTGGAACATTTTGTCACCAGCCGAGTCCAAAATTCAGCGGTTCCCCATCTCAGCCCAGAAAGCAGGTAGAACAACTTTTGTAGTGTCTTGTTGATGCCTACCGGAGCAATGTAAAAACTACCAACAGAATTCGTTCCTAGCACCTTCGCTAGTGGAGTTGTGCATGGGGTGTATTTATTAAAATTTGGTCACCAGCCGAGTCCAAAATTCAGCTGTTCCCCATCTCAGCCCAGAAAGCAGGTAGAACAACTTTTGTGGTGCCTTTCAGCTGCCTACCAAGGTAGTGTAAAAACTATTAAGAGGACTCCTGTCTGGCACCTTCCCCGGTGGAGTTGTGCATGGGGTGTGTTTGGAACATTTTTTCACCGGCCAAGTCCAAAATTCAGCGGTTCCCCATCTCAGCCCAGAAAGCAGGTAGAACAACTTTTGTGGTGTCTTTCAGATGCCTACTGGAGCAATGTAAAAACTACCAGGAGAACTCCTGTCTGGCACCTTCCCCGGTGGAGTTGTGCATGGGGTGTGTTTGGAACATTTTGTCACCAGCCGAGTCCAAAATTCAGCGGTTCCCCATCTCAGCCCAGAAAGCAGGTAGAACAACTTTTGTAGTGTCTTTTTGATGCCTACCGGAGCAATGTAAAAACTACCAACAGAATTCGTTCCTAGCACCTTCGCTAGTGGAGTTGTGCATGGGGTGTATTTATTAAAATTTGGTCACCAGCCGAGTCCAAAATTCAGCTGTTCCCCATCTCAGCCCAGAAAGCAGGAAGAACAACTTTTGTGGTGTCCTTTTGATGCCTACCGGAGCAATGTAAAAACTACCAACAGAACTCGTCCCTGGCACCTTCGCTAGTGGAGTTGTGCAGGGGGTGTATTTATTAAAATTTGGTCACCAGCCGAGTCCAAAATTCAGCTGTTCCCCATCTCAGCCCAGAAAGCAGGTAGAACAACTTTTGTGGTGCCTTTCAGCTGCCTACCAAGGTAGTGTAAAAACTACCAAGAGAACTCCTGTCTGGCACCTTCCCCGGTGGAGTTGTGCATGGGGTGTGTTTGGAACATTTTGTCACCAGCCGATTCCAAAATTCAGCGGTTCCCCATCACAGCCCAGAAAGCAGGTAGAACAACTTTTGTGGTGCCTTTCAGCTGCCTACCAAGGTAGTGTAAAAACTACTAAGAGAACTCCTGTCTGGCACCTTCCCCGGTGGAGTTGTGCAGGGGGTGTGTTTGGAACATTTTGTCACTGGCCGACTCCAAAATTCAGCGGTTACCCATCTCAGCCCAGAAAGCAGGTAGAACAACTTTTGTGGTGTCTTTCAGATGCCTACCGGAGCAATGTAAAATCTACCAGGAGAACTCCTGTCTGGCACCTTCCCCGGTGGAGTTGTGCATGGGGTGTGTTTGGAACATTTTGTCACCGGCCGAGTCCAAAATTCAGCGGTTCCCCATCTCAGCCCAGAAAGCAGGTAGAACAACTTTTGTGGTGTCCTTTTGATGCCTACCGGAGCAATGTAAAAACTACCAACAGAACTCGTTCCTGGCACCTTCGCTAGTGGAGTTGTGCATGGGGTGTATTTATTAAAATTTGGTCACCAGCCGAGTCCAAAATTCAGCGGTTCCCCATCTCAGCCCAGAAAGCAGGTAGAACAACTTTTGTGGTGCCTTTCAGCTGCCTACCAAGGTAGTGTAAAAACTACCAAGAGAACTCCTGTCTGGCACCTTCCCCGGTGGAGTTGTGCAGGGGGTGTGTTTGGAACATTTTGTCACCGGCCGACTCCAAAATTCAGCGGTTCCCCATCTCAGCCCAGAAAGCAGGTAGAACAACTTTTGTGGTGTCTTTCAGATGCCTACCAAGGTAGTGTAAAAACTATTAAGAGAACTCCTGTCTGGCACCTTCCCCGGTGGAGTTGTGCATGGGGTGTGTTTGGAACATTTTGTCACCGGCTGACTCCAAAATTCAGCGGTTCCCCATCTCAGCCCAGAGAGCAGGTAGAACAACTTTTGTGGTGTCTTTCAGATGCCTACCGGAGCAATGTAAAAACTACCAGGAGAACTCCTGTCTGGCACCTTCCCCGGTGGAGTTGTGCATGGGGTGTGTTTGGAACATTTTGTCACCAGCCGACTCCAAAATTCAGCGGTTCCCCATCTCAGCCCAGAAAGCAGGTAGAACAACTATTGTGGTGTCTTGTTGATGCCTACCGGAGCAATGTAAAAACTACCAACAGAATTCGTTCCTAGCACCTTCGCTAGTGGAGTTGTGCATGGGGTGTATTTATTAAAATTTGGTCACCAGCCGAGTCCAAAATTCAGCTGTTCCCCATCTCAGCCCAGAAAGCAGGTAGAACAACTTTTGTGGTGCCTTTCAGCTGCCTACCAAGGTAGTGTAAAAACTATTAAGAGGACTCCTGTCTGGCACCTTCCCCGGTGGAGTTGTGCATGGGGTGTGTTTGGAACATTTTTTCACCGGCCAAGTCCAAAATTCAGCGGTTCCCCATCTCAGCCCAGAAAGCAGGTAGAACAACTTTTGTGGTGTCTTTCAGATGCCTACTGGAGCAATGTAAAAACTACCAGGAGAACTCCTGTCTGGCACCTTCCCCGGTGGAGTTGTGCATGGGGTGTGTTTGGAACATTTTGTCACCGGCCGACTCCAAAATTCAGCGGTTCCCCATCTCAGCCCAGAAAGCAGGTAGAACAACTTTTGTGGTGCCTTTCAGCTGCCTACCAAGGTAGTGTAAAAACTACCAGGAGAACTCCTGTCTGGCACCTTCCCCGGTGGAGTTGTGCAGGGGGTGTGTTTGGAACATTTTGTCACCGGCCGAGTCCAAAATTCAGCGATTCCCCATCTCAGCCCAGAAAGCAGGTAGAACAACTTTTGTGCTGCCTTTCAGCTCCCTACCAAGGTAGTGTAAAAACTATTAAGAGAACTCCTGTCTGGCACCTTCCCCGGTGGAGTTGTGCATGGGGTGTGTTTGGAACATTTTGTCACCGGCTGACTCCAAAATTCAGCGGTTCCCCATCTCAGCCCAGAGAGCAGGTAGAACAACTTTTGTGGTGTCTTTCAGATGCCTACCGGAGCAATGTAAAAACTACCAGGAGAACTCCTGTCTGGCACCTTCCCCGGTGGAGTTGTGCATGGGGTGTGTTTGGAACATTTTGTCACCAGCCGACTCCAAAATTCAGCGGTTCCCCATCTCAGCCCAGAGAGCAGGTAGAACAACTATTGTGGTGTCTTGTTGATGCCTACCGGAGCAATGTAAAAACTACCAACAGAATTCGTTCCTAGCACCTTCGCTAGTGGAGTTGTGCATGGGGTGTATTTATTAAAATTTGGTCACCAGCCGAGTCCAAAATTCAGCTGTTCCCCATCTCAGCCCAGAAAGCAGGTAGAACAACTTTTGTGGTGCCTTTCAGCTGCCTACCAAGGTAGTGTAAAAACTATTAAGAGGACTCCTGTCTGGCACCTTCCCCGGTGGAGTTGTGCATGGGGTGTGTTTGGAACATTTTTTCACCGGCCAAGTCCAAAATTCAGCGGTTCCCCATCTCAGCCCAGAAAGCAGGTAGAACAACTTTTGTGGTGTCTTTCAGATGCCTACTGGAGCAATGTAAAAACTACCAGGAGAACTCCTGTCTGGCACCTTCCCCGGTGGAGTTGTGCATGGGGTGTGTTTGGAACATTTTGTCACCAGCCGAGTCCAAAATTCAGCGGTTCCCCATCTCAGCCCAGAAAGCAGGTAGAACAACTTTTGTAGTGTCTTGTTGATGCCTACCGGAGCAATGTAAAAACTACCAACAGAATTCGTTCCTAGCACCTTCGCTAGTGGAGTTGTGCATGGGGTGTATTTATTAAAATTTGGTCACCAGCCGAGTCCAAAATTCAGCTGTTCCCCATCTCAGCCCAGAAAGCAGGAAGAACAACTTTTGTGGTGTCCTTTTGATGCCTACCGGAGCAATGTAAAAACTACCAACAGAACTCGTCCCTGGCACCTTCGCTAGTGGAGTTGTGCATGGGGTGTATTTATTAAAATTTGGTCACCAGCCGAGTCCAAAATTCAGCTGTTCCCCATCTCAGCCCAGAAAGCAGGTAGAACAACTTTTGTGGTGCCTTTCAGCTGCCTACCAAGGTAGTGTAAAAACTACCAAGAGAACTCTTGTCTGGCACCTTCCCCGGTGGAGTTGTGCATGGGGTGTGTTTGGAACATTTTGTCACCAGCCGAGTCCAAAATTCAGCTGTTCCCCATCTCAGCCCAGAAAGCAGGTAGAACAACTTTTGTGGTGTCTTTCAAATGCCTACCAGAGCAATGTAAAAACTACCAGGAGAACTCCTGTCTGGCACCTTCGCTAGTGGAGTTGTGCATGGGGTGTGTTTGGAACATTTTGTCACCGGCCGACTCCAAAATTCAGCGATTCCCCATCTCAGCCCAGAAAGCAGGTAGAACAACTTTTGTAGTGTCTTGTTGATGCCTACCGGAGCAATGTAAAAACTACCAGGAGAACTCCTGTCTGGCACCTTCCCCGGTGGAGTTGTGCATGGGGTGTGTTTGGAACATTTTGTCACCGGCCGAATCCAAAATTCAGCGGTTCCCCATCTCAGCCCAGAAAGCAGGTAGAACAACTTTTGTGGTGTCTTTCAGATGCCTACCGGAGCAATGTAAAAACTACCAGGAGAACTCCTGTCTGGCACCTTCCCCGGTGGAGTTGTGCATGGGGTGTGTTTGGAACATTTTGTCAACAGCCGAGTCCAAAATTCAGCGGTTCCCCATCTCAGCCCAGAAAGCAGGTAGAACAACTTTTGTCGTGCCTTTCAAATGCCTACCAAGGTAGTGTAAAAACTATTAAGAGAACTCCTGTCTGGCACCTTCCCCGGTGGAGTTGTGCATGGGGTGTGTTTGGAACATTTTGTCACCGGCCGACTCCAAAATTCAGCGGTTCCCCATCTCAGCCCAGAGAGCAGGTAGAACAACTTTTGTGGTGTCTTTCAGATGCCTACCGGAGCAATGTAAAAACTACCACCAGAATTCGTCCCTGGCACCTTCCCCGGTGGAGTTGTGCATGGGGTGTCTTTGGAACATTTTGTCACCGGCCGACTCCAAAATTCAGCGGTTCCCCATCTCAGCCCAGAAAGCAGGTAGAACAACTTTTGTAGTGTCTTTTTGATGCCTACCGGAGCAATGTAAAAACTACCAACAGAATTCGTTCCTGGCACCTTCGCTAGCGGAGTCGTGCATGGGGTGTATTTATTAAAATTTTGTCACCAGCCGAGTCCAAAATTCAGCGGTTACCCGTCTCAGCCCAGAAAGCAGGTAGAACAACTTTTGTGGTGTCTTTCAGATGCCTACCAAGGTAGTGTAAAAACTATCAAGAGAACTCCTGTCTGGCACCTTCCCCGGTGGAGTTGTGCATGGGGTGTGTTTGGAACATTTTGTCACCGGCCGAGTCCAAAATTCAGCGGTTCCCCATCTCAGCCCAGAAAGCAGGAAGAACAACTTTTGTGGTGTCCTTTTGATGCCTACCGGAGCAATGTAAAAACTACCAACAGAACTCGTCCCTGGCACCTTCGCTAGTGGAGTTGTGCAGGGGGTGTATTTATTAAAATTTTGTCACCAGCCGAGTCCAAAATTCAGCGGTTCCCCATCTCAGCCCAGAAAGCAGGTAGAACAACTTTTGTGGTGTCTTTCAGATGCCTACCAGAGCAATGTAAAAACTACCAGGAGAACTCCTGTCTGGCACTATCCCCGGTGGAGTTGTGCATGGGGTGTGTTTGGAACATTTTGTCACCGGCCGACTCCAAAATTCAGCGGTTCCCCATCTCAGCCCAGAAAGCAGGTAGAACAACTTTTGTGGTGTCTTTCAGATGCCTACCAGAGCAATGTAAAAACTACCAGGAGAACTCCTGTCTGGCACCTTCCCCGGTGGAGTTGTGCATGGGGTGTGTTTGGAACATTTTGTCACCGGCTGACTCCAAAATTCAGCGGTTCCCCATCTCAGCCCAGAGAGCAGGTAGAACAACTTTTGTGGTGTCTTTCAGATGCCTACCGGAGCAATGTAAAAACTACCAGGAGAACTCCTGTCTGGCACCTTCCCCGGTGGAGTTGTGCATGGTATGTGTTTGGAACATTTTGTCACCAGCCGACTCCAAAATTCAGCGGTTCCCCATCTCAGCCCAGAAAGTAGGAAGAACAACTTTTTTGGTGCCTTTCAGGTGCCTACCAAGGTAGTGTAAAAACTATTAAGAGAACTCCTGTCTGGCACCTTCCCCGGTGGAGTTGTGCAGGGGGTGTCTTTGGAACATTTTGTCACCGGCCGACTCCAAAATTCAGCGGTTCCCCATCTCAGCCCAGAAAGCAGGTAGAACAACTTTTGTGGTGTCTTTCAGATGCCTACCGGAGCAATGTAAAAACTACCAGGAGAACTCCTGTCTGGCACCTTCCCCGGTGGAGTTGTGCATGGGGTGTGTTTGGAACATTTTGTCACCAGCCGAGTCCAAAATTCAGCGGTTCCCCATCTCAGCCCAGAAAGCAGGTAGAACAACTTTTGTAGTGTCTTGTTGATGCGTACCGGAGCAATGTAAAAACTACCAACAGAATTCGTTCCTAGCACCTTCGCTAGTGGAGTTGTGCATGGGGTGTGTTTGGAACATTTGGTCACCAGCCGACTCCAAAATTCAGCGGTTCCCCATCTCAGCCCAGAAAGCAGGTAGAACAACTTTTGTGGTGTCTTTCAGATGCCTACCAGAGCAATGTAAAAACTACCAGGAGAACTCCTGTCTGGCACCTTCCCCGGTGGAGTTGTGCATGGGGTGTGTTTGGAACATTTTGTCACCAGCCGACTCCAAAATTCAGCGGTTCCCCATCTCAGCCCAGAAAGTAGGAAGAACAACTTTTTTGGTGCCTTTCAGGTGCCTACCAAGGTAGTGTAAAAACTATTAAGAGAACTCCTGTCTGGCACCTTCCCCGGTGGAGTTGTGCATGGGGTGTGTTTGGAACATTTTGTCACCGGCTGACTCCAAAATTCAGCGGTTCCCCATCACAGCCCAGAAAGCAGGTAGAACAACTTTTGTGGTGTCTTTCAGATGCCTACCGGAGCAATGTAAAAACTACCAGGAGAACTCCTGTCTGGCACCTTTGCTAGTGGAGTTGTGCATGGGGTGTGTTTGGAACATTTTGTCACCGGCCGACTCCAAAATTCAGCAGTTCCCCATCTCAGCCCAGAAAGCAGGTAGAACAACTTTTGTAGTGTCTTGTTGATGCCTACCGGAGCAATGTAAAAACTACCAACAGAATTCGTTCCTAGCACCTTCGCTAGTGGAGTTGTGCATGGGGTGTATTTATTAAAATTTGGTCACCAGCCGAGTCCAAAATTCAGCTGTTCCCCATCTCAGCCCAGAAAGCAGGTAGAACAACTTTTGTGGTGCCTTTCAGGTGCCTACCAAGGTAGTGTAAAAACTATCAAGAGAACTCCTGTCTGGCACCTTCCCCGGTGGAGTTGTGCATGGGGTGTGTTTGGAACATTTTGTCACTGGCCGACTCCAAAATTCAGCGGTTCCCCATCTCAGCCCAGAAAGCAGGTAGAACAACTTTTGTGGTGTCTTTCAGATGCCTACCGGAGCAATGTAAAATCTACCAGGAGAACTCCTGTCTGGCACCTTCCCCGGTGGAGTTGTGCATGGGGTGTGTTTGGAACATTTTGTCACCAGCCGAGTCCAAAATTCAGCGGTTCCCCATCTCAGCCCAGAAAGCAGGAAGAACAACTTTTGTGGTGTCCTTTTGATGCCTACCGGAGCAATGTAAAAACTACCAACAGAACTCGTCCCTGGCACCTTCGCTAGTGGAGTTGTGCAGGGGGTGTATTTATTAAAATTTTGTCACCAGCCGAGTCCAAAATTCAGCGGTTCCCCATCTCAGCCCAGAAAGCAGGTAGAACAACTTTTGTGGTGCCTTTCAGCTGCCTACCAAGGTAGTGTAAAAACTACCAAGAGAACTCCTGCCTGGCACCTTCCCCGGTGGAGTTGTGCAGGGGGTGTGTTTGGAACATTTTGTCACCGGCCGACTCCAAAATTCAGCGGTTCCCCATCTCAGCCCAGAAAGCAGGTAGAACAACTTTTGTGGTGTCTTTCAGATGCCTACCAAGGTAGTGTAAAAACTATTAAGAGAACTCCTGTCTGGCACCTTCCCCGGTGGAGTTGTGCATGGGGTGTGTTTGGAACATTTTGTCACCGGCTGACTCCAAAATTCAGCGGTTCCCCATCTCAGCCCAGAGAGCAGGTAGAACAACTTTTGTGGTGCCTTTCAGATGCCTACCGGAGCAATGTAAAAACTACCAGGAGAACTCCTGTCTGGCACCTTCCCTGGTGGAGTTGTGCATGGGGTGTGTTTGGAACATTTTGTCACCAGCCGAGTCCAAAATTCAGCGGTTCCCCATCTCAGCCCAGAAAGCAGGTAGAACAACTTTTGTAGTGTCTTGTTGATGCCTACCGGAGCAATGTAAAAACTACCAACAGAATTTGTTCCTAGCACCTTCGCTAGTGGAGTTGTGCATGGTGTGTATTTATTAAAATTTGGTCACCAGCCGAGTCCAAAATTCAGCTGTTCCCCATCTCAGCCCAGAAAGCAGGTAGAACAACTTTTGTGGTGCCTTTCAGCTGCCTACCAAGGTAGTGTAAAAACTATTAAGAGGACTCCTGTCTGGCACCTTCCCCGGTGGAGTTGTGCATGGGGTGTGTTTGGAACATTTTTTCACCGGCCAAGTCCAAAATTCAGCGGTTCCCCATGTCAGCCCAGAAAGCAGGTAGAACAACTTTTCTGGTGTCTTTCAGATGCCTACTGGAGCAATGTAAAAACTACCAGGAGAACTCCTGTCTGGCACCTTCCCCGGTGGAGTTGTGCATGGGGTGTGTTTGGAACATTTTGTCACCGGCCGAGTCCAAAATTCAGCGATTCCCCATCTCAGCCCAGAAAGCAGGTAGAACAACTTTTGTCGTGCCTTTCAAATGCCTACCAAGGTAGTGTAAAAACTACCAAGAGAACTCCTGTCTGGCACCTTCCCCGGTGGAGTTGTGCATGGGGTGTGTTTGGAACATTTTGTCACCAGCCGAGTCCAAAATTCAGCTGTTCCCCATCACAGCCCAGAAAGCAGGTAGAACAACTTTTGTGGTGCCTTTCAGCTGCCTACCAAGGTAGTGTAAAAACTACTAAGAGAACTCCTGTCTGGCACCTTCCCCGGTGGAGTTGTGCATGGGGTGTGTTTGGAACATTTTGTCACCGGCCGACTCCAAAATTCAGCTGTTCCCCATCTCAGCCCAGAAAGCAGGTAGAACAACTTTTGTGGTGTCTTTCAGGTGCCTACCAAGGTAGTGTAAAAACTACCAGGAGAACTCCTTTCTGGCACCTTCCCCGGTGGAGTTGTGCATGGGGTGTTTTTGGAACATTTTGTCACCGGCCGACTCCAAAATTCAGCGGTTCCCCATCTCAGCCCAGAAAGCAGGTAGAACAACTTTTGTGGTGTCTTTCAGATGCCTACCGGAGCAATGTAAAATCTACCAGGAGAACTCCTGTCTGGCACCTTCCCCGGTGGAGTTGTGCATGGGGTGTGTTTGGAACATTTTGTCACCGGTCGAGTCCAAAATTCAGCGGTTCCCCATCTCAGCCTAGAAAGCAGGAACAACAACTTTTGTGGTGTCCTTTTGATGCCTACCGGAGCAATGTAAAAACTACCAACAGAACTCGTCCCTGGCACCTTCGCTAGTGGAGTTGTGCAGGGGGTGTATTTTTTAAAATTTGGTCACCAGCCGAGTCCAAAATTCAGCTGTTCCCCATCTCAGCCCAGAAAGCAGGTAGAACAACTTTTGTGGTGCCTTTCAGCTGCCTACCAAGGTAGTGTAAAAACTACTAAGAGAACTCCTGTCTGGCACCTTCCCCGGTGGAGTTGTGCATGGGGTGTGTTTGGAACATTTTGTCACCAGCCGAGTCCAAAATTCAGCTGTTCCCCATCTCAGCCCAGAAAGCAGGTAGAACAACTTTTGTGGTGTCTTTCAAATGCCTACCAGAGCAATGTAAAAACTACCAGGAGAACTCCTGTGTGGCACCTTCCCCGGTGGAGTTGTGCAGGGGGTGTGTTTGGAACATTTTGTCACCAGCCGACTCCAAAATTCAGCTGTTCCCCATCTCAGCCCAGAAAGCAGGTAGAACAACTTTTGTGGTGTCTTTTTGATGCCTACCGGAGCAATGTAAAAACTACCAGGAGAACTCCTGTCTGGCACCTTCCCCGGTGGAGTTGTGCATGGGGTGTGTTTGGAACATTTTGTCAACAGCCGAGTCCAAAATTCAGCGGTTCCCCATCTCAGCCCAGAAAGCAGGTAGAACAACTTTTGTCGTGCCTTTCAAATGCCTACCAAGGTAGCGTAAAAACTATTAAGAGAACTCCTGTCTGGCACCTTCCCCGGTGGAGTTGTGCATGGGGTGTGTTTGGAACATTTTGTCACCGGCCGACTCCAAAATTCAGCGGTTCCCCATCTCAGCCCAGAGAGCAGGTAGAACAACTTTTGTGGTGTCTTTCAGATGCCTACCGGAGCAATGTAAAAACTACCACCAGAATTCGTCCCTGGCACCTTCCCCGGTGGAGTTGTGCATGGGGTGTCTTTGGAACATTTTGTCACCGGCCGACTCCAAAATTCAGCGGTTCCCCATCTCAGCCCAGAAAGCAGGTAGAACAACTTTTGTAGTGTCTTTTTGATGCCTACCGGAGCAATGTAAAAACTACCAACAGAATTCGTTCCTGGCACCTTCGCTAGTGGAGTTGTGCATGGGGTGTATTTATTAAAATTTTGTCACCAGCCGAGTCCAAAATTCAGCGGTTACCCGTCTCAGCCCAGAAAGCAGGTAGAACAACTTTTGTGGTGTCTTTCAGATGCCTACCAAGGTAGTGTAAAAACTATCAAGAGAACTCCTGTCTGGCACCTTCCCCGGTGGAGTTGTGCATGGGGTGTGTTTGGAACATTTTGTCACCGGCCGAGTCCAAAATTCAGCGGTTCCCCATCTCAGCCCAGAAAGCAGGAAGAACAACTTTTGTGGTGTCCTTTTGATGCCTACCGGAGCAATGTAAAAACTACCAACAGAACTCGTCCCTGGCACCTTCGCTAGTGGAGTTGTGCAGGGGGTGTATTTATTAAAATTTTGTCACCAGCCGAGTCCAAAATTCAGCGGTTCCCCATCTCAGCCCAGAAAGCAGGTAGAACAACTTTTGTGGTGTCTTTCAGATGCCTACCGGAGCAATGTAAAAACTACCAGGAGAACTCCTGTCTGGCACCTTCCCCGGTGGAGTTGTGCATGGGGTGTGTTTGGAACGTTTTGTCACCGGCCGACTCCAAAATTCAGAGGTTCCCCATCTCAGCCCAGAAAGCAGGTAGAACAACTTTTGTGGTGTCTTTCAGATGCCTACCAAGGTAGTGTAAAAACTATTAAGAGAACTCCTGTCTGGCACCTTCCCCGGTGGAGTTGTGCATGGGGTGTGTTTGGAACATTTTGTCACCGGCCGACTCCAAAATTCAGCGGTTCCCCATCTCAGCCCAGAAAGCAGGTAGAACAACTTTTGTGGTGTCTTTCAGATGCCTACCAAGGTAGTGTAAAAACTACCAACAGAATTCCTTCCTGGCACCTTCGCTAGTGGAGTTGTGCATGGGGTGTGTTTGGAACATTTTGTCACCAGCCGACTCCAAAATTCAGCGGTTCCCCATCTCAGCCCAGAAAGTAGGAAGAACAACTTTTTTGGTGCCTTTCAGGTGCCTACCAAGGTAGTGTAAAAACTATTAAGAGAACTCCTGTCTGGCACCTTCCCCGGTGGAGTTGTGCATGGGGTGTGTTTGGAACATTTCGTCACCAGCCAAGTCGAAAATTCAGCGGTTCCCCATCTCAGCCCAGAAAGCAGGTAGAACAACTTTTCTGGTGTCTTTCAGATGCCTACCGGAGCAATGTAAAAACTACCAGGAGAACTCCTTTCTGGCACCTTCCCCGGTGGAGTTGTGCATGGGGTGTGTTTGGAACATTTTGTCACCGGCCGAGTCCAAAATTCAGCGGTTCCCCATCTCAGCCCAGAAAGCAGGTAGAACAACTTTTGTGGTGTCTTTCAGATGCCTACCGGAGCAATGTAAAATCTACCAGGAGAACTCCTGTCTGGCACCTTCCCCGGTGGAGTTGTGCATGGGGTGTGTTTGGAACATTTTGTCACCGGCCGAGTCCAAAATTCAGCGGTTCCCCATCTCAGCCCAGAAAGCAGGAAGAACAACTTTTGTGGTGTCCTTTTGATGCCTACCGGAGCAATGTAAAAACTACCAACAGAACTCGTCCCTGGCACCTTCGCTAGTGGAGTTGTGCATGGGGTGTATTTATTAAAATTTGGTCACCAGCCGAGTCCAAAATTCAGCTGTTCCCCATCTCAGCCCAGAAAGCAGGTAGAACAACTTTTGTGGTGTCTTTCAGATGCCTACCAGAGCAATGTAAAAACTACCAGGAGAACTCCTGTCTGGCACCTTCCCCGGTGGAGTTGTGCATGGGGTGTGTTTGGAACATTTTGTCACCGGCCGACTCCAAAATTCAGCGGTTCCCCATCTCAGCCCAGAAAGCAGGTAGAACAACTTTTTTGGTGCCTTTCAGGTGCCTACCAAGGTAGTGTAAAAACTATTAAGAGAACTCCTGTCTGGCACTTTCCCTGGTGTAGTTGTGCATGGGGTGTGTTTGGAACATTTTGTCACCGGCTGACTCCAAAATTCAGCGGTTCCCCATCACAGCCCAGAAAGCAGGTAGAACAACTTTTGTGGTGTCTTTCAGATGCCTACCGGAGCAATGTATAAATCTACCAGGAGAACTCCTGTCTGGCACCTTCGCTAGTGGAGTTGTGCATGGGGTGTGTTTGGAACATTTTGTCACCGGCCGACTCCAAAATTCAGCAGTTCCCCATCTCAGCCCAGAAAGCAGGTAGAACAACTTTTGTAGTGTCTTGTTGATGCCTACCGGAGCAATGTAAAAACTACCAACAGAATTCGTTCCTAGCACCTTCGCTAGTGGAGTTGTGCATGGGGTGTATTTATTAAAATTTGGTCACCAGCCGACTCCAAAATTCAGCTGTTCCCCATCTCAGCCCAGAAAGCAGGTAGAACAACTTTTGTGGTGCCTTTCAGGTGCCTACCAAGGTAGTGTAAAAACTACTAAGAGAACTCCTGCCTGGCACCTTCCCCGGTGGAGTTGTGCATGGGGTGTGTTTGGAACATTTTGTCACCAGCCGACTCCAAAATTCAGCGGTTCCCCATCTCAGCCCAGAAAGCAGGTAGAACAACTTTTCTGGTGTCTTTCAGATGCCTACCGGAGCAATGTAAAAACTACCAGGAGAACTCCTTTCTGGCACCTTCCCCGGTGGAGTTGTGCATGGGGTGTGTTTGGAACATTTTGTCACTGGCCGACTCCAAAATTCAGCGGTTACCCATCTGAGCCCAGAAAGCAGGTAGAACAACTTTTGTGGTGTCTTTCAGATGCCTACCGGAGCAATGTAAAATCTACCAGGAGAACTCCTGTCTGGCACCTTCCCCGGTGGAGTTGTGCATGGGGTGTGTTTGGAACATTTTGTCGCCGGCCGAGTCCAAAATTCAGCGGTTCCCCATCTCAGCCCAGAAAGCAGGAAGAACAACTTTTGTGGTGTCCTTTTGATGCCTACCGGAGCAATGTAAAAACTACCAACAGAACTCGTCCCTGGCACCTTCGCTAGTGGAGTTGTGCAGGGGGTGTATTTATTAAAATTTGGTCACCAGCCGAGTCCAAAATTCAGCGGTTCCCCATCTCAGCCCAGAAAGCAGGTAGAACAACTTTTGTGGTGCCTTTCAGCTGCCTACCAAGGTAGTGTAAAAACTACCAAGAGAACTCCTGCCTGGCACCTTCCCCGGTGGAGTTGTGCATGGGGTGTGTTTGGAACATTTTGTCACCGGCCGACTCCAAAATTCAGCGGTTCCCCATCTCAGCCCAGAAAGCAGGTAGAACAACTTTTGTGGTGTCTTTCAGATGCCTACCAAGGTAGTGTAAAAACTATTAAGAGAACTCCTGTCTGGCACCTTCCCCGGTGGAGTTGTGCATGGGGTGTGTTTGGAACATTTTGTCACCGGCTGACTCCAAAATTCAGCGGTTCCCCATCTCAGCCCAGAGAGCAGGTAGAACAACTTTTGTGGTGTCTTTCAGATGCCTACCGGAGCAATGTAAAAACTACCAGGAGAACTCCTGTCTGGCACCTTCCCCGGTGGAGTTGTGCATGGGGTGTGTTTGGAACATTTTGTCACCAGCCGAGTCCAAAATTCAGCGGTTCCCCATCTCAGCCCAGAAAGCAGGTAGAACAACTTTTGTAGTGTCTTGTTGATGCCTACCGGAGCAATGTAAAAACTACCAACAGAATTCGTTCCTAGCACCTTCGCTAGTGGAGTTGTGCATGGGGTGTATTTATTAAAATTTGGTCACCAGCCGAGTCCAAAATTCAGCGGTTCCCCATCTCAGCCCAGAAAGCAGGTAGAACAACTTTTGTGGTGCCTTTCAGCTGCCTACCAAGGTAGTGTAAAAACTATTAAGAGGACTCCTGTCTGGCACCTTCCCTAGTGGAGTTGTGCATGGGGTGTGTTTGGAATATTTTTTCACCGGCCAAGTCCAAAATTCAGCGTTTCCCCATCTCAGCCCAGAAAGCAGGTAGAACAACTTTTGTGGTGTCTTTCAGATGCCTACCGGAGCAATGTAAAAACTACCAGGAGAACTCCTGTCTGGCACCTTCCCCGGTGGAGTTGTGCATGGGGTGTGTTTGGAACATTTTGTCACCGGCCGAGTCCAAAATTCAGCTATTTCCCATCTCAGCCCAGAAAGCAGGTAGAACAACTTTTGTCGTGCCTTTCAAATGCCTACCAAGGTAGTGTAAAAACTACCAAGAGAACTCCTGTCTGGCACCTTCCCCGGTGGAGTTGTGCATGGGGTGTGTTTGGAACATTTTGTCACCAGCCGAGTCCAAAATTCAGCTGTTCCCCATCACAGCCCAGAAAGCAGGTAGAACAACTTTTGTGGTGCCTTTCAGGTGCCTACCAAGGTAGTGTAAAAACTACTAAGAGAACTCCTGTCTGGCACCTTCCCCGGTGGAGTTGTGCATGGGGTGTGTTTGGAACATTTTGTCACCGGCCGACTCCAAAATTCAGCTGTTCCCCATCTCAGCCCAGAAAGCAGGTAAAACAACTTTTGTGGTGTCTTTCAGGTGCCTACCGGAGCAATGTAAAATCTACCAGGAGAACTCCTGTCTGGCACCTTCCCCGGTGGAGTTGTGCATGGGGTGTGTTTGGAACATTTTGTCACCAGCCGAGTCCAAAATTCAGCGGTTCCCCATCTCAGCCCAGAAAGCAGGAACAACAACTTTTGTGGTGTCCTTTTGATGCCTACCGGAGCAATGTAAAAACTACCAACAGAACTCGTCCCTGGCACCTTCGCTAGTGGAGTTGTGCAGGGGGTGTATTTTTTAAAATTTTGTCACCGGCCGACTCCAAAATTCAGCGGTTCCCCATCTCAGCCCCGAAAGCAGGTAGAACAACTTTTGTGGTGCCTTTCAGCTGCCTACCAAGGTAGTGTAAAAACTACTAAGAGAACTCCTGTCTGGCACCTTCCCCGGTGGAGTTGTGCATGGGGTGTGTTTGGAACATTTTGTCACCAGCCGAGTCCAAAATTCAGC
The DNA here is from genome assembly GCF_023638135.1 of Falco biarmicus. Classification (NCBI taxonomy): domain Eukaryota; kingdom Metazoa; phylum Chordata; class Aves; order Falconiformes; family Falconidae; genus Falco; species Falco biarmicus. The sequence goes on along the minus strand of NW_026611692.1, from coordinate 91,491 downwards.
TGTTCCCCATCTCAGCCCAGAAAGCAGGTAGAACAACTTTTGTGGTGCCTTTCAGCTGCCTACCAAGGTAGTGTAAAAACTATCAAGAGAACTCTTGTCTGGCACCTTCCCCGGTGGAGTTGTGCATGGGGTGTGTTTGGAACATTTCGTCACCAGCCGACTCCAAAATTCAGCGGTTCCCCATCTCAGCCCAGAAAGCAGGTAGAACAACTTTTGTGGTGCCTTTCAGCTGCCTACCGGAGCAATGTAAAAACTACCAGGAGAACTCCTGTCTGGCACCTTCCCCGGTGGAGTTGTGCATGGGGTGTGTTTGGAACATTTTGTCAACAGCCGAGTCCAAAATTCAGCGGTTCCCCATCTCAGCCCAGAAAGCAGGTAGAACAACTTTTGTCGTGCCTTTCAAATGCCTACCAAGGTAGCGTAAAAAATATTAAGAGAACTCCTGTCTGGCACCTTCCCCGGTGGAGTTGTGCATGGGGTGTGTTTGGAACATTTTGTCACCGGCCGACTCCAAAATTCAGCGGTTCCCCATCTCAGCCCAGAGAGCAGGTAGAACAACTTTTGTGGTGTCTTTCAGATGCCTACCGGAGCAATGTAAAAACTACCACCAGAATTCGTCCCTGGCACCTTCCCCGGTGGAGTTGTGCATGGGGTGTCTTTGGAACATTTTGTCACCGGCCGACTCCAAAATTCAGCGGTTCCCCATCTCAGCCCAGAAAGCAGGTAGAACAACTTTTGTAGTGTCTTTTTGATGCCTACCGGAGCAATGTAAAAACTACCAACAGAATTCGTTCCTGGCACCTTCGCTAGTGGAGTCGTGCATGGGGTGTATTTATTAAAATTTTGTCACCAGCCGAGTCCAAAATTCAGCGGTTCCCCATCTCAGCCCAGAAAGCAGGAAGAACAACTTTTGTGGTGTCTTTCAGATGCCTACCAAGGTAGTGTAAAAACTACTAAGAGAACTCCTGTCTGGCACCTTCCCCGGTGGAGTTGTGCATGGGGTGTGTTTGGAACATTTTGTCACCGGCCGAGTCCAAAATTCAGCGGTTCCCCATCTCAGCCCAGAAAGCAGGAAGAACAACTTTTGTGGTGTCCTTTTGATGCCTACCGGAGCAATGTAAAAACTACCAACAGAACTCGTCCCTGGCACCTTCGCTAGTGGAGTTGTGCAGGGGGTGTATTTATTAAAATTTTGTCACCAGCCGAGTCCAAAATTCAGCTGTTCCCCATCTCAGCCCAGAAAGCAGGTAGAACAACTTTTGTGGTGCCTTTCAGCTGCCTACCAAGGTAGTGTAAAAACTACCAAGAGAACTCCTGTCTGGCACCTTCCCCGGTGGAGTTGTGCAGGGGGTGTGTTTGGAACATTTTGTCACCGGCCGACTCCAAAATTCAGCGGTTCCCCATCTCAGCCCAGAAAGCAGGTAGAACAACTTTTGTGGTGTCTTTCAGATGCCTACCAGAGCAATGTAAAAAACTACCAGGAGAACTCCTGTCTGGCACCTTCCCCGGTGGAGTTGTGCATGGGGTGTGTTTGGAACATTTTGTCACCGGCCGAGTCCAAAATTCAGCGGTTCCCCATCTCAGCCCAGAAAGCAGGTAGAACAACTTTTGTGGTGTCTTTCAGATGCCTACTGGAGCAATGTAAAAACTACCAGGAGAACTCCTGTCTGGCACCTTCCCCGGTGGAGTTGTGCATGGGGTGTGTTTGGAACATTTTGTCACCAGCCGAGTCCAAAATTCAGCGGTTCCCCATCTCAGCCCAGAAAGCAGGTAGAACAACTTTTGTGGTGCCTTTCAGATGCCTACCAAGGTAGTGTAAAAACTACCAGGAGAACTCCTGTCTGGCACCTTCGCTAGTGGAGTTGTGCATGGGGTGTGTTTGGAACATTTTGTCACCGGCCGACTCCAAAATTCAGCGGTTCCCCATCTCAGCCCAGAAAGCAGGTAGAACAACTTTTGTGGTGTCTTTCAGATGCCTACCGGAGCAATGTAAAAACTACCAGGAGAACTCCTGTCTGGCATCTTCGATAGTGTAGTTGTGCATGGGGTGTGTTTGGAACATTTTGTCACCAGCCGAGTCCAAAATTCAGCGGTTCCCCATCTCAGCCCAGAAAGCAGGTAGAACAACTTTTGTAGTGTCTTGTTGATGCCTACCGGAGCAATGTAAAAACTACCAACAGAATTCGTTCCTAGCACCTTCGCTAGTGGAGTTGTGCATGGGGTGTATTTATTAAAATTTGGTCACCAGCCGAGTCCAAAATTCAGCTGTTCCCCATCTCAGCCCAGAAAGCAGGTAGAACAACTTTTGTGGTGCCTTTCAGCTGCCTACCAAGGTAGTGTAAAAACTATCAAGAGAACTCCTGTCTGGCACCTTCCCCGGTGGAGTTGTGCATGGGGTGTGTTTGGAACATTTCGTCACCAGCCAAGTCCAAAATTCAGCGGTTCCCCATCTCAGCCCAGAAAGCAGGTAGAACAACTTTTGTGGTGTCTTTCATATGCCTACCGGAGCAATGTAAAAACTACCAGGAGAACTCCTTTCTGGCACCTTCCCCGGTGGAGTTGTGCATGGGGTGTGTTTGGAACATTTTGTCACTGGCCGAGTCCAAAATTCAGCGGTTACCCGTCTCAGCCCAGAAAGCAGGTAGAACAACTTTTGTGGTGTCTTTCAGATGCCTACCGGAGCAATGTAAAATCTACCAGGAGAACTCCTGTCTGGCACCTTCCCCGGTGGAGTTGTGCATGGGGTGTGTTTGGAACATTTTGTCACCGGCCGAGTCCAAAATTCAGCGGTTCCCCATCTCAGCCCAGAAAGCAGGAAGAACAACTTTTGTGGTGTCCTTTTGATGCCTACCGGAGCAATGTAAAAAACTACCAACAGAACTCGTCCCTGGCACCTTCGCTAGTGGAGTTGTGCAGGGGGTGTATTTATTAAAATTTGGTCACCAGCCGAGTCCAAAATTCAGCTGTTCCCCATCTCAGCCCAGAAAGCAGGTAGAACAACTTTTGTGGTGTCTTTCAGATGCCTACCAGAGCAATGTAAAAACTACCAGGAGAACTCCTGTCTGGCACCTTCCCCGGTGGAGTTGTGCATGGGGTGTGTTTGGAACATTTTGTCACCGGCCGACTCCAAAATTCAGCGGTTCCCCATCTCAGCCCAGAAAGCAGGTAGAACAACTTTTGTGGTGTCTTTCAGATGCCTACCAGAGCAATGTAAAAACTACCAGGAGAACTCCTGTCTGGCGCCTTCCCCGGTGGAGTTGTGCATGGGGTGTGTTTGGAACATTTTGTCACCGGCCGAGTCCAAAATTCAGCGGTTCCCCATCTCAGCCCAGAAAGCAGGAAGAACAACTTTTGTGGTGTCCTTTTGATGCCTACCGGAGCAATGTAAAAACTACCAACAGAACTCGTCCCTGGCACCTTCGCTAGTGGAGTTGTGCAGGGGGTGTATTTATTAAAATTTTGTCACCAGCCGAGTCCAAAATTCAGCTGTTCCCCATCTCAGCCCAGAAAGCAGGTAGAACAACTTTTGTGGTGCCTTTCAGCTGCCTACCAAGGTAGTGTAAAAACTATCAAGAGAACTCCTGTCTGGCACCTTCCCCGGTGGAGTTGTGCATGGGGTGTGTTTGGAACATTTCGTCACCAGCCAAGTCCAAAATTCAGCGGTTCCCCATCTCAGCCCAGAAAGCAGGTAGAACAACTTTTCTGGTGTCTTTCAGATGCCTACCGGAGCAATGTAAAAACTACCAGGAGAACTCCTTTCTGGCACCTTCCCCGGTGGAGTTGTGCATGGGGTGTGTTTGGAACATTTTGTCACTGGCCGAGTCCAAAATTCAGCGGTTACCCGTCTCAGCCCAGAAAGCAGGTAGAACAACTTTTGTGGTGTCTTTCAGATGCCTACCGGAGCAATGTAAAATCTACCAGGAGAACTCCTGTCTGGCACCTTCCCCGGTGGAGTTGTGCATGGGGTGTGTTTGGAACATTTTGTCACCGGCCGAGTCCAAAATTCAGCGGTTCCCCATCTCAGCCCAGAAAGCAGGTAGAACAACTTTTGTGGTGTCTTTCAGATGCCTACCAGAGCAATGTAAAAACTACCAGGAGAACTCCTGTCTGGCGCCTTCCCCGGTGGAGTTGTGCATGGGGTGTGTTTGGAACATTTTGTCACCGGCCGAGTCCAAAATTCAGCGGTTCCCCATCTCAGCCCAGAAAGCAGGAAGAACAACTTTTGTGGTGTCCTTTTGATGCCTACCGGAGCAATGTAAAAACTACCAGGAGAACTCCTGTCTGGCACCTTCCCCGGTGGAGTTGTGCATGGGGTGTGTTTGGAACATTTTGTCACCGGCCGACTCCAAAATTCAGCGGTTCCCCATCTCAGCCCAGAAAGCAGGTAGAACAACTTTTGTGGTGCCTTTCAGGTGCCTACCAGAGCAATGTAAAAACTACCAGGAGAACTCCTGTCTGGCACCTTCCCCGGTGGAGTTGTGCATGGGGTGTGTTTGGAACATTTTGTCACCAGCCGACTCCAAAATTCAGCGGTTCCCCATCTCAGCCCAGAAAGTAGGAAGAACAACTTTTTTGGTGCCTTTCAGGTGCCTACCAAGGTAGTGTAAAAACTATTAAGAGAACTCCTGTCTGGCACATTCCCCGGTGGAGTTGTGCATGGGGTGTGTTTGGAACATTTTGTCACCGGCCGAGTCCAAAATTCAGCGGTTCCCCATCTCAGCCCAGAAAGCAGGTAGAACAACTTTTGTAGTGTCTTGTTGATGCCTACCGGAGCAATGTAAAAACTACCAACAGAATTCGTTCCTAGCACCTTCGCTAGTGGAGTTGTGCATGGGGTGTATTTATTAAAATTTGGTCACCAGCCGAGTCCAAAATTCAGCTGTTCCCCATCTCAGCCCAGAAAGCAGGTAGAACAACTTTTGTGGTGCCTTTCAGGTGCCTACCAAGGTAGTCTAAAAACTATCAAGAGAACTCCTGTCTGGCACCTTCCCCGGTGGAGTTGTGCATGGGGTGTGTTTGGAACATTTCGTCACCAGCCAAGTCCAAAATTCAGCGGTTCCCCATCTCAGCCCAGAAAGCAGGTAGAACAACTTTTCTGGTGTCTTTCAGATGCCTACAGGAGCAATGTAAAAACTACCAGGAGAACTCCTTTCTGGCACCTTCCCCGGTGGAGTTGTGCATGGGGTGTGTTTGGAACATTTTGTCACTGGCCGAGTCCAAAATTCAGCGGTTACCCGTCTCAGCCCAGAAAGCAGGTAGAACAACTTTTGTGGTGTCTTTCAGATGCCTACCGGAGCAATGTAAAATCTACCAGGAGAACTCCTGTCTGGCACCTTCCCCGGTGGAGTTGTGCATGGGGTGTGTTTGGAACATTTTGTCACCGGCCGACTCCAAAATTCAGCGGTTCCCCATCTCAGCCCAGAAAGCAGGTAGAACAACTTTTGTGGTGTCCTTTTGATGCCTACCGGAGCAATGTAAAAACTACCAACAGAACTCGTCCCTGGCACCTTCGCTAGTGGAGTTGTGCAGGGGGTGTATTTATTAAAATTTTGTCACCAGCCGAGTCCAAAATTCAGCGGTTCCCCATCTCAGCCCAGAAAGCAGGTAGAACAACTTTTGTGGTGTCTTTCAGATGCCTACTGGAGCAATGTAAAAACTACCAGGAGAACTCCTGTCTGGCACCTTCCCCGGTGGAGTTGTGCATGGGGTGTCTTTGGAACATTTTGTCACCGGCCGACTCCAAAATTCAGCGGTTCCCCATCTCAGCCCAGAAAGCAGGTAGAACAACTTTTGTGGTGTCTTTCAGATGCCTACCAGAGCAATGTAAAAACTACCAGGAGAACTCCTGTCTGGCACCTTCCCCGGTGGAGTTGTGCATGGGGTGTGTTTGGAACATTTTGTCACCAGCCGAGTCCAAAATTCAGCGGTTCCCCATCTCAGCCCAGAGAGCAGGTAGAACAACTTTTGTGGTGTCTTTCAGATGCCTACCAGAGCAATGTAAAAACTACCAGGAGAACTCCTGTCTGGCACCTTCCCCGGTGGAGTTGTGCATGGGGTGTGTTTGGAACATTTTGTCACCGGCCGACTCCAAAATTCAGCGGTTCCCCATCTCAGCCCAGAAAGCAGGTAGAACAACTTTTGTAGTGTCTTGTTGATGCCTACCGGAGCAATGTAAAAACTACCAACAGAATTCGTTCCTAGCACCTTCGCTAGTGGAGTTGTGCATGGGGTGTATTTATTAAAATTTGGTCACCAGCCGAGTCCAAAATTCAGCTGTTCCCCATCTCAGCCCAGAAAGCAGGTAGAACAACTTTTGTGGTGCCTTTCAGGTGCCTACCAAGGTAGTGTAAAAACTATCAAGAGAACTCCTGTCTGGCACCTTCCCCGGTGGAGTTGTGCATGGGGTGTGTTTGGAACATTTCGTCACCAGCCAAGTCCAAAATTCAGCGGTTCCCCATCTCAGCCCAGAAAGCAGGTAGAACAACTTTTGTGGTGCCTTTCAGCTGCCTACCAAGGTAGTGTAAAAACTACCAGGAGAACTCCTGTCTGGCACCTTCCCCGGTGGAGTTGTGCAGGGGGTGTGTTTGGAACATTTTGTCACCGGCTGACTCCAAAATTCAGCGGTTCCCCATCTCAGCCCAGAAAGCAGGTAGAACAACTTTTCTGGTGTCTTTCAGATGCCTACCAAGGTAGTGTAAAAACTATTAAGAGAACTCCTGTCTGGCACCTTCCCCGGTGGAGTTGTGCATGGGGTGTGTTTGGAACATTTTGTCACCGGCCGACTCCAAAATTCAGCGGTTCCCCATCTCAGCCCAGAAAGCAGGTAGAACAACTTTTGTGGTGTCTTTCAGATGCCTACCGGAGCAATGTAAAAACTACCAGGAGAACTCCTGTCTGGCACCTTCCCCGGTGGAGTTGTGCATGGGGTGTGTTTGGAACATTTTGTCACCGGCCGAGTCCAAAATTCAGCGATTCCCCATCTCAGCCCAGAAAGCAGGTAGAACAACTTTTCTGGTGTCTTGTTGATGCCTACCGGAGCAATGTAAAAACTACCAACAGAATTCGTTCCTAGCACCTTCGCTAGTGGAGTTGTGCATGGGGTGTATTTATTAAAATTTGGTCACCAGCCGAGTCCAAAATTCAGCGATTCCCCATCTCAGCCCAGAAAGCAGGTAGAACAACTTTTGTGGTGCCTTTCAGCTGCCTACCAAGGTAGTGTAAAAACTATTAAGAGAACTCCTGTCTGGCACCTTCCCCGGTGGAGTTGTGCATGGGGTGTGTTTGGAACATTTTGTCACCGGCCGACTCCAAAATTCAGCGGTTCCCCATCTCAGCCCAGAGAGCAGGTAGAACAACTTTTGTGGTGTCTTTCAGATGCCTACCGGAGCAATGTAAAAACTACCAGGAGAACTCCTGTCTGGCACCTTCCCCGGTGGAGTTGTGCATGGGGTGTGTTTGGAACATTTTGTCACCAGCCGAGTCCAAAATACAGCGATTCCCCATCTCAGCCCAGAAAGCAGGTAGAACAACTTTTGTCGTGCCTTTCAAATGCCTACCAAGGTAGTGTAAAAACTACCAAGAGAACTCCTGTCTGGCACCTTCCCCGGTGGAGTTGTGCATGGGGTGTGTTTGGAACATTTTGTCACCAGCCGAGTCCAAAATTCAGCTGTTCCCCATCACAGCCCAGAAAGCAGGTAGAACAACTTTTGTGGTGCCTTTCAGGTGCGTACCAAGGTAGTGTAAAAACTACTAAGAGAACTCCTGTCTCGCACCTTCCCCGGTGGAGTTGTGCATGGGGTGTGTTTGGAACATTTTGTCACCGGCCGAGTCCAAAATTCAGCGGTTCCCCATCTCAGCCCAGAAAGCAGGTAAAACAACTTTTGTGGTGTCTTTCAGGTGCCTACCAAGGTAGTGTAAAAACTACTAAGAGAACTCCTGTCTGGCACCTTCCCCGGTGGAGTTGTGCAGGGGGTGTGTTTGGAACATTTTGTCACCGGCCGACTCCAAAATTCAGCGGTTCCCCATCTCAGCCCAGAAAGCAGGTAGAACAACTTTTCTGGTGTCTTTCAGATGCCTACCAAGGTAGTGTAAAAACTATTAAGAGAACTCCTGTCTGGCACCTTCCCCGGTGGAGTTGTGCATGGGGTGTGTTTGGAACATTTTGTCACCGGCCGACTCCAAAATTCAGCGGTTCCCCATCTCAGCCCAGAAAGCAGGTAGAACAACTTTTGTGGTGTCTTTCAGATGCCTACCGGAGCAATGTAAAAACTACCAGGAGAACTCCTGTCTGGCACCTTCCCCGGTGGAGTTGTGCATGGGGTGTGTTTGGAACATTTTGTCACCGGCCGAGTCCAAAATTCAGCGATTCCCCATCTCAGCCCAGAAAGCAGGTAGAACAACTTTTGTAGTGTCTTGTTGATGCCTACCGGAGCAATGTAAAAACTACCAACAGAATTCGTTCCTAGCACCTTCGCTAGTGGAGTTGTGCATGGGGTGTATTTATTAAAATTTGGTCACCAGCCGAGTCCAAAATTCAGCGATTCCCCATCTCAGCCCAGAAAGCAGGTAGAACAACTTTTGTGGTGCCTTTCAGCTGCCTACCAAGGTAGTGTAAAAACTATTAAGAGAACTCCTGTCTGGCACCTTCCCCGGTGGAGTTGTGCATGGGGTGTGTTTGGAACATTTTGTCACCGGCCGACTCCAAAATTCAGCGGTTCCCCATCTCAGCCCAGAAAGCAGGTAGAACAACTTTTGTGGTGTCTTTCAGATGCCTACTGGAGCAATGTAAAAACTACCAGGAGAACTCCTGTCTGGCACCTTCCCCGGTGGAGTTGTGCATGGGGTGTGTTTGGAACATTTTGTCACCAGCCGAGTCCAAAATTCAGCGATTCCCCATCTCAGCCCAGAAAGCAGGTAGAACAACTTTTGTCGTGCCTTTCAAATGCCTACCAAGGTAGTGTAAAAACTACCAAGAGAACTCCTGTCTGGCACCTTCCCCGGTGGAGTTGTGCATGGGGTGTGTTTGGAACATTTTGTCACCAGCCGAGTCCAAAATTCAGCTGTTCCCCATCACAGCCCAGAAAGCAGGTAGAACAACTTTTGTGGTGCCTTTCAGGTGCGTACCAAGGTAGTGTAAAAACTACTAAGAGAACTCCTGTCTCGCACCTTCCCCGGTGGAGTTGTGCATGGGGTGTGTTTGGAACATTTTGTCACCGGCCGAGTCCAAAATTCAGCGGTTCCCCATCTCAGCCCAGAAAGCAGGTAAAACAACTTTTGTGGTGTCTTTCAGGTGCCTACCAAGGTAGTGTAAAAACTACCAGGAGAACTCCTTTCTGGCACCTTCCCCGGTGGAGTTGTGCATGGGGTGTTTTTGGAACATTTTGTCACCAGCCGAGTCCAAAATTCAGCTGTTCCCCATCTCAGCCCAGAAAGCAGGTAGAACAACTTTTGTGGTGTCTTTCAGATGCCTACCGGAGCAATGTAAAATCTACCAGGAGAACTCCTGTCTGGCACCTTCCCCGGTGGAGTTGTGCATGGGGTGTGTTTGGAACATTTTTTCACCGGCCGAGTCCAAAATTCAGCGGTTCCCCATCTCAGCCCAGAAAGCAGGAAGAACAACTTTTGTGGTGTCCTTTTGATGCCTACCGGAGCAATGTAAAAACTACCAACAGAACTCGTCCCTGGCACCTTCGCTAGTGGAGTTGTGCAGGGGGTGTATTTATTAAAATTTGGTCACCAGCCGACTCCAAAATTCAGCTGTTCCCCATCTCAGCCCAGAAAGCAGGTAGAACAACTTTTGTGGTGCCTTTCAGCTGCCTACCAAGGTAGTGTAAAAACTACTAAGAGAACTCCTGTCTGGCACCTTCCCCGGTGGAGTTGTGCAGGGGGTGTGTTTGGAACATTTTGTCACCGGCCGACTCCAAAATTCAGCGGTTCCCCATCTCAGCCCAGAAAGCAGGTAGAACAACTTTTCTGGTGTCTTTCAGATGCCTACCAAGGTAGTGTAAAAACTATTAAGAGAACTCCTGTCTGGCACCTTCCCCGGTGGAGTTGTGCATGGGGTGTGTTTGGAACATTTTGTCACCGGCCGAGTCCAAAATTCAGCGGTTCCCCATCTCAGCCCAGAGAGCAGGTAGAACAACTTTTGTGGTGTCTTTCAGATGCCTACCGGAGCAATGTAAAAACTACCAGGAGAACTCCTGTCTGGCACCTTCGCTAGTGGAGTTGTGCATGGGGTGTGTTTGGAACATTTTGTCACCGGCCGAGTCCAAAATTCAGCGGTTCCCCATCTCAGCCCAGAAAGCAGGAAGAACAACTTTTGTGGTGCCTTTCAGGTGCCTACCAAGGTAGTGTAAAAACTACCAGGAGAACTCCTGTCTGGCACCTTCCCCGGTGGAGTTGTGCATGGGGTGTGTTTGGAACATTTTGTCACCGGCCGACTCCAAAATTCAGCGGTTCCCCATCTCAGCCCAGAGAGCAGGTAGAACAACTTTTGTGGTGTCTTTCAGATGCCTACCGGAGCAATGTAAAAACTACCAAGAGAACTCCTGTCTGGCACCTTCCCCGGTGGAGTTGTGCATGGGGTGTGTTTGGAACATTTTGTCACCGGCCGACTCCAAAATTCAGCGGTTCCCCATCTCAGCCCAGAAAGCAGGTAGAACAACTTTTGTAGTGTCTTTTTGATGCCTACCGGAGCAATGTAAAAACTACCAACAGAATTCGTTCCTAGCACCTTCGCTAGTGGAGTTGTGCATGGGGTGTATTTATTAAAATTTGGTCACCAGCCGAGTCCAAAATTCAGCTGTTCCCCATCTCAGCCCAGAAAGCAGGTAGAACAACTTTTGTGGTGCCTTTCAGGTGCCTACCAAGGTAGTGTAAAAACTATCAAGAGAACTCCTGTCTGGCACCTTCCCCGGTGGAGTTGTGCATGGGGTGTGTTTGGAACATTTCGTCACCAGCCATGTCCAAAATTCAGCGGTTCCCCATCTCAGCCCAGAAAGCAGGTAGAACAACTTTTGTGGTGCCTTTCAGCTGCCTACCAAGGTAGTGTAAAAACTACCAGGAGAACTCCTGTCTGGCACCTTCCCCGGTGGAGTTGTGCAGGGGGTGTGTTTGGAACATTTTGTCACCGGCTGACTCCAAAATTCAGCGGTTCCCCATCTCAGCCCAGAAAGCAGGTAGAACAACTTTTGTCGTGTCTTGCAGATGCCTACCAAGGTAGTGTAAAAACTATTAAGAGAACTCCTGTCTGGCACCTTCCCCGGTGGAGTTGTGCATGGGGTGTGTTTGGAACATTTTGTCACCGGCCGACTCCAAAATTCAGCGGTTCCCCATCTCAGCCCAGAGAGCAGGTAGAACAACTTTTGTGGTGTCTTTCAGATGCCTACCGGAGCAATGTAAAAACTACCAGGAGAACTCCTGTCTGGCACCTTCGCTAGTGGAGTTGTGCATGGGGTGTGTTTGGAACATTTTGTCACCGGCCGAGTCCAAAATTCAGCGATTCCCCATCTCAGCCCAGAAAGCAGGTAGAACAACTTTTGTAGTGTCTTGTTGATGCCTACCGGAGCAATGTAAAAACTACCAACAGAATTCGTTCCTAGCACCTTCGCTAGTGGAGTTGTGCATGGGGTGTATTTATTAAAATTTGGTCACCAGCTGAGTCCAAAATTCAGCGATTCCCCATCTCAGCCCAGAAAGCAGGTAGAACAACTTTTGTGGTGCCTTTCAGCTGCCTACCAAGGTAGTGTAAAAACTATTAAGAGAACTCCTGTCTGGCACCTTCCCCGGTGGAGTTGTGCATGGGGTGTGTTTGGAACATTTTTTCACCGGCCAAGTCCAAAATTCAGCGGTTCCCCATCTCAGCCCAGAAAGCAGGTAGAACAACTTTTGTGGTGTCTTTCAGATGCCTACTGGAGCAATGTAAAAACTACCAGGAGAACTCCTGTCTGGCACCTTCCCCGGTGGAGTTGTGCATGGGGTGTGTTTGGAACATTTTGTCACCAGCCGAGTCCAAAATTCAGCGATTCCCCATCTCAGCCCAGAAAGCAGGTAGAACAACTTTTGTGGTGCCTTTCAAATGCCTACCAAGGTAGTGTAAAAACTACCAAGAGAACTCCTGTCTGGCACCTTCCCCGGTGGAGTTGTGCATGGGGTGTGTTTGGAACATTTTGTCACCAGCCGAGTCCAAAATTCAGCTGTTCCCCATCACAGCCCAGAAAGCAGGTAGAACAACTTTTGTGGTGCCTTTCAGGTGCGTACCAAGGTAGTGTAAAAACTACTAAGAGAACTCCTGTCTCGCACCTTCCCCGGTGGAGTTGTGCAGGGGGTGTGTTTGGAACATTTTGTCACCGGCCGACTCCAAAATTCAGCTGTTCCCCATCTCAGCCCAGAAAGCAGGTAAAACAACTTTTGTGGTGTCTTTCAGGTGCCTACCAAGGTAGTGTAAAAACTACCAGGAGAACTCCTTTCTGGCACCTTCCCCGGTGGAGTTGTGCATGGGGTGTTTTTGGAACATTTTGTCACCAGCCGAGTCCAAAATTCAGCTGTTCCCCATCTCAGCCCAGAAAGCAGGTAGAACAACTTTTGTGGTGTCTTTCAGATGCCTACCGGAGCAATGTAAAAACTACCAGGAGAACTCCTGTCTGGCACCTTCCCCGGTGGAGTTGTGCATGGGGTGTCTTTGGAACATTTTGTCACCGGCCGACTCCAAAATTCAGCGGTTCCCCATCTCAGCCCAGAAAGCAGGTAGAACAACTTTTGTGGTGTCTTTCAGATGCCTACCAGAGCAATGTAAAAACTACCAGGAGAACTCCTGTCTGGCACCTTCCCCGGTGGAGTTGTGCATGGGGTGTGTTTGGAACATTTTGTCACCGGCCGACTCCAAAATTCAGCGGTTCCCCATCTCAGCCCAGAGAGCAGGTAGAACAACTTTTGTGGTGTCTTTCAGATGCCTACCAGAGCAATGTAAAAACTACCAGGAGAACTCCTGTCTGGCACCTTCCCCGGTGGAGTTGTGCATGGGGTGTGTTTGGAACATTTTGTCACCGGCCGACTCCAAAATTCAGCGGTTCCCCATCTCAGCCCAGAAAGCAGGTAGAACAACTTTTGTAGTGTCTTGTTGATGCCTACCGGAGCAATGTAAAAACTACCAACAGAATTCGTTCCTAGCACCTTCGCTAGTGGAGTTGTGCATGGGGTGTATTTATTAAAATTTGGTCACCAGCCGAGTCCAAAATTCAGCTGTTCCCCATCTCAGCCCAGAAAGCAGGTAGAACAACTTTTGTGGTGCCTTTCAGGTGCCTACCAAGGTAGTGTAAAAACTATCAAGAGAACTCCTGTCTGGCACCTTCCCCGGTGGAGTTGTGCATGGGGTGTGTTTGGAACATTTCGTCACCAGCCAAGTCCAAAATTCAGCGGTTCCCCATCTCAGCCCAGAAAGCAGGTAGAACAACTTTTCTGGTGTCTTTCAGATGCCTACCAAGGTAGTGTAAAAACTATTAAGAGAACTCCTGTCTGGCACCTTCCCCGGTGGAGTTGTGCATGGGGTGTGTTTGGAACATTTTGTCACCGGCCGACTCCAAAATTCAGCGGTTCCCCATCTCAGCCCAGAAAGCAGGTAGAACAACTTTTGTGGTGTCTTTCAGATGCCTACCGGAGCAATGTAAAAACTACCAGGAGAACTCCTGTCTGGCACCTTCGCTAGTGGAGTTGTGCATGGGGTGTGTTTGGAACATTTTGTCACCGGCCGAGTCCAAAATTCAGCGATTCCCCATCTCAGCCCAGAAAGCAGGTAGAACAACTTTTGTAGTGTCTTGTTGATGCCTACCGGAGCAATGTAAAAACTACCAACAGAATTCGTTCCTAGCACCTTCGCTAGTGGAGTTGTGCATGGGGTGTATTTATTAAAATTTGGTCACCAGCCGAGTCCAAAATTCAGCGATTCCCCATCTCAGCCCAGAAAGCAGGTAGAACAACTTTTGTGGTGCCTTTCAGCTGCCTACCAAGGTAGTGTAAAAACTATTAAGAGAACTCCTGTCTGGCACCTTCCCCGGTGGAGTTGTGCATGGGGTGTGTTTGGAACATTTTGTCACCGGCCGACTCCAAAATTCAGCGGTTCCCCATCTCAGCCCAGAAAGCAGGTAGAACAACTTTTGTGGTGTCTTTCAGATGCCTACCGGAGCAATGTAAAAACTACCAGGAGAACTCCTGTCTGGCACCTTCCCCGGTGGAGTTGTGCATGGGGTGTGTTTGGAACATTTTGTCACCGGCCGAGTCCAAAATTCAGCGATTCCCCATCTCAGCCCAGAAAGCAGGTAGAACAACTTTTGTAGTGTCTTGTTGATGCCTACCGGAGCAATGTAAAAACTACCAACAGAATTCGTTCCTAGCACCTTCGCTAGTGGAGTTGTGCATGGGGTGTATTTATTAAAATTTGGTCACCAGCCGAGTCCAAAATTCAGCGATTCCCCATCTCAGCCCAGAAAGCAGGAAGAACAACTTTTGTGGTGCCTTTCAGCTGCCTACCAAGGTAGTGTAAAAACTATTAAGAGAACTCCTGTCTGGCACCTTCCCCGGTGGAGTTGTGCATGGGGTGTGTTTGGAACATTTTTTCACCGGCCAAGTCCAAAATTCAGCGGTTCCCCATCTCAGCCCAGAAAGCAGGTAGAACAACTTTTGTGGTGTCTTTCAGATGCCTACTGGAGCAATGTAAAAACTACCAGGAGAACTCCTGTCTGGCACCTTCCCCGGTGGAGTTGTGCATGGGGTGTGTTTGGAACATTTTGTCACCGGCCGAGTCCAAAATTCAGCGATTCCCCATCTCAGCCCAGAAAGCAGGTAGAACAACTTTTGTCGTGCCTTTCAAATGCCTACCAAGGTAGTGTAAAAACTACCAAGAGAACTCCTGTCTGGCACCTTCCCCGGTGGAGTTGTGCATGGGGTGTGTTTGGAACATTTTGTCACCAGCCGAGTCCAAAATTCAGCTGTTCCCCATCACAGCCCAGAAAGCAGGTAGAACAACTTTTGTGGTGCCTTTCAGGTGCGTACCAAGGTAGTGTAAAAACTACTAAGAGAACTCCTGTCTCGCACCTTCCCCGGTGGAGTTGTGCAGGGGGTGTGTTTGGAACATTTTGTCACCGGCCGACTCCAAAATTCAGCGGTTCCCCATCTCAGCCCAGAAAGCAGGTAGAACAACTTTTGTAGTGTCTTGTTGATGCCTACCGGAGCAATGTAAAAACTACCAACAGAATTCGTTCCTAGCACCTTCGCTAGTGGAGTTGTGCATGGGGTGTATTTATTAAAATTTGGTCACCAGCCGAGTCCAAAATTCAGCGGTTCCCCATCTCAGCCCAGAAAGCAGGTAGAACAACTTTTGTGGTGCCTTTCAGGTGCCTACCAAGGTAGTGTAAAAACTATCAAGAGAACTCCTGTCTGGCACCTTCCCCGGTGGAGTTGTGCATGGGGTGTGTTTGGAACATTTCGTCACCAGCCGACTCCAAAATTCAGCGGTTCCCCATCTCAGCCCAGAAAGCAGGTAGAACAACTTTTCTGGTGTCTTTCAGATGCCTACCAAGGTAGTGTAAAAACTATTAAGAGAACTCCTGTCTGGCACCTTCCCCGGTGGAGTTGTGCATGGGGTGTGTTTGGAACATTTTGTCACCGGCCGACTCCAAAATTCAGCGGTTCCCCATCTCAGCCCAGAAAGCAGGTAGAACAACTTTTGTGGTGTCTTTCAGATGCCTACCGGAGCAATGTAAAAACTACCAGGAGAACTCCTGTCTGGCACCTTCCCCGGTGGAGTTGTGCATGGGGTGTGTTTGGAACATTTTGTCACCGGCCGAGTCCAAAATTCAGCGATTCCCCATCTCAGCCCAGAAAGCAGGTAGAACAACTTTTGTAGTGTCTTGTTGATGCCTACCGGAGCAATGTAAAAACTACCAACAGAATTCGTTCCTAGCACCTTCGCTAGTGGAGTTGTGCATGGGGTGTATTTATTAAAATTTGGTCACCAGCCGAGTCCAAAATTCAGCGATTCCCCATCTCAGCCCAGAAAGCAGGAAGAACAACTTTTGTGGTGCCTTTCAGCTGCCTACCAAGGTAGTGTAAAAACTATTAAGAGAACTCCTGTCTGGCACCTTCCCCGGTGGAGTTGTGCATGGGGTGTGTTTGGAACATTTTTTCACCGGCCAAGTCCAAAATTCAGCGGTTCCCCATCTCAGCCCAGAAAGCAGGTAGAACAACTTTTGTGGTGTCTTTCAGATGCCTACTGGAGCAATGTAAAAACTACCAGGAGAACTCCTGTCTGGCACCTTCCCCGGTGGAGTTGTGCATGGGGTGTGTTTGGAACATTTTGTCACCGGCCGAGTCCAAAATTCAGCGATTCCCCATCTCAGCCCAGAAAGCAGGTAGAACAACTTTTGTGGTGCCTTTCAGCTGCCTACCAAGGTAGTGTAAAAACTACCAAGAGAACTCCTGTCTGGCACCTTCCCC
Organism: Falco biarmicus; assembly: GCF_023638135.1. Lineage (NCBI taxonomy): Eukaryota > Metazoa > Chordata > Aves > Falconiformes > Falconidae > Falco > Falco biarmicus. The sequence continues at coordinate 75,003 of NW_026611692.1, read as the reverse complement.
GGTGGAGTTGTGCATGGGGTGTGTTTGGAACATTTTGTCACCAGCCGAGTCCAAAATTCAGCTGTTCCCCATCACAGCCCAGAAAGCAGGTAGAACAACTTTTGTGGTGCCTTTCAGGTGCGTACCAAGGTAGTGTAAAAACTACTAAGAGAACTCCTGTCTCGCACCTTCCCCGGTGGAGTTGTGCAGGGGGTGTGTTTGGAACATTTTGTCACCGGCCGAGTCCAAAATTCAGCGGTTCCCCATCTCAGCCCAGAAAGCAGGTAAAACAACTTTTGTGGTGTCTTTCAGGTGCCTACCAAGGTAGTGTAAAAACTACCAGGAGAACTCCTTTCTGGCACCTTCCCCGGTGGAGTTGTGCATGGGGTGTTTTTGGAACATTTTGTCACCAGCCGAGTCCAAAATTCAGCTGTTCCCCATCTCAGCCCAGAAAGCAGGTAGAACAACTTTTGTGGTGTCTTTCAGATGCCTACCGGAGCAATGTAAAATCTACCAGGAGAACTCCTGTCTGGCACCTTCCCCGGTGGAGTTGTGCATGGGGTGTGTTTGGAACATTTTTTCACCGGCCGAGTCCAAAATTCAGCGGTTCCCCATCTCAGCCCAGAAAGCAGGAAGAACAACTTTTGTGGTGTCCTTTTGATGCCTACCGGAGCAATGTAAAAACTACCAACAGAACTCGTCCCTGGCACCTTCGCTAGTGGAGTTGTGCAGGGGGTGTATTTATTAAAATTTGGTCACCAGCCGACTCCAAAATTCAGCTGTTCCCCATCTCAGCCCAGAAAGCAGGTAGAACAACTTTTGTGGTGCCTTTCAGCTGCCTACCAAGGTAGTGTAAAAACTACTAAGAGAACTCCTGTCTGGCACCTTCCCCGGTGGAGTTGTGCAGGGGGTGTGTTTGGAACATTTTGTCACCGGCCGACTCCAAAATTCAGCGGTTCCCCATCTCAGCCCAGAAAGCAGGTAGAACAACTTTTCTGGTGTCTTTCAGATGCCTACCAAGGTAGTGTAAAAACTATTAAGAGAACTCCTGTCTGGCACCTTCCCCGGTGGAGTTGTGCATGGGGTGTGTTTGGAACATTTTGTCACCGGCCGAGTCCAAAATTCAGCGGTTCCCCATCTCAGCCCAGAAAGCAGGTAGAACAACTTTTGTGGTGTCTTTCAGGTGCCTACCGGAGCAATGTAAAAACTACCAGGAGAACTCTTGTCTGGCACCTTCCCCGGTGGAGTTGTGCATGGGGTGTGTTTGGAACATTTTGTCACCGGCCGAGTCCAAAATTCAGCGGTTCCCCATCTCAGCCCAGAAAGCAGGAAGAACAACTTTTGTGGTGCCTTTCAGGTGCCTACCAAGGTAGTGTAAAAACTACCAGGAGAACTCCTGTCTGGCACCTTCCCCGGTGGAGTTGTGCATGGGGTGTGTTTGGAACATTTTGTCACCGGCCGACTCCAAAATTCAGCGGTTCCCCATCTCAGCCCAGAGAGCAGGTAGAACAACTTTTGTGGTGTCTTTCAGATGCCTACCGGAGCAATGTAAAAACTACCAAGAGAACTCCTGTCTGGCACCTTCCCCGGTGGAGTTGTGCATGGGGTGTGTTTGGAACATTTTGTCACCGGCCGACTCCAAAATTCAGCGGTTCCCCATCTCAGCCCAGAAAGCAGGTAGAACAACTTTTGTAGTGTCTTTTTGATGCCTACCGGAGCAATGTAAAAACTACCAACAGAATTCGTTCCTAGCACCTTCGCTAGTGGAGTTGTGCATGGGGTGTATTTATTAAAATTTGGTCACCAGCCGAGTCCAAAATTCAGCTGTTCCCCATCTCAGCCCAGAAAGCAGGTAGAACAACTTTTGTGGTGCCTTTCAGGTGCCTACCAAGGTAGTGTAAAAACTATCAAGAGAACTCCTGTCTGGCACCTTCCCCGGTGGAGTTGTGCATGGGGTGTGTTTGGAACATTTCGTCACCAGCCAAGTCCAAAATTCAGCGGTTCCCCATCTCAGCCCAGAAAGCAGGTAGAACAACTTTTGTGGTGCCTTTCAGGTGCCTACCAAGGTAGTGTAAAAACTACCAGGAGAACTCCTGTCTGGCACCTTCCCCGGTGGAGTTGTGCATGGGGTGTGTTTGGAACATTTTGTCACCGGCTGACTCCAAAATTCAGCGGTTCCCCATCTCAGCCCAGAAAGCAGGTAGAACAACTTTTCTGGTGTCTTTCAGATGCCTACCAAGGTAGTGTAAAAACTATTAAGAGAACTCCTGTCTGGCACCTTCCCCGGTGGAGTTGTGCATGGGGTGTGTTTGGAACATTTTGTCACCGGCCGACTCCAAAATTCAGCGGTTCCCCATCTCAGCCCAGAGAGCAGGTAGAACAACTTTTGTGGTGTCTTTCAGATGCCTACCGGAGCAATGTAAAAACTACCAGGAGAACTCCTGTCTGGCACCTTCGCTAGTGGAGTTGTGCATGGGGTGTGTTTGGAACATTTTGTCACCGGCCGACTCCAAAATTCAGCGATTCCCCATCTCAGCCCAGAAAGCAGGTAGAACAACTTTTGTAGTGTCTTGTTGATGCCTACCGGAGCAATGTAAAAACTACCAACAGAATTCGTTCCTAGCACCTTCGCTAGTGGAGTTGTGCATGGGGTGTATTTATTAAAATTTGGTCACCAGCCGAGTCCAAAATTCAGCGATTCCCCATCTCAGCCCAGAAAGCAGGTAGAACAACTTTTGTGGTGCCTTTCAGCTGCCTACCAAGGTAGTGTAAAAACTATTAAGAGAACTCCTGTCTGGCACCTTCCCCGGTGGAGTTGTGCATGGGGTGTGTTTGGAACATTTTTTCACCGGCCAAGTCCAAAATTCAGCGGTTCCCCATCTCAGCCCAGAAAGCAGGAAGAACAACTTTTGTGGTGTCTTTCAGATGCCTACTGGAGCAATGTAAAAACTACCAGGAGAACTCCTGTCTGGCACCTTCCCCGGTGGAGTTGTGCATGGGGTGTGTTTGGAACATTTTGTCACCAGCCGAGTCCAAAATTCAGCGATTCCCCATCTCAGCCCAGAAAGCAGGTAGAACAACTTTTGTGGTGCCTTTCAAATGCCTACCAAGGTAGTGTAAAAACTACCAAGAGAACTCCTGTCTGGCACCTTCCCCGGTGGAGTTGTGCATGGGGTGTGTTTGGAACATTTTGTCACCAGCCGAGTCCAAAATTCAGCTGTTCCCCATCACAGCCCAGAAAGCAGGTAGAACAACTTTTGTGGTGCCTTTCAGGTGCGTACCAAGGTAGTGTAAAAACTACTAAGAGAACTCCTGTCTCGCACCTTCCCCGGTGGAGTTGTGCAGGGGGTGTGTTTGGAACATTTTGTCACCGGCCGACTCCAAAATTCAGCTGTTCCCCATCTCAGCCCAGAAAGCAGGTAAAACAACTTTTGTGGTGTCTTTCAGGTGCCTACCAAGGTAGTGTAAAAACTACCAGGAGAACTCCTTTCTGGCACCTTCCCCGGTGGAGTTGTGCATGGGGTGTTTTTGGAACATTTTGTCACCAGCCGAGTCCAAAATTCAGCTGTTCCCCATCTCAGCCCAGAAAGCAGGTAGAACAACTTTTGTGGTGTCTTTCAGATGCCTACCGGAGCAATGTAAAATCTACCAGGAGAACTCCTGTCTGGCACCTTCCCCGGTGGAGTTGTGCATGGGGTGTGTTTGGAACATTTTTTCACCGGCCGAGTCCAAAATTCAGCGGTTCCCCATCTCAGCCCAGAAAGCAGGAAGAACAACTTTTGTGGTGTCCTTTTGATGCCTACCGGAGCAATGTAAAAACTACCAGGAGAACTCCTGTCTGGCACCTTCCCCGGTGGAGTTGTGCATGGGGTGTGTTTGGAACATTTTGTCACCGGCCGACTCCAAAATTCAGCGGTTCCCCATCTCAGCCCAGAGAGCAGGTAGAACAACTTTTGTGGTGTCTTTCAGATGCCTACCGGAGCAATGTAAAAACTACCAGGAGAACTCTTGTCTGGCACCTTCCCCGGTGGAGTTGTGCATGGGGTGTGTTTGGAACATTTTGTCACCGGCCGAGTCCAAAATTCAGCGGTTCCCCATCTCAGCCCAGAAAGCAGGAAGAACAACTTTTGTGGTGCCTTTCAGGTGCCTACCAAGGTAGTGTAAAAACTACCAGGAGAACTCCTGTCTGGCACCTTCCCCGGTGGAGTTGTGCAGGGGGTGTGTTTGGAACATTTTGTCACCGGCCGACTCCAAAATTCAGCGGTTCCCCATCTCAGCCCAGAGAGCAGGTAGAACAACTTTTGTGGTGTCTTTCAGATGCCTACCGGAGCAATGTAAAAACTACCAAGAGAACTCCTGTCTGGCACCTTCCCCGGTGGAGTTGTGCATGGGGTGTGTTTGGAACATTTTGTCACCGGCCGACTCCAAAATTCAGCGGTTCCCCATCTCAGCCCAGAAAGCAGGTAGAACAACTTTTGTAGTGTCTTTTTGATGCCTACCGGAGCAATGTAAAAACTACCAACAGAATTCGTTCCTAGCACCTTCGCTAGTGGAGTTGTGCATGGGGTGTATTTATTAAAATTTGGTCACCAGCCGAGTCCAAAATTCAGCTGTTCCCCATCTCAGCCCAGAAAGCAGGTAGAACAACTTTTGTGGTGCCTTTCAGCTGCCTACCAAGGTAGTGTAAAAACTATCAAGAGAACTCCTGTCTGGCACCTTCCCCGGTGGAGTTGTGCATGGGGTGTGTTTGGAACATTTCGTCACCAGCCAAGTCCAAAATTCAGCGGTTCCCCATCTCAGCCCAGAAAGCAGGTAGAACAACTTTTGTGGTGTCTTTCAGATGCCTACCGGAGCAATGTAAAAACTACCAGGAGAACTCCTGTCTGGCACCTTCCCCGGTGGAGTTGTGCATGGGGTGTGTTTGGAACATTTTGTCACCGGCCGACTCCAAAATTCAGCGGTTACCCATCTCAGCCCAGAAAGCAGGTAGAACAACTTTTGTGGTGTCTTTCAGATGCCTACCGGAGCAATGTAAAATCTACCAGGAGAACTCCTGTCTGGCACCTTCCCCGGTGGAGTTGTGCAGGGGGTGTGTTTGGAACATTTTGTCACCGGCCGACTCCAAAATTCAGCGGTTCCCCATCTCAGCCCAGAAAGCAGGAAGAACAACTTTTGTGGTGTCCTTTTGATGCCTACCGGAGCAATGTAAAAACTACCAACAGAACTCGTCCCTGGCACCTTCGCTAGTGGAGTTGTGCAGGGGGTGTATTTATTAAAATTTTGTCACCAGCCGAGTCCAAAATTCAGCGGTTCCCCATCTCAGCCCAGAAAGCAGGTAGAACAACTTTTGTGGTGCCTTTCAGCTGCCTACCAAGGTAGTGTAAAAACTACCAAGAGAACTCCTGTCTGGCACCTTCCCCGGTGGAGTTGTGCAGGGGGTGTGTTTGGAACATTTTGTCACCGGCCGACTCCAAAATTCAGCGGTTCCCCATCTCAGCCCAGAAAGCAGGTAGAACAACTTTTGTGGTGTCTTTCAGATGCCTACCAAGGTAGTGTAAAAACTATTAAGAGAACTCCTGTCTGGCACCTTCCCCGGTGGAGTTGTGCATGGGGTGTGTTTGGAACATTTTGTCACCGGCCGAGTCCAAAATTCAGCGGTTCCCCATCTCAGCCCAGAAAGCAGGAAGAACAACTTTTGTGGTGTCTTTCAGATGCCTACCGAAGCAATGTAAAAACTACCAGGAGAACTCCTGTCTGGCACCTTCCCCGGTGGAGTTGTGCATGGGGTGTGTTTGGAACATTTTGTCACCGGCCGACTCCAAAATTCAGCGGTTCCCCATCTCAGCCCAGAGAGCAGGTAGAACAACTTTTGTGGTGTCTTTCAGATGCCTACCGGAGCAATGTAAAAACTACCAGGAGAACTCCTGTCTGGCACCTTCCCCGGTGGAGTTGTGCAGGGGGTGTGTTTGGAACATTTTGTCACCGGCCGACTCCAAAATTCAGCGGTTCCCCATCTCAGCCCAGAAAGCAGGTAGAACAACTTTTGTAGTGTCTTGTTGATGCCTACCGGAGCAATGTAAAATCTACCAACAGAATTCGTTCCTAGCACCTTCGCTAGTGGAGTTGTGCATGGAGTGTATTTATTAAAATTTGGTCACCAGCCGAGTCCAAAATTCAGCTGTTCCCCATCTCAGCCCAGAAAGCAGGTAGAACAACTTTTGTGGTGCCTTTCAGCTGCCTACCAAGGTAGTGTAAAAACTATCAAAAGAACTCCTGTCTGGCACCTTCCCCGGTGGAGTTGTGCATGGGGTGTGTTTGGAACATTTCGTCACCAGCCAAGTCCAAAATTCAGCTGTTCCCCATCTCAGCCCAGAAAGCAGGTAGAACAACTTTTGTGGTGCCTTTCAGCTGCCTACCAAGGTAGTGTAAAAACTACTAAGAGAACTCCTGTCTGGCACCTTCCCCGGTGGAGTTGTGCAGGGGGTGTGTTTGGAACATTTTGTCACCGGCCGACTCCAAAATTCAGCGGTTCCCCATCTCAGCCCAGAAAGCAGGTAGAACAACTTTTCTGGTGTCTTTCAGATGCCTACCAAGGTAGTGTAAAAACTACTAAGAGAACTCCTGTCTGGCACCTTCCCCGGTGGAGTTGTGCATGGGGTGTGTTTGGAACATTTTGTCACCGGCCGACTCCAAAATTCAGCGGTTCCCCATCTCAGCCCAGAGAGCAGGTAGAACAACTTTTGTGGTGTCTTTCAGATGCCTACCGGAGCAATGTAAAAACTACCAGGAGAACTCCTGTCTGGCACCTTCCCCGGTGGAGTTGTGCATGGGGTGTGTTTGGAACATTTTGTCACCGGCCGACTCCAAAATTCAGCGGTTCCCCATCTCAGCCCAGAAAGCAGGAAGAACAACTTTTGTGGTGCCTTTCAGGTGCCTACCAAGGTAGTGTAAAAACTACCAGGAGAACTCCTGTCTGGCACCTTCCCCGGTGGAGTTGTGCAGGGGGTGTGTTTGGAACATTTTGTCACCGGCCGAGTCCAAAATTCAGCTGTTCCCCATCTCAGCCCAGAAAGCAGGTAAAACAACTTTTGTGGTGCCTTTCAGGTGCCTACCAAGGTAGTGTAAAAACTACCAGGAGAACTCCTTTCTGGCACCTTCCCCGGTGGAGTTGTGCATGGGGTGTTTTTGGAACATTTTGTCACCAGCCGAGTCCAAAATTCAGCTGTTCCCCATCTCAGCCCAGAAAGCAGGTAGAACAACTTTTGTGGTGTCTTTCAGATGCCTACCGGAGCAATGTAAAATCTACCAGGAGAACTCCTGTCTGGCACCTTCCCCGGTGGAGTTGTGCATGGGGTGTGTTTGGAACATTTTTTCACCGGCCGAGTCCAAAATTCAGCGGTTCCCCATCTCAGCCCAGAAAGCAGGAAGAACAACTTTTGTGGTGTCCTTTTGATGCCTACCGGAGCAATGTAAAAACTACCAACAGAACTCGTCCCTGGCACCTTCGCTAGTGGAGTTGTGCAGGGGGTGTATTTATTAAAATTTGGTCACCAGCCGAGTCCAAAATTCAGCTGTTCCCCATCTCAGCCCAGAAAGCAGGTAGAACAACTTTTGTGGTGCCTTTCAGCTGCCTACCAAGGTAGTGTAAAAACTACTAAGAGAACTCCTGTCTGGCACCTTCCCCGGTGGAGTTGTGCAGGGGGTGTGTTTGGAACATTTTGTCACCGGCCGACTCCAAAATTCAGCGGTTCCCCATCTCAGCCCAGAAAGCAGGTAGAACAACTTTTCTGGTGTCTTTCAGATGCCTACCAAGGTAGTGTAAAAACTATTAAGAGAACTCCTGTCTGGCACCTTCCCCGGTGGAGTTGTGCATGGGGTGTGTTTGGAACATTTTGTCACCGGCCGAGTCCAAAATTCAGCGGTTCCCCATCTCAGCCCAGAGAGCAGGTAGAACAACTTTTGTGGTGTCTTTCAGATGCCTACCGGAGCAATGTAAAAACTACCAGGAGAACTCTTGTCTGGCACCTTCCCCGGTGGAGTTGTGCATGGGGTGTGTTTGGAACATTTTGTCACCGGCCGAGTCCAAAATTCAGCGGTTCCCCATCTCAGCCCAGAAAGCAGGAAGAACAACTTTTGTGGTGCCTTTCAGGTGCCTACCAAGGTAGTGTAAAAACTACCAGGAGAACTCCTGTCTGGCACCTTCCCCGGTGGAGTTGTGCATGGGGTGTGTTTGGAACATTTTGTCACCGGCCGACTCCAAAATTCAGCGGTTCCCCATCTCAGCCCAGAGAGCAGGTAGAACAACTTTTGTGGTGTCTTTCAGATGCCTACCGGAGCAATGTAAAAACTACCAAGAGAACTCCTGTCTGGCACCTTCCCCGGTGGAGTTGTGCATGGGGTGTGTTTGGAACATTTTGTCACCGGCCGACTCCAAAATTCAGCGGTTCCCCATCTCAGCCCAGAAAGCAGGTAGAACAACTTTTGTAGTGTCTTTTTGATGCCTACCGGAGCAATGTAAAAACTACCAACAGAATTCGTTCCTAGCACCTTCGCTAGTGGAGTTGTGCATGGGGTGTATTTATTAAAATTTGGTCACCAGCCGAGTCCAAAATTCAGCTGTTCCCCATCTCAGCCCAGAAAGCAGGTAGAACAACTTTTGTGGTGCCTTTCAGCTGCCTACCAAGGTAGTGTAAAAACTATCAAGAGAACTCCTGTCTGGCACCTTCCCCGGTGGAGTTGTGCATGGGGTGTGTTTGGAACATTTCGTCACCAGCCAAGTCCAAAATTCAGCGGTTCCCCATCTCAGCCCAGAAAGCAGGTAGAACAACTTTTGTGGTGTCTTTCAGATGCCTACCGGAGCAATGTAAAAACTACCAGGAGAACTCCTGTCTGGCACCTTCCCCGGTGGAGTTGTGCATGGGGTGTGTTTGGAACATTTTGTCACCGGCCGACTCCAAAATTCAGCGGTTACCCATCTCAGCCCAGAAAGCAGGTAGAACAACTTTTGTGGTGTCTTTCAGATGCCTACCGGAGCAATGTAAAATCTACCAGGAGAACTCCTGTCTGGCACCTTCCCCGGTGGAGTTGTGCATGGGGTGTTTTTGGAACATTTTGTCACCGGCCGACTCCAAAATTCAGCGGTTCCCCATCTCAGCCCAGAAAGCAGGTAGAACAACTTTTGTGGTGCCTTTCAGCTGCCTACCAAGGTAGTGTAAAAACTACTAAGAGAACTCCTGTCTGGCACCTTCCCCGGTGGAGTTGTGCAGGGGGTGTATTTATTAAAATTTTGTCACCAGCCGAGTCCAAAATTCAGCGGTTCCCCATCTCAGCCCAGAAAGCAGGTAGAACAACTTTTGTGGTGCCTTTCAGCTGCCTACCAAGGTAGTGTAAAAACTACCAAGAGAACTCCTGTCTGGCACCTTCCCCGGTGGAGTTGTGCAGGGGGTGTGTTTGGAACATTTTGTCACCGGCCGACTCCAAAATTCAGCGGTTCCCCATCTCAGCCCAGAAAGCAGGTAGAACAACTTTTGTGGTGTCTTTCAGATGCCTACCAAGGTAGTGTAAAAACTATTAAGAGAACTCCTGTCTGGCACCTTCCCCGGTGGAGTTGTGCATGGGGTGTGTTTGGAACATTTTGTCACCGGCCGAGTCCAAAATTCAGCGGTTCCCCATCTCAGCCCAGAAAGCAGGTAGAACAACTTTTGTGGTGCCTTTCAGGTGCCTACCAAGGTAGTGTAAAAACTACCAGGAGAACTCCTGTCTGGCACCTTCCCCGGTGGAGTTGTGCATGGGGTGTGTTTGGAACATTTTGTCACCGGCCGACTCCAAAATTCAGCGGTTCCCCATCTCAGCCCAGAGAGCAGGTAGAACAACTTTTGTGGTGTCTTTCAGATGCCTACCGGAGCAATGTAAAAACTACCAGGAGAACTCCTGCCTGGCACCTTCCCCGGTGGAGTTGTGCAGGGGGTGTGTTTGGAACATTTTGTCACCGGCCGACTCCAAAATTCAGCGGTTCCCCATCTCAGCCCAGAAAGCAGGTAGAACAACTTTTGTAGTGTCTTTTTGATGCCTACCGGAGCAATGTAAAAACTACCAACAGAATTCGTTCCTAGCACCTTCGCTAGTGGAGTTGTGCATGGGGTGTATTTATTAAAATTTGGTCACCAGCCGAGTCCAAAATTCAGCTGTTCCCCATCTCAGCCCAGAAAGCAGGTAGAACAACTTTTGTGGTGCCTTTCAGCTGCCTACCGGAGCAATGTAAAAACTACCAGGAGAACTCCTGCCTGGCACCTTCCCCGGTGGAGTTGTGCATGGGGTGTGTTTGGAACATTTTGTCACCGGCCGACTCCAAAATTCAGCGGTTCCCCATCTCAGCCCAGAAAGCAGGTAGAACAACTTTTGTAGTGTCTTGTTGATGCCTACCGGAGCAATGTAAAATCTACCAACAGAATTCGTTCCTAGCACCTTCGCTAGTGGAGTTGTGCATGGAGTGTATTTATTAAAATTTGGTCACCAGCCGAGTCCAAAATTCAGCTGTTCCCCATCTCAGCCCAGAAAGCAGGTAGAACAACTTTTGTGGTGCCTTTCAGCTGCCTACCAAGGTAGTGTAAAAACTATCAAAAGAACTCCTGTCTGGCACCTTCCCCGGTGGAGTTGTGCATGGGGTGTGTTTGGAACATTTCGTCACCAGCCAAGTCCAAAATTCAGCTGTTCCCCATCTCAGCCCAGAAAGCAGGTAGAACAACTTTTGTCGTGCCTTTCAGCTGCCTACCAAGGTAGTGTAAAAACTACTAAGAGAACTCCTGTCTGGCACCTTCCCCGGTGGAGTTGTGCAGGGGGTGTGTTTGGAACATTTTGTCACCGGCCGACTCCAAAATTCAGCGGTTCCCCATCTCAGCCCAGAAAGCAGGTAGAACAACTTTTCTGGTGTCTTTCAGATGCCTACCAAGGTAGTGTAAAAACTACTAAGAGAACTCCTGTCTGGCACCTTCCCCGGTGGAGTTGTGCATGGGGTGTGTTTGGAACATTTTGTCACCGGCCGACTCCAAAATTCAGCGGTTCCCCATCTCAGCCCAGAGAGCAGGTAGAACAACTTTTGTGGTGTCTTTCAGATGCCTACCGGAGCAATGTAAAAACTACCAGGAGAACTCCTGTCTGGCACCTTCCCCGGTGGAGTTGTGCATGGGGTGTGTTTGGAACATTTTGTCACCGGCCGACTCCAAAATTCAGCGGTTCCCCATCTCAGCCCAGAAAGCAGGAACAACAACTTTTGTGGTGCCTTTCAGGTGCCTACCAAGGTAGTGTAAAAACTACCAGGAGAACTCCTGTCTGGCACCTTCCCCGGTGGAGTTGTGCATGGGGTGTGTTTGGAACATTTTGTCACCGGCCGACTCCAAAATTCAGCGGTTCCCCATCTCAGCCCAGAGAGCAGGTAGAACAACTTTTGTGGTGTCTTTCAGATGCCTACCGGAGCAATGTAAAAACTACCAGGAGAACTCCTGTCTGGCACCTTCCCCGGTGGAGTTGTGCATGGGGTGTGTTTGGAACATTTTGTCACCGGCCGACTCCAAAATTCAGCGGTTCCCCATCTCAGCCCAGAAAGCAGGTAGAACAACTTTTGTAGTGTCTTTTTGATGCCTACCGGAGCAATGTAAAAACTACCAACAGAATTCGTTCCTAGCACCTTCGCTAGTGGAGTTGTGCATGGGGTGTATTTATTAAAATTTGGTCACCAGCCGAGTCCAAAATTCAGCTGTTCCCCATCTCAGCCCAGAAAGCAGGTAGAACAACTTTTGTGGTGCCTTTCAGCTGCCTACCAAGGTAGTGTAAAAACTATCAAGAGAACTCCTGTCTGGCACCTTCCCCGGTGGAGTTGTGCATGGGGTGTGTTTGGAACATTTCGTCACCAGCCAAGTCCAAAATTCAGCGGTTCCCCATCTCAGCCCAGAAAGCAGGTAGAACAACTTTTGTGGTGTCTTTCAGATGCCTACCGGAGCAATGTAAAAACTACCAGGAGAACTCCTGTCTGGCACCTTCCCCGGTGGAGTTGTTCATGGGGTGTGTTTGGAACATTTTGTCACCGGCCGACTCCAAAATTCAGCGGTTCCCCATCTCAGCCCAGAAAGCAGGTAGAACAACTTTTGTGGTGTCTTTCAGATGCCTACCGGAGCAATGTAAAATCTACCAGGAGAACTCCTGTCTGGCACCTTCCCCGGTGGAGTTGTGCAGGGGGTGTGTTTGGAACATTTTGTCACCGGCCGACTCCAAAATTCAGCGGTTCCCCATCTCAGCCCAGAAAGCAGGAAGAACAACTTTTGTGGTGTCCTTTTGATGCCTACCGGAGCAATGTAAAAACTACCAACAGAACTCGTCCCTGGCACCTTCGCTAGTGGAGTTGTGCAGGGGGTGTATTTATTAAAATTTTGTCACCAGCCGAGTCCAAAATTCAGCGGTTCCCCATCTCAGCCCAGAAAGCAGGTAGAACAACTTTTGTGGTGCCTTTCAGCTGCCTACCAAGGTAGTGTAAAAACTACCAAGAGAACTCCTGTCTGGCACCTTCCCCGGTGGAGTTGTGCAGGGGGTGTGTTTGGAACATTTTGTCACCGGCCGACTCCAAAATTCAGCGGTTCCCCATCTCAGCCCAGAAAGCAGGTAGAACAACTTTTGTGGTGTCTTTCAGATGCCTACCAAGGTAGTGTAAAAACTATTAAGAGAACTCCTGTCTGGCACCTTCCCCGGTGGAGTTGTGCATGGGGTGTGTTTGGAACATTTTGTCACCGGCCGACTCCAAAATTCAGCGGTTCCCCATCTCAGCCCAGAAAGCAGGAAGAACAACTTTTGTGGTGCCTTTCAGGTGCCTACCAAGGTAGTGTAAAAACTACCAGGAGAACTCCTGTCTGGCACCTTCCCCGGTGGAGTTGTGCATGGGGTGTGTTTGGAACATTTTGTCACCGGCCGACTCCAAAATTCAGCGGTTCCCCATCTCAGCCCAGAGAGCAGGTAGAACAACTTTTGTGGTGTCTTTCAGATGCCTACCGGAGCAATGTAAAAACTACCAGGAGAACTCCTGCCTGGCACCTTCCCCGGTGGAGTTGTGCAGGGGGTGTGTTTGGAACATTTTGTCACCGGCCGACTCCAAAATTCAGCGGTTCCCCATCTCAGCCCAGAAAGCAGGTAGAACAACTTTTGTGGTGTCTTTCAGATGCCTACCGGAGCAATGTAAAATCTACCAACAGAATTCGTTCCTAGCACCTTCGCTAGTGGAGTTGTGCATGGAGTGTATTTATTAAAATTTCGTCACCAGCCGAGTCCAAAATTCAGCGGTTCCCCATCTCAGCCCAGAAAGCAGGTAGAACAACTTTTGTGGTGCCTTTCAGCTGCCTACCAAGGTAGTGTAAAAACTATCAAGAGAACTCCTGTCTGGCACCTTCCCCGGTGGAGTTGTGCATGGGGTGTGTTTGGAACATTTTGTCACCGGCCGACTCCAAAATTCAGCGGTTACCCATCTCAGCCCAGAAAGCAGGTAGAACAACTTTTGTGGTGTCTTTCAGATGCCTACCGGAGCAATGTAAAATCTACCAGGAGAACTCCTGTCTGGCACCTTCCCCGGTGGAGTTGTGCATGGGGTGTGTTTGGAACATTTTGTCACCGGCCGAGTCCAAAATTCAGCGGTTCCCCATCTCAGCCCAGAAAGCAGGAAGAACAACTTTTGTGGTGTCCTTTTGATGCCTACCGGAGCAATGTAAAAACTACCAACAGAACTCGTCCCTGGCACCTTCGCTAGTGGAGTTGTGCAGGGGGTGTATTTATTAAAATTTTGTCACCAGCCGAGTCCAAAATTCAGCGGTTCCCCATCTCAGCCCAGAAAGCAGGTAGAACAACTTTTGTGGTGCCTTTCAGCTGCCTACCAAGGTAGTGTAAAAACTACCAAGAGAACTCCTGTCTGGCACCTTCCCCGGTGGAGTTGTGCAGGGGGTGTGTTTGGAACATTTTGTCACCGGCCGACTCCAAAATTCAGCGGTTCCCCATCTCAGCCCAGAAAGCAGGTAGAACAACTTTTGTGGTGTCTTTCAGATGCCTACCAAGGTAGTGTAAAAACTATTAAGAGAACTCCTGTCTGGCACCTTCCCCGGTGGAGTTGTGCATGGGGTGTGTTTGGAACATTTTGTCACCGGCCGAGTCCAAAATTCAGCGGTTCCCCATCTCAGCCCAGAAAGCAGGAAGAACAACTTTTGTGGTGCCTTTCAGGTGCCTACCAAGGTAGTGTAAAAACTACCAGGAGAACTCCTGTCTGGCACCTTCCCCGGTGGAGTTGTGCATGGGGTGTGTTTGGAACATTTTGTCACCGGCCGACTCCAAAATTCAGCGGTTCCCCATCTCAGCCCAGAGAGCAGGTAGAACAACTTTTGTGGTGTCTTTCAGATGCCTACCGGAGCAATGTAAAAACTACCAGGAGAACTCCTGCCTGGCACCTTCCCCGGTGGAGTTGTGCAGGGGGTGTGTTTGGAACATTTTGTCACCGGCCGACTCCAAAATTCAGCGGTTCCCCATCTCAGCCCAGAAAGCAGGTAGAACAACTTTTGTAGTGTCTTGTTGATGCCTACCGGAGCAATGTAAAATCTACCAACAGAATTCGTTCCTAGCACCTTCGCTAGTGGAGTTGTGCATGGAGTGTATTTATTAAAATTTGGTCACCAGCCGAGTCCAAAATTCAGCTGTTCCCCATCTCAGCCCAGAAAGCAGGTAGAACAACTTTTGTGGTGCCTTTCAGCTGCCTACCAAGGTAGTGTAAAAACTATCAAAAGAACTCCTGTCTGGCACCTTCCCCGGTGGAGTTGTGCATGGGGTGTGTTTGGAACATTTCGTCACCAGCCAAGTCCAAAATTCAGCTGTTCCCCATCTCAGCCCAGAAAGCAGGTAGAACAACTTTTGTGGTGCCTTTCAGCTGCCTACCAAGGTAGTGTAAAAACTACTAAGAGAACTCCTGTCTGGCACCTTCCCCGGTGGAGTTGTGCAGGGGGTGTGTTTGGAACATTTTGTCACCGGCCGACTCCAAAATTCAGCGGTTCCCCATCTCAGCCCAGAAAGCAGGTAGAACAACTTTTCTGGTGTCTTTCAGATGCCTACCAAGGTAGTGTAAAAACTACTAAGAGAACTCCTGTCTGGCACCTTCCCCGGTGGAGTTGTGCATGGGGTGTGTTTGGAACATTTTGTCACCGGCCGACTCCAAAATTCAGCGGTTCCCCATCTCAGCCCAGAAAGCAGGTAGAACAACTTTTGTTGTGTCTTTTTGATGCCTACCGGAGAAATGTAAAAACTACCAACAGAATTCGTTCCTAGCACCTTCGCTAGTGGAGTTGTGCATGGGGTGTATTTATTAAAATTTGGTCACCAGCCGAGTCCAAAATTCAGCTGTTCCCCATCTCAGCCCAGAAAGCAGGTAGAACAACTTTTGTGGTGCCTTTCAGCTGCCTACCAAGGTAGTGTAAAAACTATCAAGAGAACTCCTGTCTGGCACCTTCCCCGGTGGAGTTGTGCATGGGGTGTGTTTGGAACATTTCGTCACCAGCCAAGTCCAAAATTCAGCGGTTCCCCATCTCAGCCCAGAAAGCAGGTAGAACAACTTTTGTGGTGTCTTTCAGATGCCTACCGGAGCAATGTAAAAACTACCAGGAGAACTCCTGTCTGGCACCTTCCCCGGTGGAGTTGTTCATGGGGTGTGTTTGGAACATTTTGTCACCGGCCGACTCCAAAATTCAGCGGTTCCCCATCTCAGCCCAGAAAGCAGGTAGAACAACTTTTGTGGTGTCTTTCAGATGCCTACCGGAGCAATGTAAAATCTACCAGGAGAACTCCTGTCTGGCACCTTCCCCGGTGGAGTTGTGCAGGGGGTGTGTTTGGAACATTTTGTCACCGGCCGACTCCAAAATTCAGCGGTTCCCCATCTCAGCCCAGAAAGCAGGAAGAACAACTTTTGTGGTGTCCTTTTGATGCCTACCGGAGCAATGTAAAAACTACCAACAGAACTCGTCCCTGGCACCTTCGCTAGTGGAGTTGTGCAGGGGGTGTATTTATTAAAATTTTGTCACCAGCCGAGTCCAAAATTCAGCGGTTCCCCATCTCAGCCCAGAAAGCAGGTAGAACAACTTTTGTGGTGCCTTTCAGCTGCCTACCAAGGTAGTGTAAAAACTACCAAGAGAACTCCTGTCTGGCACCTTCCCCGGTGGAGTTGTGCAGGGGGTGTGTTTGGAACATTTTGTCACCGGCCGACTCCAAAATTCAGCGGTTCCCCATCTCAGCCCAGAAAGCAGGTAGAACAACTTTTGTGGTGTCTTTCAGATGCCTACCAAGGTAGTGTAAAAACTATTAAGAGAACTCCTGTCTGGCACCTTCCCCGGTGGAGTTGTGCATGGGGTGTGTTTGGAACATTTTGTCACCGGCCGAGTCCAAAATTCAGCGGTTCCCCATCTCAGCCCAGAAAGCAGGAAGAACAACTTTTGTGGTGCCTTTCAGGTGCCTACCAAGGTAGTGTAAAAACTACCAGGAGAACTCCTGTCTGGCACCTTCCCCGGTGGAGTTGTGCATGGGGTGTGTTTGGAACATTTTGTCACCGGCCGAGTCCAAAATTCAGCGGTTCCCCATCTCAGCCCAGAAAGCAGGTAGAACAACTTTTGTGGTGTCTTTCAGATGCCTACCAAGGTAGTGTAAAAACTATTAAGAGAACTCCTGTCTGGCACCTTCCCCGGTGGAGTTGTGCATGGGGTGTGTTTGGAACATTTTGTCACCGGCCGACTCCAAAATTCAGCGGTTCCCCATCTCAGCCCAGAAAGCAGGTAGAACAACTTTTGTAGTGTCTTTTTGATGCCTACCGGAGCAATGTAAAAACTACCAACAGAATTCGTTCCTGGCACCTTCGCTAGTGGAGTTGTGCATGTGGTGTATTTATTAAAATTTTGTCACCAGCCAAGTCCAAAATTCAGCGGTTCCCCATCTCAGCCCAGAAAGCAAGTAGAACAACTTTTGTGGTGCCTTTCAAATGCCTACCAAGGTAGTGTAAAAACTATCAAGAGAACTCCTGTCTGGCACCTTCCCCGGTGGAGTTGTGCATGGGGTGTGTTTGGAACATTTTTTCACCGGCCAACTCCAAAATTCAGCTGTTCCCCATCTCAGCCCAGAAAGCAGGTAGAACAACTTTTGTGGTGTCTTTCAGATGCCTACTGGAGCAATGTAAAAACTACCAGGAGAACTCCTGCCTGGCACCTTCCCCGGTGGAGTTGTGCATGGGGTGTGTTTGGAACATTTTGTCACCAGCCGACTCCAAAATTCAGCGGTTCCCCATCTCAGCCCAGAAAGCAGGTAGAACATCTTTTGTGGTGTCTTTCAGATGCCTACCCGAGCAATGTAAAAACTACCAGGAGAACTCGTCCCTGGCACCTTTGCTAGTGGAGTTGTGCATGGGGTGTCTTTGGAACATTTTGTCACCGGCCGAGTCCAAAATTCAGCGGTTCCCCATCTCAGCCCAGAAAGCAGGTAGAACAACTTTTGTAGTGTCTTTTTGATGCCTACCGGAGCAATGTAAAAACTACCAACAGAATTCGTTCCTGGAACCTTCGCCAGTGGAGTTGTGCATGGGGTGTATTTATTAAAATTTTGTCACCAGCCGAGTCCAAAATTCAGCGGTTCCCCATCTCAGCCCAGAAAGCAAGTAGAACAACTTTTGTGGTGCCTTTCAAATGCCTACCAAGGTAGTGTAAAAACTATCAAGAGAACTCCTGTCTGGCACCTTCCCCGGTGGAGTTGTGCAGGGGGTGTTTTTGGAACATTTCGTCACCAGCCGAGTCCAAAATTCAGCGGTTCCCCATCTCAGCCCAGAAAGCAGGTAGAACAACTTTTGTGGTGTCTTTCAGATGCCTACCAAGGTAGTGTAAAAACTATTAAGAGAACTCCTGTCTGGCACCTTCCCCGGTGGAGTTGTGCATGGGGTGTGTTTGGAACATTTTGTCACCGGCCGACTCCAAAATTCAGCGGTTCCCCATCTCAGCCCAGAAAGCAGGTAGAACAACTTTTGTAGTGTCTTTTTGATGCCTACCGGAGCAATGTAAAAACTACCAACAGAATTCGTTCCTGGCACCTTCGCTAGTGGAGTTGTGCATGGGGTGTATTTATTAAAATTTTGTCACCAGCCGAGTCCAAAATTCAGCTGTTCCCCATCTCAGCCCAGAAAGCAGGTAGAACAACTTTTGTGGTGCCTTTCAGCTGCCTACCAAGGTAGTGTAAAAACTATCAAAAGAACTCCTGTCTGGCACCTTCCCCGGTGGAGTTGTGCATGGGGCTTGTTTGGAACATTTTGTCACCGGCCGAGTCCAAAATTCAGCTGTTCCCCATCTCAGCCCAGAAAGCAGGTAGAACAACTTTTGTGGTGTCTTTCAGATGCCTACCAAGGTAGTGTAAAAACTATTAAGAGAACTCCTGTCTGGCACCTTCCCCGGTGGAGTTGTGCATGGGGTGCGTTTGGAACATTTTGTCACCGGCCGACTCCAAAATTCAGCGTTTCCCCATCTCAGCCCAGAAAGCAGGAAGAACAACTTTTGTGGTGCCTTTCAGGTGCCTACCAAGGCAGTGTAAAAACTACTAAGAGAACTCCTGTCTGGCACCTTCCCCGGTGCAGTTGTGCATGGGGTGTGTTTGGAACATTTTGTCACCAGCCGAGTCCAAAATTCAGCGGTTCCCCATCTCAGCCCAGAAAGCAGGTAGAACAACTTTTCTGGTGTCTTTCAGATGCCTACCAAGGTAGTGTAAAAACTACTAAGAGAACTCCTGCCTGGCACCTTCCCCGGTGGAGTTGTGCATGGGGTGTGTTTGGAACATTTCGTCACCAGCCGAGTCCAAAATTCAGCGGTTCCCCATCTCAGCCCAGAAAGCAGGTAGAACAACTTTTGTGGTGTCTTTCAGATGCCTACCGGAGCAATGTAAAAACTACCAGGAGAACTCCTGTCTGGCACCTTCCCCGGTGGAGTTGTGCATGGGGTGTGTTTGGAACATTTTGTCACCAGCCGAGTCCAAAATTCAGCGGTTCCCCATCTCAGCCCAGAAAGCAGGTAGAACAACTTTTGTGGTGCCTTTCAAATACCTACCAAGGTAGTGTAAAAACTACCAAGAGAACTCCTGTCTGGCACCTTCCCCGGTGGAGTTGTGCATGGGGTGTGTTTGGAACATTTTGTCACCAGCCGAGTCCAAAATTCAGCGGTTCCCCATCTCAGGCCAGAAAGCAGGTAGAACTACTTTTGTGGTGTCTTTCAGATGCCTACCAAGGTAGTGTAAAAACTACCAAGAGAACTCCTGTCTGGCACCTTCCCCGGTGGAGTTGTGCAGGGGGTGTGTTTGGAACATTTTGTCACCAGCCGAGTCCAAAATTCAGCGGTTCCCCATCTCAGCCCAGAAAGCAGGTAGAACAACTTTTGTGGTGCCTTTCAGCTGCCTACCAAGGTAGTGTAAAAACTACTAAGAGAACTCCTGTCTGGCACCTTCCCCGGTGGAGTTGTGCAGGGGGTGTGTTTGGAACATTTTGTCACCAGCCGAGTCCAAAATTCAGCGGTTCCCCATCTCAGGCCAGAAAGCAGGTAGAACTACTTTTGTGGTGTCTTTCAGATGCCTACCAAGGTAGTGTAAAAACTACCAAGAGAACTCCTGTCTGGCACCTTCCCCGGTGGAGTTGTGCATGGGGTGTGTTTGGAACATTTTGTCACCAGCCGACTCCAAAATTCAGCGGTTCCCCATCTCAGCCCAGAAAGCAGGTAGAACAACTTTTGTGGTGCCTTTCAGCTGCCTACCAAGGTAGTGTAAAAACTATCAAGAGAACTCTTGTCTGGCACCTTCCCCGGTGGAGTTGTGCATGGGGTGTGTTTGGAACATTTCGTCACCAGCCGACTCCAAAATTCAGCGGTTCCCCATCTCAGCCCAGAAAGCAGGTAGAACAACTTTTGTGGTGTCTTTCAGATGCCTACCGGAGCAATGTAAAAACTACCAGGAGAACTCCTGTCTGGCACCTTCCCTGGTGGAGTTGTGCATGGGGTGTGTTTGGAACATTTTGTCACCAGCCGAGTCCAAAATTCAGCGGTTCCCCATCTCAGCCCAGAAAGCAGGTAGAACAACTTTTGTCGTGCCTTTCAAATACCTACCAAGGTAGTGTAAAAACTACCAAGAGAACTCCTGTCTGGCACCTTCCCCGGTGGAGTTGTGCATGGGGTGTGTTTGGAACATTTTGTCACCAGCCGAGTCCAAAATTCAGCTGTTCCCCATCTCAGCCCAGAAAGCAGGTAGAACAACTTTTGTGGTGCCTTTCAGCTGCCTACCAAGGTAATGTAAAAACTATCAAGAGAACTCTTGTCTGGCACCTTCCCCGGTGGAGTTGTGCATGGGGTGTGTTTGGAACATTTTTTCACCGGCCGACTCCAAAATTCAGCGGTTCCCCATCTCAGCCCAGAAAGCAGGAAGAACAACTTTTGTGGTGTCCTTTTGATGCCTACCGGAGCAATGTAAAAACTACCAACAGAACTCGTCCTGGCACCTTCGCTAGTGGAGTTGTGCAGGTGGTGTATTTATTAAAATTTTGTCACCAGCCGAGTCCAAAATTCAGCGGTTCCCCATCTCAGCCCAGAAAGCAGGTAGAACAACTTTTTTGGTGCCTTTCAGCTGCCTACCAAGGTAGTGTAAAAACTACTAAGAGAACTCCTGTCTGGCACCTTCCCCGGTGGAGTTGTGCAGGGGGTGTGTTTGGAATATTTTGTTACCAGCCGACTCCAAAATTCAGCGGTTCCCCATCTCAGCCCAGAAAGCAGGTAGAACAACTTTTGTAGTGTCTTTCAGATGCCTACCAAGGTAGTGTAAAAACTATTAAGAGAACTCCTGTCTGGCACCTTCCCCGGTGGAGTTGTGCATGGGGTGTTTTTGGAACATTTTTTCACCGGCCGAGTCCAAAATTCAGCGGTTCCCCATCTAAGCCCAGAGAGCAGGTAGAACAACTTTTGTGGTCTCTTTCAGATGCCTACCGGAGCAATGTAAAAACTACCAGGAGAACTCCTGTCTGGCACCTTCCCCGGTGGAGTTGTGCATGGGGTGTGTTTGGAACATTTTGTCACCAGCCGAGTCCAAAATTCAGCGGTTCCCCATCTCAGCCCAGAAAGCAGGAAGAACAACTTTTGTGGTGCCTTTCAGGTGCCTACCAAGGTAGTGTAAAAACTACCAAGAGAACTCCTGTCTGGCACCTTCCCCGGTGGAGTTGTGCATGGGGTGTGTTTGGAACATTTTGTCACCAGCCGAGTCCAAAATTCAGCTGTTCCCCATCTCAGCCCAGAAAGCAGGTAGAACAACTTTTGTGGTGCCTTTCAGATGCCTACCGGAGCAATGTAAAAACTACCAGGAGAACTCCTGTCTGGCGCCTTCCCCGGTGGAGTTGTGCATGGGGTGTGTTTGGAACATTTTGTCACCGGCCGACTCCAAAATTCAGCGGTTCCCCATCTCAGCCCAGAAAGCAGGTAGAACAACTTTTGTGGTGTCTTTCAGATGCCTACCGGAGCAATGTAAAAACTACCAGGAGAACTCCTGTCTGGCACCTTCGCTAGTGGAGTTATGCGTGGGGTGTGTTTGGAAGATTTTGTCACCGGCCGACTCCAAAATTCAGCGGTTCCCCATCTCAGCCCAGAGAGCAGGTAGAACAACTTTTGTGGTGTCTTTCAGATGCCTACCGGAGCAATGTAAAAACTACCAGGAGAACTCCTGTCTGGCACCTTCCCCGGTGGAGTTGTGCATGGGGTGTGTTTGGAACATTTTGTCACCAGCCGAGTCCAAAATTCAGCGGTTCCCCATCTCAGCCCAGAAAGCAAGTAGAACAACTTTTGTGGTGCCTTTCAAATGCCTACCAAGGTAGTGTAAAAACTATCAAGAGAACTCCTGTCTGGCACCTTCCCCGGTGGAGTTGTGCATGGGGTGTGTTTGGAACATTTTGTCACCAGCCGAGTCCAAAATTCAGCGGTTCCCCATCTCAGGCCAGAAAGCAGGTAGAACTACTTTTGTGGTGTCTTTCAGATGCCTACCAAGGTAGTGTAAAAACTACCAAGAGAACTCCTGTCTGGCACCTTCCCCGGTGGAGTTGTGCAGGGGGTGTGTTTGGAACATTTTGTCACCAGCCGAGTCCAAAATTCAGCGGTTCCCCATCTCAGCCCAGAAAGCAGGTAGAACAACTTTTGTGGTGCCTTTCAGCTGCCTACCAAGGTAGTGTAAAAACTACTAAGAGAACTCCTGTCTGGCACCTTCCCCGGTGGAGTTGTGCAGGGGGTGTGTTTGGAACATTTTGTCACCAGCCGAGTCCAAAATTCAGCGGTTCCCCATCTCAGCCCAGAAAGCAGGTAGAACAACTTTTGTGGTGTCTTTCAGATGCCTACCAAGGTAGTGTAAAAACTACCAGGAGAACTCCTGTCTGGCACCTTCCCCGGTGGAGTTGTGCAGGGGGTGTGTTTGGAACATTTTGTCACCAGCCGACTCCAAAATTCAGCGGTTCCCCATCTCAGCCCAGAAAGCAGGTAGAACAACTTTTGTGGTGCCTTTCAGCTGCCTACCAAGGTAGTGTAAAAACTATCAAGAGAACTCTTGTCTGGCACCTTCCCCGGTGGAGTTGTGCATGGGGTGTGTTTGGAACATTTCGTCACCAGCCGAGTCCAAAATTCAGCGGTTCCCCATCTCAGCCCAGAAAGCAGGTAGAACAACTTTTGTGGTGTCTTTCAGATGCCTACCGGAGCAATGTAAAAACTACCAGGAGAACTCCTGTCTGGCACCTTCCCTGGTGGAGTTGTGCATGGGGTGTGTTTGGAACATTTTGTCACCAGCCGAGTCCAAAATTCAGCGGTTCCCCATCTCAGCCCAGAAAGCAGGTAGAACAACTTTTGTCGTGCCTTTCAAATACCTACCAAGGTAGTGTAAAAACTACCAAGAGAACTCCTGTCTGGCACCTTCCCCGGTGGAGTTGTGCATGGGGTGTGTTTGGAACATTTTGTCACCAGCCGAGTCCAAAATTCAGCTGTTCCCCATCTCAGCCCAGAAAGCAGGTAGAACAACTTTTGTGGTGCCTTTCAGCTGCCTACCAAGGTAATGTAAAAACTATCAAGAGAACTCCTGTCTGGCACCTTCCCCGGTGGAGTTGTGCATGGGGTGTGTTTGGAACATTTTGTCACCGGCCGACTCCAAAATTCAGCGGTTCCCCATCTCAGCCCAGAAAGCAGGAAGAACAACTTTTGTGGTGTCCTTTTGATGCCTACCGGAGCAATGTAAAAACTACCAACAGAACTCGTCCTGGCACCTTCGCTAGTGGAGTTGTGCAGGTGGTGTATTTATTAAAATTTTGTCACCAGCCGAGTCCAAAATTCAGCGGTTCCCCATCTCAGCCCAGAAAGCAGGTAGAACAACTTTTTTGGTGCCTTTCAGCTGCCTACCAAGGTAGTGTAAAAACTACTAAGAGAACTCCTGTCTGGCACCTTCCCCGGTGGAGTTGTGCAGGGGGTGTGTTTGGAATATTTTGTTACCAGCCGACTCCAAAATTCAGCTGTTCCCCATCTCAGCCCAGAAAGCAGGTAGAACAACTTTTGTAGTGTCTTTCAGATGCCTACCAAGGTAGTGTAAAAACTATTAAGAGAACTCCTGTCTGGCACCTTCCCCGGTGGAGTTGTGCATGGGGTGTTTTTGGAACATTTTTTCACCGGCCGAGTCCAAAATTCAGCGGTTCCCCATCTAAGCCCAGAGAGCAGGTAGAACAACTTTTGTGGTCTCTTTCAGATGCCTACCGGAGCAATGTAAAAACTACCAGGAGAACTCCTGTCTGGCACCTTCCCCGGTGGAGTTGTGCATGGGGTGTGTTTGGAACATTTTGTCACCAGCCGAGTCCAAAATTCAGCGGTTCCCCATCTCAGCCCAGAAAGCAGGAAGAACAACTTTTGTGGTGCCTTTCAGGTGCCTACCAAGGTAGTGTAAAAACTACCAAGAGAACTCCTGTCTGGCACCTTCCCCGGTGGAGTTGTGCATGGGGTGTGTTTGGAACATTTTGTCACCAGCCGAGTCCAAAATTCAGCTGTTCCCCATCTCAGCCCAGAAAGCAGGTAGAACAACTTTTGTGGTGCCTTTCAGATGCCTACCGGAGCAATGTAAAAACTACCAGGAGAACTCCTGTCTGGCGCCTTCCCCGGTGGAGTTGTGCATGGGGTGTGTTTGGAACATTTTGTCACCGGCCGACTCCAAAATTCAGCGGTTCCCCATCTCAGCCCAGAAAGCAGGTAGAACAACTTTTGTGGTGTCTTTCAGATGCCTACCGGAGCAATGTAAAAACTACCAGGAGAACTCCTGTCTGGCACCTTCGCTAGTGGAGTTATGCGTGGGGTGTGTTTGGAAGATTTTGTCACCGGCCGACTCCAAAATTCAGCGGTTCCCCATCTCAGCCCAGAGAGCAGGTAGAACAACTTTTGTGGTGTCTTTCAGATGCCTACCGGAGCAATGTAAAAACTACCAGGAGAACTCCTGTCTGGCACCTTCCCCGGTGGAGTTGTGCATGGGGTGTGTTTGGAACATTTTGTCACCAGCCGAGTCCAAAATTCAGCGGTTCCCCATCTCAGCCCAGAAAGCAAGTAGAACAACTTTTGTGGTGCCTTTCAAATGCCTACCAAGGTAGTGTAAAAACTATCAAGAGAACTCCTGTCTGGCACCTTCCCCGGTGGAGTTGTGCATGGGGTGTGTTTGGAACATTTTGTCACCAGCCGAGTCCAAAATTCAGCGTTTCCCCATCTCAGCCCAGAAAGCAGGTAGAACAACTTTTTTGGTGCCTTTCAGCTGCCTACCAAGGTAGTGTAAAAACTACTAAGAGAACTCCTGTCTGGCACCTTCCCCGGTGGAGTTGTGCAGGGGGTGTGTTTGGAACATTTTGTTACCAGCCGACTCCAAAATTCAGCTGTTCCCCATCTCAGCCCAGAAAGCAGGTAGAACAACTTTTGTGGTGCCTTTCAGCTGCCTACCAAGGTAGTGTAAAAACTACTAAGAGAACTCCTGTCTGGCACCTTCCCCGGTGGAGTTGTGCAGGGGGTGTGTTTGGAACATTTTGTCACCAGCCGAGTCCAAAATTCAGCTGTTCCCCATCTCAGCCCAGAAAGCAGGTAGAACAACTTTTGTGGTGTCTTTCAGATGCCTACCAAGGCAGTGTAAAAACTACCAGGAGAACTCCTGTCTGGCACCTTCCCCGGTGGAGTTGTGCATGGGGTGTGTTTGGAACATTTTGTCACCAGCCGACTCCAAAATTCAGCGGTTCCCCATCTCAGCCCAGAAAGCAGGAAGAACAACTTTTGTGGTGCCTTTCAGCTGCCTACCAAGGTAGTGTAAAAACTACTAAGAGAACTCCTGTCTGGCACCTTCCCCGGTGGAGTTGTGCAGGGGGTGTGTTTGGAATATTTTGTTACCAGCCGACTCCAAAATTCAGCTGTTCCCCATCTCAGCCCAGAAAGCAGGTAGAACAACTTTTGTAGTGTCTTTCAGATGCCTACCAAGGTAGTGTAAAAACTATTAAGAGAACTCCTGTCTGGCACCTTCCCCGGTGGAGTTGTGCATGGGGTGTTTTTGGAACATTTTGTCACCGGCCGACTCCAAAATTCAGCGGTTCCCCATCTCAGCCCAGAAAGCAGGTAGAACAACTTTTGTGGTCTCTTTCAGATGCCTACCGGAGCAATGTAAAAACTACCAGGAGAACTCCTGTCTGGCACCTTCCCCGGTGGAGTTGTGCATGGGGTGTGTTTGGAACATTTTGTCACCAGCCGAGTCCAAAATTCAGCGGTTCCCCATCTCAGCCCAGAAAGCAGGAAGAACAACTTTTGTGGTGCCTTTCAGGTGCCTACCAAGGTAGTGTAAAAACTACCAAGAGAACTCCTGTCTGGCACCTTCCCCGGTGGAGTTGTGCATGGGGTGTGTTTGGAACATTTTGTCACCAGCCGAGTCCAAAATTCAGCTGTTCCCCATCTCAGCCCAGAAAGCAGGTAGAACAACTTTTGTGGTGCCTTTCAGATGCCTGCCGGAGCAATGTAAAAACTACCAGGAGAACTCCTGTCTGGCGCCTTCCCCGGTGGAGTTGTGCATGGGGTGTGTTTGGAACATTTTGTCACCGGCCGACTCCAAAATTCAGCGGTTCCCCATCTCAGCCCAGAAAGCAGGTAGAACAACTTTTGTGGTGTCTTTCAGATGCCTACCGGAGCAATGTAAAAACTACCAGGAGAACTCCTGTCTGGCACCTTCGCTAGTGGAGTTATGCGTGGGGTGTGTTTGGAAGATTTTGTCACCGGCCGACTCCAAAATTCAGCGGTTCCCCATCTCAGCCCAGAGAGCAGGTAGAACAACTTTTGTGGTGTCTTTCAGATGCCTACCGGAGCAATGTAAAAACTACCAGGAGAACTCCTGTCTGGCACCTTCCCCGGTGGAGTTGTGCATGGGGTGTGTTTGGAACATTTTGTCACCAGCCGAGTCCAAAATTCAGCGGTTCCCCATCTCAGCCCAGAAAGCAAGTAGAACAACTTTTGTGGTGCCTTTCAAATGCCTACCAAGGTAGTGTAAAAACTATCAAGAGAACTCCTGTCTGGCACCTTCCCCGGTGGAGTTGTGCATGGGGTGTGTTTGGAACATTTTGTCACCAGCCGAGTCCAAAATTCAGCGGTTCCCCATCTCAGCCCAGAAAGCAGGTAGAACAACTTTTTTGGTGCCTTTCAGCTGCCTACCAAGGTAGTGTAAAAACTACCAGGAGAACTCCTGTCTGGCACCTTCCCCGGTGGAGTTGTGCAGGGGGTGTGTTTGGAACATTTTGTAAACCAGCCGACTCCAAAATTCAGCTGTTCCCCATCTCAGGCCAGAAAGCAGGTAGAACAACTTTTGTAGTGTCTTTCAGATGCCTACCAAGGTAGTGTAAAAACTATTAAGAGAACTCCTGTCTGGCACCTTCGCTAGTGGAGTTATGCGTGGGGTGTGTTTGGAACATTTTGTCACCGGCCGACTCCAAAATTCAGCGGTTCCCCATCTCAGCCCAGAGAGCAGGTAGAACAACTTTTGTGGTGTCTTTCAGATGCCTACCGGAGCAATGTAAAAACTACCAGGAGAACTCCTGTCTGGCACCTTCCCCGGTGGAGTTGTGCATGGGGTGTGTTTGGAACATTTTGTCACCAGCCGACTCCAAAATTCAGCGGTTCCCCATCTCAGCCCAGAAAGCAGGAAGAACAACTTTTGTGGTGTCCTTTTGATGCCTACCGGAGCAATGTAAAAACTACCAACAGAACTCGTCCCTGGCACCTTCGCTAGTGGAGTTGTGCAGGGGGTGTATTTATTAAAATTTTGTCACTAGCCGAGTCCAAAATTCAGCGGTTCCCGATCTCAGCCCAGAAAGCAGGTAGAACAACTTTTGTGGTGCATTTCAGCTGCCTACCAAGGTAGTGTAAAAACTACTAAGAGAACTCCTGTCTGGCACCTTCCCCGGTGGAGTTGTGCAGGGGGTGTGTTTGGAACATTTTGTCACCAGCCGACTCCAAAATTCAGCTGTTCCCCATCTCAGCCCAGAAAGCAGGTAGAACAACTTTTGTGGTGTCTTTCAGATGCCTACCAAGGTAGTGTAAAAACTATTAAGAGAACTCCTGTCTGGCACCTTCCCCGGTGGAGTTGTGCAGGGGGTGTGTTTGGAACATTTTGTCACCGGCCGACTCCAAAATTCAGCGGTTCCCCATCTCAGCCCAGAAAGCAGGTAGAACAACTTTTGTGGTGTCTTTCAGATGCCTACCGGAGCAATGTAAAAACTACCAGGAGAACTCCTGTCTGGCACCTTCCCCGGTGGAGTTGTGCATGGGGTGTGTTTGGAACATTTTGTCACCAGCCGACTCCAAAATTCAGCGGTTCCCCATCTCAGCCCAGAAAGCAGGAAGAACAACTTTTGTGGTGTCCTTTTGATGCCTACCGGAGCAATGTAAAAACTACCAACAGAACTCGTCCCTGGCACCTTCGCTAGTGGAG
The DNA here is from genome assembly GCF_023638135.1 of Falco biarmicus. Taxonomy (NCBI): domain Eukaryota; kingdom Metazoa; phylum Chordata; class Aves; order Falconiformes; family Falconidae; genus Falco; species Falco biarmicus. Next base: position 46,959 of record NW_026611692.1, on the reverse strand, counting down.
TTGTGCAGGGGGTGTATTTATTAAAATTTTGTCACTAGCCGAGTCCAAAATTCAGCGGTTCCCCATCTCAGCCCAGAAAGCAGGTAGAACAACTTTTGTGGTGCATTTCAGCTGCCTACCAAGGTAGTGTAAAAACTACTAAGAGAACTCCTGTCTGGCACCTTCCCCGGTGGAGTTGTGCAGGGGGTGTGTTTGGAACATTTTGTCACCAGCCGACTCCAAAATTCAGCTGTTCCCCATCTCAGCCCAGAAAGCAGGTAGAACAACTTTTGTGGTGTCTTTCAGATGCCTACCAAGGTAGTGTAAAAACTATTAAGAGAACTCCTGTCTGGCACCTTCCCCGGTGGAGTTGTGCAGGGGGTGTGTTTGGAACATTTTGTCACCGGCCGACTCCAAAATTCAGCGGTTCCCCATCTCAGCCCAGAAAGCAGGTAGAACAACTTTTGTGGTGTCTTTCAGATGCCTACCGGAGCAATGTAAAAACTACCAGGAGAACTCCTGTCTGGCACCTTCCCTGGTGGAGTTGTGCATGGGGTGTGTTTGGAACATTTTGTCACCAGCCGAGTCCAAAATTCAGCGGTTCCCCATCTCAGCCCAGAAAGCAGGTAGAACAACTTTTGTGGTGCCTTTCAAATACCTACCAAGGTAGTGTAAAAACTACCAAGAGAACTCCTGTCTGGCACCTTCCCCGGTGGAGTTGTGCATGGGGTGTGTTTGGAACATTTTGTCACCGGCCGACTCCAAAATTCAGCGGTTCCCCATCTCAGCCCAGAAAGCAGGAAGAACAACTTTTGTGGTGTCCTTTTGATGCCTACCGGAGCAATGTAAAAACTACCAACAGAACTCGTCCTGGCACCTTCGCTAGTGGAGTTGTGCAGGTGGTGTATTTATTAAAATTTTGTCACCAGCCGAGTCCAAAATTCAGCGGTTCCCCATCTCAGCCCAGAAAGCAGGTAGAACAACTTTTTTGGTGCCTTTCAGCTGCCTACCAAGGTAGTGTAAAAACTACTAAGAGAACTCCTGTCTGGCACCTTCCCCGGTGGAGTTGTGCAGGGGGTGTGTTTGGAATATTTTGTTACCAGCCGACTCCAAAATTCAGCTGTTCCCCATCTCAGCCCAGAAAGCAGGTAGAACAACTTTTGTAGTGTCTTTCAGATGCCTACCAAGGTAGTGTAAAAACTATTAAGAGAACTCCTGTCTGGCACCTTCCCCGGTGGAGTTGTGCATGGGGTGTGTTTGGAACATTTTGTCACCGGCCGACTCCAAAATTCAGCGGTTCCCCATCTCAGCCCAGAAAGCAGGTAGAACAACTTTTGTGGTCTCTTTCAGATGCCTACCGGAGCAATGTAAAAACTACCAGGAGAACTCCTGTCTGGCACCTTCCCCGGTGGAGTTGTGCATGGGGTGTGTTTGGAACATTTTGTCACCAGCCGAGTCCAAAATTCAGCGGTTCCCCATCTCAGCCCAGAAAGCAGGAAGAACAACTTTGTGGTGCCTTTCAGGTGCCTACCAAGGTAGTGTAAAAACTACCAAGAGAACTCCTGTCTGGCACCTTCCCCGGTGGAGTTGTGCATGGGGTGTGTTTGGAACATTTTGTCACCAGCCGAGTCCAAAATTCAGCTGTTCCCCATCTCAGCCCAGAAAGCAGGTAGAACAACTTTTGTGGTGCCTTTCAGATGCCTGCCGGAGCAATGTAAAAACTACCAGGAGAACTCCTGTCTGGCGCCTTCCCCGGTGGAGTTGTGCATGGGGTGTGTTTGGAACATTTTGTCACCGGCCGACTCCAAAATTCAGCGGTTCCCCATCTCAGCCCAGAAAGCAGGTAGAACAACTTTTGTGGTGTCTTTCAGATGCCTACCGGAGCAATGTAAAAACTACCAGGAGAACTCCTGTCTGGCACCTTCGCTAGTGGAGTTATGCGTGGGGTGTGTTTGGAAGATTTTGTCACCGGCCGACTCCAAAATTCAGCGGTTCCCCCATCTCAGCCCAGAGAGCAGGTAGAACAACTTTTGTGGTGTCTTTCAGATGCCTACCGGAGCAATGTAAAAACTACCAGGAGAACTCCTGTCTGGCACCTTCCCCGGTGGAGTTGTGCATGGGGTGTGTTTGGAACATTTTGTCACCAGCCGAGTCCAAAATTCAGCGGTTCCCCATCTCAGCCCAGAAAGCAAGTAGAACAACTTTTGTGGTGCCTTTCAAATGCCTACCAAGGTAGTGTAAAAACTATCAAGAGAACTCCTGTCTGGCACCTTCCCCGGTGGAGTTGTGCATGGGGTGTGTTTGGAACATTTTGTCACCAGCCGAGTCCAAAATTCAGCGGTTCCCCATCTCAGCCCAGAAAGCAGGTAGAACAACTTTTTTGGTGCCTTTCAGCTGCCTACCAAGGTAGTGTAAAAACTACTAAGAGAACTCCTGTCTGGCACCTTCCCCGGTGGAGTTGTGCATGGGGTGTGTTTGGAACATTTTGTAAACCAGCCGACTCCAAAATTCAGCTGTTCCCCATCTCAGGCCAGAAAGCAGGTAGAACAACTTTTGTAGTGTCTTTCAGATGCCTACCAAGGTAGTGTAAAAACTATTAAGAGAACTCCTGTCTGGCACCTTCGCTAGTGGAGTTATGCGTGGGGTGTGTTTGGAACATTTTGTCACCGGCCGACTCCAAAATTCAGCGGTTCCCCATCTCAGCCCAGAGAGCAGGTAGAACAACTTTTGTGGTGTCTTTCAGATGCCTACCGGAGCAATGTAAAAACTACCAGGAGAACTCCTGTCTGGCACCTTCCCCGGTGGAGTTGTGCATGGGGTGTGTTTGGAACATTTTGTCACCAGCCGACTCCAAAATTCAGCGGTTCCCCATCTCAGCCCAGAAAGCAGGAAGAACAACTTTTGTGGTGTCCTTTTGATGCCTACCGGAGCAATGTAAAAACTACCAACAGAACTCGTCCCTGGCACCTTCGCTAGTGGAGTTGTGCAGGGGGTGTATTTATTAAAATTTTGTCACTAGCCGAGTCCAAAATTCAGCGGTTCCCCATCTCAGCCCAGAAAGCAGGTAGAACAACTTTTGTGGTGCATTTCAGATGCCTACCAAGGTAGTGTAAAAACTACTAAGAGAACTCCTGTCTGGCACCTTCCCCGGTGGAGTTGTGCAGGGGGTGTGTTTGGAACATTTTGTCACCAGCCGACTCCAAAATTCAGCTGTTCCCCATCTCAGCCCAGAAAGCAGGTAGAACAACTTTTGTGGTGTCTTTCAGATGCCTACCAAGGTAGTGTAAAAACTATTAAGAGAACTCCTGTCTGGCACCTTCCCCGGTGGAGTTGTGCAGGGGGTGTGTTTGGAACATTTTGTCACCGGCCGACTCCAAAATTCAGCGGTTCCCCATCTCAGCCCAGAAAGCAGGTAGAACAACTTTTGTGGTGTCTTTCAGATGCCTACCGGAGCAATGTAAAAACTACCAGGAGAACTCCTCTCTGGCACCTTCCCTAGTGGAGTTGTGCATGGGGTGTGTTTGGAACATTTTGTCACCAGCCGAGTCCAAAATTCAGCGGTTCCCCATCTCAGCCCAGAAAGCAGGAAGAACAACTTTTGTGGTGCCTTTCAGATGCCTACCGGAGCAATGTAAAAACTACCAACAGAATTCGTTCCTGGCACCTTCGCTAGTGGAGTTGTGCATGGGGTGTATTTATTAAAATTTTGTCACCAGCCGAGTCCAAAATTCAGCGGTTCCCCATCTCAGGCCAAAAGCAGGTAGAACAACTTTTGTGGTGTCTTTCAGATGCCTACCAAGGTAGTGTAAAAACTATCAAGAGAACTCCTGTCTGGCACCTTCCCCGGTGGAGTTGTGCATGGGGTGTGTTTGGAACATTTTGTCACCGGCCGACTCCAAAATTCAGCGGTTCCCCATCTCAGCCCAGAAAGCAGGTAGAACAACTTTTGTGGTGTCTTTCAGATGCCTACCGAAGCAATGTAAAAACTACCAGGAGAACTCCTGTCTGGCACCTTCCCCGGTGGAGTTGTGCATGGGGTGTGTTTGGAACATTTTGTCACCAGCCGACTCCAAAATTCAGCGGTTCCCCATCTCAGGCCAGAAAGCAGGTAGAACTACTTTTGTGGTGTCTTTCAGATGCCTACCAAGGTAGTGTAAAAACTACCAAGAGAACTCCTGTCTGGCACCTTCCCCGGTGGAGTTGTGCAGGGGGTGTGTTTGGAACATTTTGTCACCGGCCGAGTCCAAAATTCAGCGGTTCCCCATCTCAGCCCAGAAAGCAGGTAGAACAACTTTTGTGGTGCCTTTCAGCTGCCTACCAAGGTAGTGTAAAAACTACTAAGAGAACTCCTGTCTGGCACCTTCCCCGGTGGAGTTGTGCAGGGGGTGTGTTTGGAACATTTTGTCACCGGCCGACTCCAAAATTCAGCGGTTCCCCATCTCAGCCCAGAAAGCAGGTAGAACAACTTTTGTGGTGTCTTTCAGATGCCTACCGGAGCAATGTAAAAACTACCAGGAGAACTCCTCTCTGGCACCTTCCCTAGTGGAGTTGTGCATGGGGTGTGTTTGGAACATTTTGTCACCAGCCGAGTCCAAAATTCAGCGGTTCCCCATCTCAGCCCAGAAAGCAGGAAGAACAACTTTTGTGGTGCCTTTCAGATGCCTACCGGAGCAATGTAAAAACTACCAACAGAATTCGTTCCTGGCACCTTCGCTAGTGGAGTTGTGCATGGGGTGTATTTATTAAAATTTTGTCACCAGCCGAGTCCAAAATTCAGCGGTTCCCCATCTCAGGCCAAAAGCAGGTAGAACAACTTTTGTGGTGTCTTTCAGATGCCTACCAAGGTAGTGTAAAAACTATCAAGAGAACTCCTGTCTGGCACCTTCCCCGGTGGAGTTGTGCATGGGGTGTGTTTGGAACATTTTGTCACCAGCCGAGTCCAAAATTCAGCGGTTCCCCATCTCAGCCCAGAAAGCAGGTAGAACAACTTTTGTGGTGTCTTTCAGGTGCCTACCAAGGTAGTGTAAAAACTACTAAGAGAACTCCTGTCTGGCACCTTCCCCGGTGGAGTTGTGCAGGGGGTGTGTTTGGAACATTTTGTCACCGGCCGACTCCAAAATTCAGCGTTTCCCCATCTCAGCCCAGAAAGCAGGTAGAACAACTTTTGTGGTGCCTTTCAGGTGCCTACCAAGGCAGTGTAAAAACTACTAAGAGAACTACTGTCTGGCACCTTCCCCGGTGGAGTTGTGCATGGGGTGTGTTTGGAACATTTTGTCACCAGCCGAGTCCAAAATTCAGCGGTTCCCCATCTCAGCCCAGAAAGCAGGTAGAACAACTTTTCTGGTGTCTTTCAGATGCCTACCAAGGTAGTGTAAAAACTACTAAGAGAACTCCTGCCTGGCACCTTCCCCGGTGGAGTTGTGCATGGGGTGTGTTTGGAACATTTCGTCACCAGCCGAGTCCAAAATTCAGCGGTTCCCCATCTCAGCCCAGAAAGCAGGTAGAACAACTTTTGTGGTGTCTTTCAGATGCCTACCGGAGCAATGTAAAAACTACCAGGAGAACTCCTGTCTGGCACCTTCCCCGGTGGAGTTGTGCATGGGGTGTGTTTGGAACATTTTGTCACCGGCCGACTCCAAAATTCAGCGGTTCCCCATCTCAGCCCAGAAAGCAGGTAGAACAACTTTTGTGGTGTCTTTCAGATGCCTACCGAAGCAATGTAAAAACTACCAGGAGAACTCCTGTCTGGCACCTTCCCCGGTGGAGTTGTGCATGGGGTGTGTTTGGAACATTTTGTCACCAGCCGACTCCAAAATTCAGCGGTTCCCCATCTCAGGCCAGAAAGCAGGTAGAACTACTTTTGTGGTGTCTTTCAGATGCCTACCAAGGTAGTGTAAAAACTACCAAGAGAACTCCTGTCTGGCACCTTCCCCGGTGGAGTTGTGCAGGGGGTGTGTTTGGAACATTTTGTCACCAGCCGAGTCCAAAATTCAGCTGTTCCCCATCTCAGCCCAGAAAGCAGGTAGAACAACTTTTGTGGTGTCTTTCAGATGCCTACCAAGGTAGTGTAAAAACTATTAAGAGAACTCCTGTCTGGCACCTTCCCCGGTGGAGTTGTGCATGGGGTGTGTTTGGAACATTTTGTCACCAGCCGACTCCAAAATTCAGCGGTTCCCCATCTCAGCCCAGAAAGCAGGTAGAACAACTTTTGTGGTGCCTTTCAGCTGCCTACCAAGGTAGTGTAAAAACTATCAAGAGAACTCTTGTCTGGCACCTTCCCCGGTGGAGTTGTGCATGGGGTGTGTTTGGAACATTTCGTCACCAGCCGACTCCAAAATTCAGCGGTTCCCCATCTCAGCCCAGAAAGCAGGTAGAACAACTTTTGTGGTGTCTTTCAGATGCCTACCGGAGCAATGTAAAAACTACCAGGAGAACTCCTGTCTGGCACCTTCCCTGGTGGAGTTGTGCATGGGGTGTGTTTGGAACATTTTGTCACCAGCCGAGTCCAAAATTCAGCGGTTCCCCATCTCAGCCCAGAAAGCAGGTAGAACAACTTTTGTGGTGCCTTTCAGCTGCCTACCAAGGTAGTGTAAAAACTACTAAGAGAACTCCTGTCTGGCACCTTCCCCGGTGGAGTTGTGCAGGGGGTGTGTTTGGAACATTTTGTCACCAGCCGAGTCCAAAATTCAGCTGTTCCCCATCTCAGCCCAGAAAGCAGGTAGAACAACTTTTGTGGTGTCTTTCAGATGCCTACCAAGGTAGTGTAAAAACTATTAAGAGAACTCCTGTCTGGCACCTTCCCCGGTGGAGTTGTGCATGGGGTGTGTTTGGAACATTTTGTCACCGGCCGAGTCCAAAATTCAGCGGTTCCCCATCTCAGCCCAGAAAGCAGGTAGAACAACTTTTGTGGTGCCTTTCAGCTGCCTACCAAGGTAGTGTAAAAACTATCAAGAGAACTCTTGTCTGGCACCTTCCCCGGTGGAGTTGTGCATGGGGTGTGTTTGGAACATTTCGTCACCAGCCGACTCCAAAATTCAGCGGTTCCCCATCTCAGCCCAGAAAGCAGGAAGAACAACTTTTGTGGTGCCTTTCAGGTGCCTACCGGAGCAATGTAAAAACTACCAGGAGAACTCCTGTCTGGCACCTTCCCTGGTGGAGTTGTGCATGGGGTGTGTTTGGAACATTTTGTCACCAGCCGAGTCCAAAATTCAGCTGTTCCCCATCTCAGCCCAGAAAGCAGGTAGAACAACTTTTGTGGTGTCTTTCAGATGCCTACCAAGGCAGTGTAAAAACTACCAGGAGAACTCCTGTCTGGCACCTTCCCCGGTGGAGTTGTGCATGGGGTGTGTTTGGAACATTTTGTCACCAGCCGACTCCAAAATTCAGCGGTTCCCCATCTCAGCCCAGAAAGCAGGTAGAACAACTTTTGTGGTGCCTTTCAGCTGCCTACCAAGGTAGTGTAAAAACTATCAAGAGAACTCTTGTCTGGCACCTTCCCCGGTGGAGTTGTGCAGGGGGTGTGTTTGGAACATTTCGTCACCAGCCGAGTCCAAAATTCAGCGGTTCCCCATCTCAGCCCAGAAAGCAGGTAGAACAACTTTTGTGGTGTCTTTCAGATGCCTACCGGAGCAATGTAAAAACTACCAGGAGAACTCCTGTCTGGCACCTTCCCTGGTGGAGTTGTGCATGGGGTGTGTTTGGAACATTTTGTCACCAGCCGAGTCCAAAATTCAGCGGTTCCCCATCTCAGCCCAGAAAGCAGGTAGAACAACTTTTGTCGTGCCTTTCAAATACCTACCAAGGTAGTGTAAAAACTACCAAGAGAACTCCTGTCTGGCACCTTCCCCGGTGGAGTTGTGCATGGGGTGTGTTTGGAACATTTTGTCACCAGCCGACTCCAAAATTCAGCTGTTCCCCATCTCAGCCCAGAAAGCAGGTAGAACAACTTTTGTGGTGCCTTTCAGCTGCCTACCAAGGTAATGTAAAAACTATCAAGAGAACTCCTGTCTGGCACCTTCCCCGGTGGAGTTGTGCATGGGGTGTGTTTGGAACATTTTGTCACCGGCCGACTCCAAAATTCAGCGGTTCCCCATCTCAGCCCAGAAAGCAGGAAGAACAACTTTTGTGGTGTCCTTTTGATGCCTACCGGAGCAATGTAAAAACTACCAGGAGAACTCCTGTCTGGCACCTTCGCTAGTGGAGTTGTGCAGGTGGTGTATTTATTAAAATTTTGTCACCAGCCGAGTCCAAAATTCAGCGGTTCCCCATCTCAGCCCAGAAAGCAGGTAGAACAACTTTTTTGGTGCCTTTCAGCTGCCTACCAAGGTAGTGTAAAAACTACTAAGAGAACTCCTGTCTGGCACCTTCCCCGGTGGAGTTGTGCAGGGGGTGTGTTTGGAATATTTTGTTACCAGCCGACTCCAAAATTCAGCTGTTCCCCATCTCAGCCCAGAAAGCAGGTAGAACAACTTTTGTAGTGTCTTTCAGATGCCTACCAAGGTAGTGTAAAAACTATTAAGAGAACTCCTGTCTGGCACCTTCCCCGGTGGAGTTGTGCATGGGGTGTTTTTGGAACATTTTGTCACCGGCCGACTCCAAAATTCAGCGGTTCCCCATCTCAGCCCAGAAAGCAGGTAGAACAACTTTTGTGGTCTCTTTCAGATGCCTACCGGAGCAATGTAAAAACTACCAGGAGAACTCCTGTCTGGCACCTTCCCCGGTGGAGTTTTGCATGGGGTGTGTTTGGAACATTTTGTCACCGGCCGAGTCCAAAATTCAGCGGTTCCCCATCTCAGCCCAGAAAGCAGGAAGAACAACTTTTGTGGTGCCTTTCAGGTGCCTACCAAGGTAGTGTAAAAACTACCAGGAGAACTCCTGTCTGGCACCTTCCCCGGTGGAGTTGTGCATGGGGTGTGTTTGGAACATTTTGTCACCGGCCGACTCCAAAATTCAGCGGTTCCCCATCTCAGCCCAGAGAGCAGGTAGAACAACTTTTGTGGTGTCTTTCAGATGCCTACCGGAGCAATGTAAAAACTACCAGGAGAACTCCTGCCTGGCACCTTCCCCGGTGGAGTTGTGCAGGGGGTGTGTTTGGAACATTTTGTCACCGGCCGACTCCAAAATTCAGCGGTTCCCCATCTCAGCCCAGAAAGCAGGTAGAACAACTTTTGTAGTGTCTTTTTGATGCCTACCGGAGCAATGTAAAAACTACCAACAGAATTCGTTCCTAGCACCTTCGCTAGTGGAGTTGTGCATGGGGTGTATTTATTAAAATTTGGTCACCAGCCGAGTCCAAAATTCAGCTGTTCCCCATCTCAGCCCAGAAAGCAGGTAGAACAACTTTTGTGGTGCCTTTCAGCTGCCTACCGGAGCAATGTAAAAACTACCAGGAGAACTCCTGTCTGGCACCTTCCCCGGTGGAGTTGTGCATGGGGTGTGTTTGGAACATTTTGTCACCGGCCGAGTCCAAAATTCAGCGGTTCCCCATCTCAGCCCAGAAAGCAGGAAGAACAACTTTTGTGGTGCCTTTCAGGTGCCTACCGGAGCAATGTAAAAACTACCAGGAGAACTCCTGTCTGGCACCTTCCCTGGTGGAGTTGTGCAGGGGGTGTATTTATTAAAATTTTGTCACCAGCCGAGTCCAAAATTCAGCGGTTCCCCATCTCAGCCCAGAAAGCAGGTAGAACAACTTTTGTGGTGCCTTTCAGCTGCCTACCAAGGTAGTGTAAAAACTACCAAGAGAACTCCTGTCTGGCACCTTCCCCGGTGGAGTTGTGCATGGGGTGTTTTTGGAACATTTTGTCACCGGCCGACTCCAAAATTCAGCGGTTCCCCATCTCAGCCCAGAAAGCAGGTAGAACAACTTTTGTGGTCTCTTTCAGATGCCTACCGGAGCAATGTAAAAACTACCAGGAGAACTCCTGTCTGGCACCTTCCCCGGTGGAGTTGTGCATGGGGTGTGTTTGGAACATTTTGTCACCGGCCGAGTCCAAAATTCAGCGGTTCCCCATCTCAGCCCAGAAAGCAGGAAGAACAACTTTTGTGGTGCCTTTCAGGTGCCTACCAAGGTAGTGTAAAAACTACCAGGAGAACTCCTGTCTGGCACCTTCCCCGGTGGAGTTGTGCATGGGGTGTGTTTGGAACATTTTGTCACCGGCCGACTCCAAAATTCAGCGGTTCCCCATCTCAGCCCAGAGAGCAGGTAGAACAACTTTTGTGGTGTCTTTCAGATGCCTACCGGAGCAATGTAAAAACTACCAGGAGAACTCCTGCCTGGCACCTTCCCCGGTGGAGTTGTGCAGGGGGTGTGTTTGGAACATTTTGTCACCGGCCGACTCCAAAATTCAGCGGTTCCCCATCTCAGCCCAGAAAGCAGGTAGAACAACTTTTGTAGTGTCTTTTTGATGCCTACCGGAGCAATGTAAAAACTACCAACAGAATTCGTTCCTAGCACCTTCGCTAGTGGAGTTGTGCATGGGGTGTATTTATTAAAATTTGGTCACCAGCCGAGTCCAAAATTCAGCTGTTCCCCATCTCAGCCCAGAAAGCAGGTAGAACAACTTTTGTGGTGCCTTTCAGCTGCCTACCGGAGCAATGTAAAAACTACCAGGAGAACTCCTGTCTGGCACCTTCCCCGGTGGAGTTGTGCATGGGGTGTGTTTGGAACATTTTGTCACCGGCCGAGTCCAAAATTCAGCGGTTCCCCATCTCAGCCCAGAAAGCAGGAAGAACAACTTTTGTGGTGCCTTTCAGGTGCCTACCGGAGCAATGTAAAAACTACCAGGAGAACTCCTGTCTGGCACCTTCCCTGGTGGAGTTGTGCAGGGGGTGTATTTATTAAAATTTTGTCACCAGCCGAGTCCAAAATTCAGCGGTTCCCCATCTCAGCCCAGAAAGCAGGTAGAACAACTTTTGTGGTGCCTTTCAGCTGCCTACCAAGGTAGTGTAAAAACTACCAAGAGAACTCCTGTCTGGCACCTTCCCCGGTGGAGTTGTGCAGGGGGTGTGTTTGGAACATTTTGTCACCGGCCGACTCCAAAATTCAGCGGTTCCCCATCTCAGCCCAGAAAGCAGGTAGAACAACTTTTGTGGTGTCTTTCAGATGCCTACCAAGGTAGTGTAAAAACTATTAAGAGAACTCCTGTCTGGCACCTTCCCCGGTGGAGTTGTGCATGGGGTGTGTTTGGAACATTTTGTCACCGGCCGAGTCCAAAATTCAGCGGTTCCCCATCTCAGCCCAGAAAGCAGGAAGAACAACTTTTGTGGTGCCTTTCAGGTGCCTACCAAGGTAGTGTAAAAACTACCAGGAGAACTCCTTTCTGGCACCTTCCCCGGTGGAATAATGCATGGGGTGTGTTTGGAACATTTTGTCACCGGCCGACTCCAAAATTCAGCGGTTCCCCATCTCAGCCCAGAGAGCAGGTAGAACAACTTTTGTGGTGTCTTTCAGATGCCTACCGGAGCAATGTAAAAACTACCAGGAGAACTCCTGCCTGGCACCTTCCCCGGTGGAGTTGTGCAGGGGGTGTGTTTGGAACATTTTGTCACCGGCCGACTCCAAAATTCAGCGGTTCCCCATCTCAGCCCAGAAAGCAGGTAGAACAACTTTTGTAGTGTCTTGTTGATGCCTACCGGAGCAATGTAAAATCTACCAACAGAATTCGTTCCTAGCACCTTCGCTAGTGGAGTTGTGCATGGAGTGTATTTATTAAAATTTGGTCACCAGCCGAGTCCAAAATTCAGCTGTTCCCCATCTCAGCCCAGAAAGCAGGTAGAACAACTTTTGTGGTGCCTTTCAGCTGCCTACCAAGGTAGTGTAAAAACTATCAAAAGAACTCCTGTCTGGCACCTTCCCCGGTGGAGTTGTGCATGGGGTGTGTTTGGAACATTTCGTCACCAGCCAAGTCCAAAATTCAGCTGTTCCCCATCTCAGCCCAGAAAGCAGGTAGAACAACTTTTGTCGTGCCTTTCAAATGCCTACCAAGGTAGTGTAAAAACTACTAAGAGAACTCCTGTCTGGCACCTTCCCCGGTGGAGTTGTGCAGGGGGTGTGTTTGGAACATTTTGTCACCGGCCGACTCCAAAATTCAGCGGTTCCCCATCTCAGCCCAGAAAGCAGGTAGAACAACTTTTCTGGTGTCTTTCAGCTGCCTACCAAGGTAGTGTAAAAACTACTAAGAGAACTCCTGTCTGGCACCTTCCCCGGTGGAGTTGTGCATGGGGTGTGTTTGGAACATTTTGTCACCGGCCGACTCCAAAATTCAGCGGTTCCCCATCTCAGCCCAGAGAGCAGGTAGAACAACTTTTGTGGTGTCTTTCAGATGCCTACCGGAGCAATGTAAAAACTACCAGGAGAACTCCTGTCTGGCACCTTCCCCGGTGGAGTTGTGCATGGGGTGTGTTTGGAACATTTTGTCACCGGCCGACTCCAAAATTCAGCGGTTCCCCATCTCAGCCCAGAAAGCAGGAAGAACAACTTTTGTGGTGCCTTTCAGGTGCCTACCAAGGTAGTGTAAAAACTACCAGGAGAACTCCTGTCTGGCACCTTCCCCGGTGGAGTTGTGCATGGGGTGTGTTTGGAACATTTTGTCACCGGCCGACTCCAAAATTCAGCGGTTCCCCATCTCAGCCCAGAGAGCAGGTAGAACAACTTTTGTGGTGTCTTTCAGATGCCTACCGGAGCAATGTAAAAACTACCAGGAGAACTCCTGTCTGGCACCTTCCCCGGTGGAGTTGTGCATGGGGTGTGTTTGGAACATTTTGTCACCGGCCGACTCCAAAATTCAGCGGTTCCCCATCTCAGCCCAGAAAGCAGGTAGAACAACTTTTGTAGTGTCTTTTTGATGCCTACCGGAGCAATGTAAAAACTACCAACAGAATTCGTTCCTAGCACCTTCGCTAGTGGAGTTGTGCATGGGGTGTATTTATTAAAATTTGGTCACCAGCCGAGTCCAAAATTCAGCTGTTCCCCATCTCAGCCCAGAAAGCAGGTAGAACAACTTTTGTGGTGCCTTTCAGCTGCCTACCAAGGTAGTGTAAAAACTATCAAGAGAACTCCTGTCTGGCACCTTCCCCGGTGGAGTTGTGCATGGGGTGTGTTTGGAACATTTCGTCACCAGCCAAGTCCAAAATTCAGCGGTTCCCCATCTCAGCCCAGAAAGCAGGTAGAACAACTTTTGTGGTGTCTTTCAGATGCCTACCGGAGCAATGTAAAAACTACCAGGAGAACTCCTGTCTGGCACCTTCCCCGGTGGAGTTGTTCATGGGGTGTGTTTGGAACATTTTGTCACCGGCCGACTCCAAAATTCAGCGGTTCCCCATCTCAGCCCAGAAAGCAGGTAGAACAACTTTTGTGGTGTCTTTCAGATGCCTACCAGAGCAATGTAAAATCTACCAGGAGAACTCCTGTCTGGCACCTTCCCCGGTGGAGTTGTGCAGGGGGTGTGTTTGGAACATTTTGTCACCGGCCGACTCCAAAATTCAGCGGTTCCCCATCTCAGCCCAGAAAGCAGGAAGAACAACTTTTGTGGTGTCCTTTTGATGCCTACCGGAGCAATGTAAAAACTACCAACAGAACTCGTCCCTGGCACCTTCGCTAGTGGAGTTGTGCAGGGGGTGTATTTATTAAAATTTTGTCACCAGCCGAGTCCAAAATTCAGCGGTTCCCCATCTCAGCCCAGAAAGCAGGTAGAACAACTTTTGTGGTGCCTTTCAGCTGCCTACCAAGGTAGTGTAAAAACTACCAAGAGAACTCCTGTCTGGCACCTTCCCCGGTGGAGTTGTGCAGGGGGTGTGTTTGGAACATTTTGTCACCGGCCGACTCCAAAATTCAGCGGTTCCCCATCTCAGCCCAGAAAGCAGGTAGAACAACTTTTGTGGTGTCTTTCAGATGCCTACCAAGGTAGTGTAAAAACTATTAAGAGAACTCCTGTCTGGCACCTTCCCCGGTGGAGTTGTGCATGGGGTGTGTTTGGAACATTTTGTCACCGGCCGACTCCAAAATTCAGCGGTTCCCCATCTCAGCCCAGAAAGCAGGAAGAACAACTTTTGTGGTGCCTTTCAGGTGCCTACCAAGGTAGTGTAAAAACTACCAGGAGAACTCCTGTCTGGCACCTTCCCCGGTGGAGTTGTGCATGGGGTGTGTTTGGAACATTTTGTCACCGGCCGAGTCCAAAATTCAGCGGTTCCCCATCTCAGCCCAGAGAGCAGGTAGAACAACTTTTGTGGTGTCTTTCAGATGCCTACCGGAGCAATGTAAAAACTACCAGGAGAACTCCTGCCTGGCACCTTCCCCGGTGGAGTTGTGCAGGGGGTGTGTTTGGAACATTTTGTCACCGGCCGACTCCAAAATTCAGCGGTTCCCCATCTCAGCCCAGAAAGCAGGTAGAACAACTTTTGTGGTGTCTTTCAGATGCCTACCGGAGCAATGTAAAATCTACCAACAGAATTCGTTCCTAGCACCTTCGCTAGTGGAGTTGTGCATGGAGTGTATTTATTAAAATTTGGTCACCAGCCGAGTCCAAAATTCAGCTGTTCCCCATCTCAGCCCAGAAAGCAGGTAGAACAACTTTTGTGGTGCCTTTCAGCTGCCTACCAAGGTAGTGTAAAAACTATCAAGAGAACTCCTGTCTGGCACCTTCCCCGGTGGAGTTGTGCATGGGGTGTGTTTGGAACATTTCGTCACCAGCCGAGTCCAAAATTCAGCGGTTCCCCATCTCAGCCCAGAAAGCAGGTAGAACAACTTTTGTGGTGTCTTTCAGATGCCTACCGGAGCAATGTAAAAACTACCAGGAGAACTCCTGTCTGGCACCTTCCCCGGTGGAGTTGTGCATGGGGTGTGTTTGGAACATTTTGTCACCGGCCGACTCCAAAATTCAGCGGTTACCCATCTCAGCCCAGAAAGCAGGTAGAACAACTTTTGTGGTGTCTTTCAGATGCCTACCGGAGCAATGTAAAATCTACCAGGAGAACTCCTGTCTGGCACCTTCCCCGGTGGAGTTGTGCATGGGGTGTGTTTGGAACATTTTGTCACCGGCCGAGTCCAAAATTCAGCGGTTCCCCATCTCAGCCCAGAAAGCAGGAAGAACAACTTTTGTGGTGTCCTTTTGATGCCTACCGGAGCAATGTAAAAACTACCAACAGAACTCGTCCCTGGCACCTTCGCTAGTGGAGTTGTGCAGGGGGTGTATTTATTAAAATTTTGTCACCAGCCGAGTCCAAAATTCAGCGGTTCCCCATCTCAGCCCAGAAAGCAGGTAGAACAACTTTTGTGGTGCCTTTCAGCTGCCTACCAAGGTAGTGTAAAAACTACCAAGAGAACTCCTGTCTGGCACCTTCCCCGGTGGAGTTGTGCAGGGGGTGTGTTTGGAACATTTTGTCACCGGCCGACTCCAAAATTCAGCGGTTCCCCATCTCAGCCCAGAAAGCAGGTAGAACAACTTTTGTGGTGTCTTTCAGATGCCTACCAAGGTAGTGTAAAAACTATTAAGAGAACTCCTGTCTGGCACCTTCCCCGGTGGAGTTGTGCATGGGGTGTGTTTGGAACATTTTGTCACCGGCCGAGTCCAAAATTCAGCGGTTCCCCATCTCAGCCCAGAAAGCAGGAAGAACAACTTTTGTGGTGCCTTTCAGGTGCCTACCAAGGTAGTGTAAAAACTACCAGGAGAACTCCTGTCTGGCACCTTCCCCGGTGGAGTTGTGCATGGGGTGTGTTTGGAACATTTTGTCACCGGCCGACTCCAAAATTCAGCGGTTCCCCATCTCAGCCCAGAGAGCAGGTAGAACAACTTTTGTGGTGTCTTTCAGATGCCTACCGGAGCAATGTAAAAACTACCAGGAGAACTCCTGCCTGGCACCTTCCCCGGTGGAGTTGTGCAGGGGGTGTGTTTGGAACATTTTGTCACCGGCCGACTCCAAAATTCAGCGGTTCCCCATCTCAGCCCAGAAAGCAGGTAGAACAACTTTTGTAGTGTCTTGTTGATGCCTACCGGAGCAATGTAAAATCTACCAACAGAATTCGTTCCTAGCACCTTCGCTAGTGGAGTTGTGCATGGAGTGTATTTATTAAAATTTGGTCACCAGCCGAGTCCAAAATTCAGCTGTTCCCCATCTCAGCCCAGAAAGCAGGTAGAACAACTTTTGTGGTGCCTTTCAGCTGCCTACCAAGGTAGTGTAAAAACTATCAAAAGAACTCCTGTCTGGCACCTTCCCCGGTGGAGTTGTGCATGGGGTGTGTTTGGAACATTTCGTCACCAGCCAAGTCCAAAATTCAGCTGTTCCCCATCTCAGCCCAGAAAGCAGGTAGAACAACTTTTGTGGTGCCTTTCAGCTGCCTACCAAGGTAGTGTAAAAACTACTAAGAGAACTCCTGTCTGGCACCTTCCCCGGTGGAGTTGTGCAGGGGGTGTGTTTGGAACATTTTGTCACCGGCCGACTCCAAAATTCAGCGGTTCCCCATCTCAGCCCAGAAAGCAGGTAGAACAACTTTTCTGGTGTCTTTCAGATGCCTACCAAGGTAGTGTAAAAACTACTAAGAGAACTCCTGTCTGGCACCTTCCCCGGTGGAGTTGTGCATGGGGTGTGTTTGGAACATTTTGTCACCGGCCGACTCCAAAATTCAGCGGTTCCCCATCTCAGCCCAGAGAGCAGGTAGAACAACTTTTGTGGTGTCTTTCAGATGCCTACCGGAGCAATGTAAAAACTACCAGGAGAACTCCTGTCTGGCACCTTCCCCGGTGGAGTTGTGCATGGGGTGTGTTTGGAACATTTTGTCACCGGCCGACTCCAAAATTCAGCGGTTCCCCATCTCAGCCCAGAAAGCAGGAAGAACAACTTTTGTGGTGCCTTTCAGGTGCCTACCAAGGTAGTGTAAAAACTATTAAGAGAACTCCTGTCTGGCACCTTCCCCGGTGGAGTTGTGCATGGGGTGTGTTTGGAACATTTTGTCACCGGCCGACTCCAAAATTCAGCGGTTCCCCATCTCAGCCCAGAGAGCAGGTAGAACAACTTTTGTGGTGTCTTTCAGATGCCTACCGGAGCAATGTAAAAACTACCAGGAGAACTCCTGTCTGGCACCTTCCCCGGTGGAGTTGTGCATGGGGTGTGTTTGGAACATTTTGTCACCGGCCGACTCCAAAATTCAGCGGTTCCCCATCTCAGCCCAGAAAGCAGGTAGAACAACTTTTGTTGTGTCTTTTTCATGCCTACCGGAGCAATGTAAAAACTACCAACAGAATTCGTTCCTAGCACCTTCGCTAGTGGAGTTGTGCATGGGGTGTATTTATTAAAATTTGGTCACCAGCCGAGTCCAAAATTCAGCTGTTCCCCATCTCAGCCCAGAAAGCAGGTAGAACAACTTTTGTGGTGCCTTTCAGCTGCCTACCAAGGTAGTGTAAAAACTATCAAGAGAACTCCTGTCTGGCACCTTCCCCGGTGGAGTTGTGCATGGGGTGTGTTTGGAACATTTCGTCACCAGCCAAGTCCAAAATTCAGCGGTTCCCCATCTCAGCCCAGAAAGCAGGTAGAACAACTTTTGTGGTGTCTTTCAGATGCCTACCGGAGCAATGTAAAAACTACCAGGAGAACTCCTGTCTGGCACCTTCCCCGGTGGAGTTGTGCAGGGGGTGTGTTTGGAACATTTTGTCACCGGCCGACTCCAAAATTCAGCGGTTCCCCATCTCAGCCCAGAAAGCAGGTAGAACAACTTTTGTGGTGTCTTTCAGATGCCTACCGGAGCAATGTAAAATCTACCAGGAGAACTCCTGTCTGGCACCTTCCCCGGTGGAGTTGTGCAGGGGGTGTGTTTGGAACATTTTGTCACCGGCCGACTCCAAAATTCAGCGGTTCCCCATCTCAGCCCAGAAAGCAGGAAGAACAACTTTTGTGGTGTCCTTTTGATGCCTACCGGAGCAATGTAAAAACTACCAACAGAACTCGTCCCTGGCACCTTCGCTAGTGGAGTTGTGCAGGGGGTGTATTTATTAAAATTTTGTCACCAGCCGAGTCCAAAATTCAGCGGTTCCCCATCTCAGCCCAGAAAGCAGGTAGAACAACTTTTGTGGTGCCTTTCAGCTGCCTACCAAGGTAGTGTAAAAACTACCAAGAGAACTCCTGTCTGGCACCTTCCCCGGTGGAGTTGTGCAGGGGGTGTGTTTGGAACATTTTGTCACCGGCCGACTCCAAAATTCAGCGGTTCCCCATCTCAGCCCAGAAAGCAGGTAGAACAACTTTTGTGGTGTCTTTCAGATGCCTACCAAGGTAGTGTAAAAACTATTAAGAGAACTCCTGTCTGGCACCTTCCCCGGTGGAGTTGTGCATGGGGTGTGTTTGGAACATTTTGTCACCGGCCGAGTCCAAAATTCAGCGGTTCCCCATCTCAGCCCAGAAAGCAGGAAGAACAACTTTTGTGGTGCCTTTCAGGTGCCTACCAAGGTAGTGTAAAAACTACCAGGAGAACTCCTGTCTGGCACCTTCCCCGGTGGAGTTGTGCATGGGGTGTGTTTGGAACATTTTGTCACCGGCCGACTCCAAAATTCAGCGGTTCCCCATCTCAGCCCAGAAAGCAGGTAGAACAACTTTTGTGGTGTCTTTCAGATGCCTACCAAGGTAGTGTAAAAACTATTAAGAGAACTCCTGTCTGGCACCTTCCCCGGTGGAGTTGTGCATGGGGTGTGTTTGGAACATTTTGTCACCGGCCGACTCCAAAATTCAGCGGTTCCCCATCTCAGCCCAGAAAGCAGGTAGAACAACTTTTGTAGTGTCTTTTTGATGCCTACCGGAGCAATGTAAAAACTACCAACAGAATTCGTTCCTGGCACCTTCGCTAGTGGAGTTGTGCATGTGGTGTATTTATTAAAATTTTGTCACCAGCCAAGTCCAAAATTCAGCGGTTCCCCATCTCAGCCCAGAAAGCAAGTAGAACAACTTTTGTGGTGCCTTTCAAATGCCTACCAAGGTAGTGTAAAAACTATCAAGAGAACTCCTGTCTGGCACCTTCCCCGGTGGAGTTGTGCATGGGGTGTGTTTGGAACATTTTTTCACCGGCCAACTCCAAAATTCAGCTGTTCCCCATCTCAGCCCAGAAAGCAGGTAGAACAACTTTTGTGGTGTCTTTCAGATGCCTACTGGAGCAATGTAAAAACTACCAGGAGAACTCCTGCCTGGCACCTTCCCCGGTGGAGTTGTGCATGGGGTGTGTTTGGAACATTTTGTCACCAGCCGACTCCAAAATTCAGCGGTTCCCCATCTCAGCCCAGAAAGCAGGTAGAACATCTTTTGTGGTGTCTTTCAGATGCCTACCCGAGCAATGTAAAAACTACCAGGAGAACTCGTCCCTGGCACCTTTGCTAGTGGAGTTGTGCATGGGGTGTCTTTGGAACATTTTGTCACCGGCCGAGTCCAAAATTCAGCGGTTCCCCATCTCAGCCCAGAAAGCAGGTAGAACAACTTTTGTAGTGTCTTTTTGATGCCTACCGGAGCAATGTAAAAACTACCAACAGAATTCGTTCCTGGAACCTTCGCCAGTGGAGTTGTGCATGGGGTGTATTTATTAAAATTTTGTCACCAGCCGAGTCCAAAATTCAGCGGTTCCCCATCTCAGCCCAGAAAGCAAGTAGAACAACTTTTGTGGTGCCTTTCAAATGCCTACCAAGGTAGTGTAAAAACTATCAAGAGAACTCCTGTCTGGCACCTTCCCCGGTGGAGTTGTGCAGGGGGTGTTTTTGGAACATTTTGTCACCAGCCGAGTCCAAAATTCAGCGGTTCCCCATCTCAGCCCAGAAAGCAGGTAGAACAACTTTTGTGGTGTCTTTCAGATGCCTACCAAGGTAGTGTAAAAACTATTAAGAGAACTCCTGTCTGGCACCTTCCCCGGTGGAGTTGTGCATGGGGTGTGTTTGGAACATTTTGTCACCGGCCGACTCCAAAATTCAGCGGTTCCCCATCTCAGCCCAGAAAGCAGGTAGAACAACTTTTGTAGTGTCTTTTTGATGCCTACCGGAGCAATGTAAAAACTACCAACAGAATTCGTTCCTGGCACCTTCGCTAGTGGAGTTGTGCATGGGGTGTATTTATTAAAATTTTGTCACCAGCCGAGTCCAAAATTCAGCTGTTCCCCATCTCAGCCCAGAAAGCAAGTAGAACAACTTTTTTGGTGCCTTTCAGCTGCCTACCAAGGTAGTGTAAAAACTATCAAGAGAACTCCTGTCTGGCACCTTCCCCGGTGGAGTTGTGCATGGGGCTTGTTTGGAACATTTTGTCACCGGCCGACTCCAAAATTCAGCTGTTCCCCATCTCAGCCCAGAAAGCAGGTAGAACAACTTTTGTGGTGTCTTTCAGATGCCTACCAAGGTAGTGTAAAAACTATTAAGAGAACTCCTGTCTGGCACCTTCCCCGGTGGAGTTGTGCATGGGGTGCGTTTGGAACATTTTGTCACCGGCCGACTCCAAAATTCAGCGTTTCCCCATCTCAGCCCAGAAAGCAGGAAGAACAACTTTTGTGGTGCCTTTCAGGTGCCTACCAAGGCAGTGTAAAAACTACTAAGAGAACTCCTGTCTGGCACCTTCCCCGGTGCAGTTGTGCATGGGGTGTGTTTGGAACATTTTGTCACCAGCCGAGTCCAAAATTCAGCGGTTCCCCATCTCAGCCCAGAAAGCAGGTAGAACAACTTTTCTGGTGTCTTTCAGATGCCTACCAAGGTAGTGTAAAAACTACTAAGAGAACTCCTGCCTGGCACCTTCCCCGGTGGAGTTGTGCATGGGGTGTGTTTGGAACATTTCGTCACCAGCCGAGTCCAAAATTCAGCGGTTCCCCATCTCAGCCCAGAAAGCAGGTAGAACAACTTTTGTGGTGTCTTTCAGATGCCTACCGGAGCAATGTAAAAACTACCAGGAGAACTCCTGTCTGGCACCTTCCCCGGTGGAGTTGTGCATGGGGTGTGTTTGGAACATTTTGTCACCAGCCGAGTCCAAAATTCAGCGGTTCCCCATCTCAGCCCAGAAAGCAGGTAGAACAACTTTTGTGGTGCCTTTCAAATACCTACCAAGGTAGTGTAAAAACTACCAAGAGAACTCCTGTCTGGCACCTTCCCCGGTGGAGTTGTGCATGGGGTGTGTTTGGAACATTTTGTCACCAGCCGAGTCCAAAATTCAGCGGTTCCCCATCTCAGGCCAGAAAGCAGGTAGAACTACTTTTGTGGTGTCTTTCAGATGCCTACCAAGGTAGTGTAAAAACTACCAAGAGAACTCCTGTCTGGCACCTTCCCCGGTGGAGTTGTGCAGGGGGTGTGTTTGGAACATTTTGTCACCAGCCGAGTCCAAAATTCAGCGGTTCCCCATCTCAGCCCAGAAAGCAGGTAGAACAACTTTTGTGGTGCCTTTCAGCTGCCTACCAAGGTAGTGTAAAAACTACTAAGAGAACTCCTGTCTGGCACCTTCCCCGGTGGAGTTGTGCAGGGGGTGTGTTTGGAACATTTTGTCACCAGCCGAGTCCAAAATTCAGCGGTTCCCCATCTCAGCCCAGAAAGCAGGTAGAACAACTTTTGTGGTGTCTTTCAGATGCCTACCAAGGTAGTGTAAAAACTACCAGGAGAACTCCTGTCTGGCACCTTCCCCGGTGGAGTTGTGCATGGGGTGTGTTTGGAACATTTTGTCACCAGCCGACTCCAAAATTCAGCGGTTCCCCATCTCAGCCCAGAAAGCAGGTAGAACAACTTTTGTGGTGCCTTTCAGCTGCCTACCAAGGTAGTGTAAAAACTATCAAGAGAACTCTTGTCTGGCACCTTCCCCGGTGGAGTTGTGCATGGGGTGTGTTTGGAACATTTCGTCACCAGCCGAGTCCAAAATTCAGCGGTTCCCCATCTCAGCCCAGAAAGCAGGTAGAACAACTTTTGTGGTGTCTTTCAGATGCCTACCGGAGCAATGTAAAAACTACCAGGAGAACTCCTGTCTGGCACCTTCCCTGGTGGAGTTGTGCATGGGGTGTGTTTGGAACATTTTGTCACCAGCCGAGTCCAAAATTCAGCGGTTCCCCATCTCAGCCCAGAAAGCAGGTAGAACAACTTTTGTCGTGCCTTTCAAATACCTACCAAGGTAGTGTAAAAACTACCAAGAGAACTCCTGTCTGGCACCTTCCCCGGTGGAGTTGTGCATGGGGTGTGTTTGGAACATTTTGTCACCAGCCGAGTCCAAAATTCAGCTGTTCCCCATCTCAGCCCAGAAAGCAGGTAGAACAACTTTTGTGGTGCCTTTCAGCTGCCTACCAAGGTAATGTAAAAACTATCAAGAGAACTCCTGTCTGGCACCTTCCCCGGTGGAGTTGTGCATGGGGTGTGTTTGGAACATTTTTTCACCGGCCGACTCCAAAATTCAGCGGTTCCCCATCTCAGCCCAGAAAGCAGGAAGAACAACTTTTGTGGTGTCCTTTTGATGCCTACCGGAGCAATGTAAAAACTACCAACAGGACTCGTCCTGGCACCTTCGCTAGTGGAGTTGTGCAGGTGGTGTATTTATTAAAATTTTGTCACCAGCCGAGTCCAAAATTCAGCGGTTCCCCATCTCAGCCCAGAAAGCAAGTAGAACAACTTTTGTGGTGCCTTTCAAATGCCTACCAAGGTAGTGTAAAAACTATCAAGAGAACTCCTGTCTGGCACCTTCCCCGGTGGAGTTGTGCAGGGGGTGTTTTTGGAACATTTTGTCACCAGCCGAGTCCAAAATTCAGCGGTTCCCCATCTCAGCCCAGAAAGCAGGTAGAACAACTTTTGTGGTGTCTTTCAGATGCCTACCAAGGTAGTGTAAAAACTATTAAGAGAACTCCTGTCTGGCACCTTCCCCGGTGGAGTTGTGCATGGGGTGTGTTTGGAACATTTTGTCACCGGCCGACTCCAAAATTCAGCGGTTCCCCATCTCAGCCCAGAAAGCAGGTAGAACAACTTTTGTAGTGTCTTTTTGATGCCTACCGGAGCAATGTAAAAACTACCAACAGAATTCGTTCCTGGCACCTTCGCTAGTGGAGTTGTGCATGGGGTGTATTTATTAAAATTTTGTCACCAGCCGAGTCCAAAATTCAGCTGTTCCCCATCTCAGCCCAGAAAGCAAGTAGAACAACTTTTTTGGTGCCTTTCAGCTGCCTACCAAGGTAGTGTAAAAACTATCAAGAGAACTCCTGTCTGGCACCTTCCCCGGTGGAGTTGTGCATGGGGCTTGTTTGGAACATTTTGTCACCGGCCGACTCCAAAATTCAGCTGTTCCCCATCTCAGCCCAGAAAGCAGGTAGAACAACTTTTGTCGTGCCTTTCAAATGCCTACCAAGGTAGTGTAAAAACTATTAAGAGAACTCCTGTCTGGCACCTTCCCCGGTGGAGTTGTGCATGGGGTGCGTTTGGAACATTTTGTCACCGGCCGACTCCAAAATTCAGCGGTTCCCCATCTCAGCCCAGAAAGCAGGAAGAACAACTTTTGTGGTGCCTTTCAGGTGCCTACCAAGGCAGTGTAAAAACTACTAAGAGAACTCCTGTCTGGCACCTTCCCCGGTGCAGTTGTGCATGGGGTGTGTTTGGAACATTTTGTCACCAGCCGAGTCCAAAATTCAGCGGTTCCCCATCTCAGCCCAGAAAGCAGGTAGAACAACTTTTCTGGTGTCTTTCAGATGCCTACCAAGGTAGTGTAAAAACTACTAAGAGAACTCCTGCCTGGCACCTTCCCCGGTGGAGTTGTGCATGGGGTGTGTTTGGAACATTTTGTCACCAGCCGAGTCCAAAATTCAGCGGTTCCCCATCTCAGCCCAGAAAGCAGGTAGAACAACTTTTGTGGTGTCTTTCAGATGCCTACCGGAGCAATGTAAAAACTACCAGGAGAACTCCTGTCTGGCACCTTCCCCGGTGGAGTTGTGCATGGGGTGTGTTTGGAACATTTTGTCACCAGCCGAGTCCAAAATTCAGCGGTTCCCCATCTCAGCCCAGAAAGCAGGTAGAACAACTTTTGTGGTGCCTTTCAAATACCTACCAAGGTAGTGTAAAAACTACCAAGAGAACTCCTGTCTGGCACCTTCCCCGGTGGAGTTGTGCATGGGGTGTGTTTGGAACATTTTGTCACCAGCCGAGTCCAAAATTCAGCGGTTCCCCATCTCAGGCCAGAAAGCAGGTAGAACTACTTTTGTGGTGTCTTTCAGATGCCTACCAAGGTAGTGTAAAAACTACCAAGAGAACTCCTGTCTGGCACCTTCCCCGGTGGAGTTGTGCAGGGGGTGTGTTTGGAACATTTTGTCACCAGCCGAGTCCAAAATTCAGCGGTTCCCCATCTCAGCCCAGAAAGCAGGTAGAACAACTTTTGTGGTGCCTTTCAGCTGCCTACCAAGGTAGTGTAAAAACTACTAAGAGAACTCCTGTCTGGCACCTTCCCCGGTGGAGTTGTGCAGGGGGTGTGTTTGGAACATTTTGTCACCAGCCGAGTCCAAAATTCAGCGGTTCCCCATCTCAGCCCAGAAAGCAGGTAGAACAACTTTTGTGGTGTCTTTCAGATGCCTACCAAGGTAGTGTAAAAACTACCAGGAGAACTCCTGTCTGGCACCTTCCCCGGTGGAGTTGTGCATGGGGTGTGTTTGGAACATTTTGTCACCAGCCGAGTCCAAAATTCAGCGGTTCCCCATCTCAGCCCAGAAAGCAGGTAGAACAACTTTTGTGGTGCCTTTCAGCTGCCTACCAAGGTAGTGTAAAAACTATCAAGAGAACTCTTGTCTGGCACCTTCCCCGGTGGAGTTGTGCATGGGGTGTGTTTGGAACATTTCGTCACCAGCCGAGTCCAAAATTCAGCGGTTCCCCATCTCAGCCCAGAAAGCAGGTAGAACAACTTTTGTGGTGTCTTTCAGATGCCTACCGGAGCAATGTAAAAACTACCAGGAGAACTCCTGTCTGGCACCTTCCCTGGTGGAGTTGTGCATGGGGTGTGTTTGGAACATTTTGTCACCAGCCGAGTCCAAAATTCAGCGGTTCCCCATCTCAGCCCAGAAAGCAGGTAGAACAACTTTTGTCGTGCCTTTCAAATACCTACCAAGGTAGTGTAAAAACTACCAAGAGAACTCCTGTCTGGCACCTTCCCCGGTGGAGTTGTGCATGGGGTGTGTTTGGAACATTTTGTCACCAGCCGAGTCCAAAATTCAGCTGTTCCCCATCTCAGCCCAGAAAGCAGGTAGAACAACTTTTGTGGTGCCTTTCAGCTGCCTACCAAGGTAATGTAAAAACTATCAAGAGAACTCCTGTCTGGCACCTTCCCCGGTGGAGTTGTGCATGGGGTGTGTTTGGAACATTTTGTCACCGGCCGAGTCCAAAATTCAGCGGTTCCCCATCTCAGCCCAGAAAGCAGGAAGAACAACTTTTGTGGTGTCCTTTTGATGCCTACCGGAGCAATGTAAAAACTACCAACAGAACTCGTCCTGGCACCTTCGCTAGTGGAGTTGTGCAGGTGGTGTATTTATTAAAATTTTGTCACCAGCCGAGTCCAAAATTCAGCGGTTCCCCATCTCAGCCCAGAAAGCAGGTAGAACAACTTTTTTGGTGCCTTTCAGCTGCCTACCAAGGTAGTGTAAAAACTACTAAGAGAACTCCTGTCTGGCACCTTCCCCGGTGGAGTTGTGCAGGGGGTGTGTTTGGAATATTTTGTTACCAGCCGACTCCAAAATTCAGCTGTTCCCCATCTCAGCCCAGAAAGCAGGTAGAACAACTTTTGTAGTGTCTTTCAGATGCCTACCAAGGTAGTGTAAAAACTATTAAGAGAACTCCTGTCTGGCACCTTCCCCGGTGGAGTTGTGCATGGGGTGTTTTTGGAACATTTTGTCACCGGCCGACTCCAAAATTCAGCGGTTCCCCATCTCAGCCCAGAAAGCAGGTAGAACAACTTTTGTGGTCTCTTTCAGATGCCTACCGGAGCAATGTAAAAACTACCAGGAGAACTCCTGTCTGGCACCTTCCCCGGTGGAGTTGTGCATGGGGTGTGTTTGGAACATTTTGTCACCAGCCGAGTCCAAAATTCAGCGGTTCCCCATCTCAGCCCAGAAAGCAGGAAGAACAACTTTTGTGGTGCCTTTCAGGTGCCTACCAAGGTAGTGTAAAAACTACCAAGAGAACTCCTGTCTGGCACCTTCCCCGGTGGAGTTGTGCATGGGGTGTGTTTGGAACATTTTGTCACCAGCCGAGTCCAAAATTCAGCTGTTCCCCATCTCAGCCCAGAAAGAAGGTAGAACAACTTTTGTGGTGCCTTTCAGATGCCTGCCGGAGCAATGTAAAAACTACCAGGAGAACTCCTGTCTGGCGCCTTCCCCGGTGGAGTTGTGCATGGGGTGTGTTTGGAACATTTTGTCACCGGCCGACTCCAAAATTCAGCGGTTCCCCATCTCAGCCCAGAAAGCAGGTAGAACAACTTTTGTGGTGTCTTTCAGATGCCTACCGGAGCAATGTAAAAACTACCAGGAGAACTCCTGTCTGGCACCTTCGCTAGTGGAGTTATGCGTGGGGTGTGTTTGGAAGATTTTGTCACCGGCCGATTCCAAAATTCAGCGGTTCCCCATCTCAGCCCAGAGAGCAGGTAGAACAACTTTTGTGGTGTCTTTCAGATGCCTACCGGAGCAATGTAAAAACTACCAGGAGAACTCCTGTCTGGCACCTTCCCCGTTGGAGTTGTGCATGGGGTGTGTTTGGAACATTTTGTCACCAGCCGAGTCCAAAATTCAGCGGTTCCCCATCTCAGCCCAGAAAGCAAGTAGAACAACTTTTGTGGTGCCTTTCAAATGCCTACCAAGGTAGTGTAAAAACTATCAAGAGAACTCCTGTCTGGCACCTTCCCCGGTGGAGTTGTGCATGGGGTGTGTTTGGAACATTTTGTCACCAGCCGAGTCCAAAATTCAGCGGTTCCCCATCTCAGCCCAGAAAGCAGGTAGAACAACTTTTTTGGTGCCTTTCAGCTGCCTACCAAGGTAGTGTAAAAACTACTAAGAGAACTCCTGTCTGGCACCTTCCCCGGTGGAGTTGTGCAGGGGGTGTGTTTGGAACATTTTGTAAACCAGCCGACTCCAAAATTCAGCTGTTCCCCATCTCAGGCCAGAAAGCAGGTAGAACAACTTTTGTAGTGTCTTTCAGATGCCTACCAAGGTAGTGTAAAAACTATTAAGAGAACTCCTGTCTGGCACCTTCGCTAGTGGAGTTATGCGTGGGGTGTGTTTGGAACATTTTGTCACCGGCCGACTCCAAAATTCAGCGGTTCCCCATCTCAGCCCAGAGAGCAGGTAGAACAACTTTTGTGGTGTCTTTCAGATGCCTACCGGAGCAATGTAAAAACTACCAGGAGAACTCCTGTCTGGCACCTTCCCCGGTGGAGTTGTGCATGGGGTGTGTTTGGAACATTTTGTCACCAGCCGACTCCAAAATTCAGCGGTTCCCCATCTCAGCCCAGAAAGCAGGAAGAACAACTTTTGTGGTGTCCTTTTGATGCCTACCGGAGCAATGTAAAAACTACCAACAGAACTCGTCCCTGGCACCTTCGCTAGTGGAGTTGTGCAGGGGGTGTATTTATTAAAATTTTGTCACTAGCCGAGTCCAAAATTCAGCGGTTCCCCATCTCAGCCCAGAAAGCAGGTAGAACAACTTTTTTGGTGCATTTCAGCTGCCTACCAAGGTAGTGTAAAAACTACTAAGAGAACTCCTGTCTGGCACCTTCCCCGGTGGAGTTGTGCAGGGGGTGTGTTTGGAACATTTTGTCACCAGCCGACTCCAAAATTCAGCTGTTCCCCATCTCAGCCCAGAAAGCAGGTAGAACAACTTTTGTGGTGTCTTTCAGATGCCTACCAAGGTAGTGTAAAAACTATTAAGAGAACTCCTGTCTGGCACCTTCCCCGGTGGAGTTGTGCAGGGGGTGTGTTTGGAACATTTTGTCACCGGCCGACTCCAAAATTCAGCGGTTCCCCATCTCAGCCCAGAAAGCAGGTAGAACAACTTTTGTGGTGTCTTTCAGATGCCTACCGGAGCAATGTAAAAACTACCAGGAGAACTCCTGTCTGGCACCTTCCCTAGTGGAGTTGTGCATGGGGTGTGTTTGGAACATTTTGTCACCAGCCGAGTCCAAAATTCAGCGGTTCCCCATCTCAGCCCAGAAAGCAGGAAGAACAACTTTTGTGGTGCCTTTCAGATGCCTACCGGAGCAATGTAAAAACTACCAACAGAATTCGTTCCTGGCACCTTCGCTAGTGGAGTTGTGCATGGGGTGTATTTATTAAAATTTTGTCACCAGCCGAGTCCAAAATTCAGCGGTTCCCCATCTCAGGCCAAAAGCAGGTAGAACAACTTTTGTGGTGTCTTTCAGATGCCTACCAAGGTAGTGTAAAAACTATCAAGAGAACTCCTGTCTGGCACCTTCCCCGGTGGAGTTGTGCATGGGGTGTGTTTGGAACATTTTGTCACCAGCCGAGTCCAAAATTCAGCGGTTCCCCATCTCAGCCCAGAAAGCAGGT
Organism: Falco biarmicus; assembly: GCF_023638135.1. NCBI lineage: Eukaryota > Metazoa > Chordata > Aves > Falconiformes > Falconidae > Falco > Falco biarmicus. Next base: position 18,491 of record NW_026611692.1, on the reverse strand, counting down.
AGAACAACTTTTGTGGTGCCTTTCAGCTGCCTACCAAGGTAGTGTAAAAACTACTAAGAGAACTCCTGTCTGGCACCTTCCCCGGTGGAGTTGTGCAGGGGGTGTGTTTGGAACATTTTGTCACCGGCCGACTCCAAAATTCAGCGTTTCCCCATCTCAGCCCAGAAAGCAGGTAGAACAACTTTTGTGGTGCCTTTCAGGTGCCTACCAAGGCAGTGTAAAAACTACTAAGAGAACTACTGTCTGGCACCTTCCCCGGTGGAGTTGTGCATGGGGTGTGTTTGGAACATTTTGTCACCAGCCGAGTCCAAAATTCAGCGGTTCCCCATCTCAGCCCAGAAAGCAGGTAGAACAACTTTTCTGGTGTCTTTCAGATGCCTACCAAGGTAGTGTAAAAACTACTAAGAGAACTCCTGCCTGGCACCTTCCCCGGTGGAGTTGTGCAGGGGGTGTGTTTGGAACATTTCGTCACCAGCCGAGTCCAAAATTCAGCGGTTCCCCATCTCAGCCCAGAAAGCAGGTAGAACAACTTTTGTGGTGTCTTTCAGATGCCTACCGGAGCAATGTAAAAACTACCAGGAGAACTCCTGTCTGGCACCTTCCCCGGTGGAGTTGTGCATGGGGTGTGTTTGGAACATTTTGTCACCGGCCGACTCCAAAATTCAGCGGTTCCCCATCTCAGCCCAGAAAGCAGGTAGAACAACTTTTGTGGTGTCTTTCAGATGCCTACCGAAGCAATGTAAAAACTACCAGGAGAACTCCTGTCTGGCACCTTCCCCGGTGGAGTTGTGCATGGGGTGTGTTTGGAACATTTTGTCACCAGCCGACTCCAAAATTCAGCGGTTCCCCATCTCAGGCCAGAAAGCAGGTAGAACAACTTTTGTGGTGTCTTTCAGATGCCTACCAAGGTAGTGTAAAAACTACCAAGAGAACTCCTGTCTGGCACCTTCCCCGGTGGAGTTGTGCAGGGGGTGTGTTTGGAACATTTTGTCACCGGCCGAGTCCAAAATTCAGCGGTTCCCCATCTCAGCCCAGAAAGCAGGTAGAACAACTTTTGTGGTGCCTTTCAGCTGCCTACCAAGGTAGTGTAAAAACTACTAAGAGAACTCCTGTCTGGCACCTTCCCCGGTGGAGTTGTGCATGGGGTGTGTTTGGAACATTTTGTCACCGGCCGACTCCAAAATTCAGCGGTTCCCCATCTCAGCCCAGAAAGCAGGTAGAACAACTTTTGTGGTGTCTTTCAGATGCCTACCGGAGCAATGTAAAAACTACCAGGAGAACTCCTGTCTGGCACCTTCCCTAGTGGAGTTGTGCATGGGGTGTGTTTGGAACATTTTGTCACCAGCCGAGTCCAAAATTCAGCGGTTCCCCATCTCAGCCCAGAAAGCAGGAAGAACAACTTTTGTGGTGCCTTTCAGATGCCTACCGGAGCAATGTAAAAACTACCAACAGAATTCGTTCCTGGCACCTTCGCTAGTGGAGTTGTGCATGGGGTGTATTTATTAAAATTTTGTCACCAGCCGAGTCCAAAATTCAGCGGTTCCCCATCTCAGGCCAAAAGCAGGTAGAACAACTTTTGTGGTGTCTTTCAGATGCCTACCAAGGTAGTGTAAAAACTATCAAGAGAACTCCTGTCTGCCACCTTCCCCGGTGGAGTTGTGCATGGGGTGTGTTTGGAACATTTTGTCACCAGCCGACTCCAAAATTCAGCGGTTCCCCATCTCAGCCCAGAAAGCAGGTAGAACAACTTTTGTGGTGTCTTTCAGGTGCCTACCAAGGTAGTGTAAAAACTACTAAGAGAACTCCTGTCTGGCACCTTCCCCGGTGGAGTTGTGCAGGGGGTGTGTTTGGAACATTTTGTCACCGGCCGACTCCAAAATTCAGCGTTTCCCCATCTCAGCCCAGAAAGCAGGTAGAACAACTTTTGTGGTGCCTTTCAGGTGCCTACCAAGGCAGTGTAAAAACTACTAAGAGAACTACTGTCTGGCACCTTCCCCGGTGGAGTTGTGCATGGGGTGTGTTTGGAACATTTTGTCACCAGCCGAGTCCAAAATTCAGCGGTTCCCCATCTCAGCCCAGAAAGCAGGTAGAACAACTTTTCTGGTGTCTTTCAGATGCCTACCAAGGTAGTGTAAAAACTACTAAGAGAACTCCTGCCTGGCACCTTCCCCGGTGGAGTTGTGCATGGGGTGTGTTTGGAACATTTTGTCACCAGCCGAGTCCAAAATTCAGCGGTTCCCCATCTCAGCCCAGAAAGCAGGAAGAACAACTTTTGTGGTGCCTTTCAGATGCCTACCGGAGCAATGTAAAAACTACCAACAGAATTCGTTCCTGGCACCTTCGCTAGTGGAGTTGTGCATGGGGTGTATTTATTAAAATTTTGTCACCAGCCGAGTCCAAAATTCAGCGGTTCCCCATCTCAGGCCAAAAGCAGGTAGAACAACTTTTGTGGTGTCTTTCAGATGCCTACCAAGGTAGTGTAAAAACTATCAAGAGAACTCCTGTCTGGCACCTTCCCCGGTGGAGTTGTGCATGGGGTGTGTTTGGAACATTTTGTCACCAGCCGAGTCCAAAATTCAGCGGTTCCCCATCTCAGCCCAGAAAGCAGGTAGAACAACTTTTGTGGTGCCTTTCAGCTGCCTACCAAGGTAGTGTAAAAACTACTAAGAGAACTCCTGTCTGGCACCTTCCCCGGTGGAGTTGTGCAGGGGGTGTGTTTGGAACATTTTGTCACCGGCCGACTCCAAAATTCAGCGTTTCCCCATCTCAGCCCAGAAAGCAGGTAGAACAACTTTTGTGGTGCCTTTCAGGTGCCTACCAAGGCAGTGTAAAAACTACTAAGAGAACTACTGTCTGGCACCTTCCACGGTGCAGTTGTGCATGGGGTGTGTTTGGAACATTTTGTCACCAGCCGAGTCCAAAATTCAGCGGTTCCCCATCTCAGCCCAGAAAGCAGGTAGAACAACTTTTCTGGTGTCTTTCAGATGCCTACCAAGGTAGTGTAAAAACTACTAAGAGAACTCCTGCCTGGCACCTTCCCCGGTGGAGTTGTGCATGGGGTGTGTTTGGAACATTTCGTCACCAGCCGAGTCCAAAATTCAGCGGTTCCCCATCTCAGCCCAGAAAGCAGGTAGAACAACTTTTGTGGTGTCTTTCAGATGCCTACCGGAGCAATGTAAAAACTACCAGGAGAACTCCTGTCTGGCTCCTTCCCCGGTGGAGTTGTGCATGGGGTGTGTTTGGAACATTTTGTCACCGGCCGACTCCAAAATTCAGCGGTTCCCCATCTCAGCCCAGAAAGCAGGTAGAACAACTTTTGTGGTGTCTTTCAGATGCCTACCGAAGCAATGTAAAAACTACCAGGAGAACTCCTGTCTGGCACCTTCCCCGGTGGAGTTGTGCATGGGGTGTGTTTGGAACATTTTGTCACCAGCCGACTCCAAAATTCAGCGGTTCCCCATCTCAGGCCAGAAAGCAGGTAGAACTACTTTTGTGGTGTCTTTCAGATGCCTACCAAGGTAGTGTAAAAACTACCAAGAGAACTCCTGTCTGGCACCTTCCCCGGTGGAGTTGTGCAGGGGGTGTGTTTGGAACATTTTGTCACCGGCCGAGTCCAAAATTCAGCGGTTCCCCATCTCAGCCCAGAAAGCAGGTAGAACAACTTTTGTGGTGCCTTTCAGCTGCCTACCAAGGTAGTGTAAAAACTACTAAGAGAACTCCTGTCTGGCACCTTCCCCGGTGGAGTTGTGCAGGGGGTGTGTTTGGAACATTTTGTCACCAGCCGAGTCCAAAATTCAGCTGTTCCCCATCTCAGCCCAGAAAGCAGGTAGAACAACTTTTGTGGTGTCTTTCAGATGCCTACCAAGGTAGTGTAAAAACTACCAGGAGAACTCCTGTCTGGCACCTTCCCCGGTGGAGTTGTGCAGGGGGTGTGTTTGGAACATTTTGTCACCAGCCGACTCCAAAATTCAGCGGTTCCCCATCTCAGCCCAGAAAGCAGGAAGAACAACTTTTGTGGTGCCTTTCAGATGCCTACCAAGGTAGTGTAAAAACTATCAAGAGAACTCTTGTCTGGCACCTTCCCCGGTGGAGTTGTGCATGGGGTGTGTTTGGAACATTTCGTCACCAGCCGACTCCAAAATTCAGCGGTTCCCCATCTCAGCCCAGAAAGCAGGTAGAACAACTTTTGTGGTGTCTTTCAGATGCCTACCGGAGCAATGTAAAAACTACCAGGAGAACTCCTGTCTGGCACCTTCCCTGGTGGAGTTGTGCATGGGGTGTGTTTGGAACATTTTGTCACCAGCCGAGTCCAAAATTCAGCGGTTCCCCATCTCAGCCCAGAAAGCAGGTAGAACAACTTTTGTCGTGCCTTTCAAATACCTACCAAGGTAGTGTAAAAACTACTAAGAGAACTCCTGTCTGGCACCTTCCCCGGTGGAGTTGTGCATGGGGTGTGTTTGGAACATTTTGTCACCAGCCGAGTCCAAAATTCAGCTGTTCCCCATCTCAGCCCAGAAAGCAGGTAGAACAACTTTTGTGGTGCCTTTCAGCTGCCTACCAAGGTAATGTAAAAACTATCAAGAGAACTCCTGTCTGGCACCTTCCCCGGTGGAGTTGTGCATGGGGTGTGTTTGGAACATTTTTTCACCGGCCGACTCCAAAATTCAGCGGTTCCCCATCTCAGCCCAGAAAGCAGGAAGAACAACTTTTGTGGTGTCCTTTTGATGCCTACCGGAGCAATGTAAAAACTACCAACCGAACTCGTCCTGGCACCTTCGCTAGTGGAGTTGTGCAGGTGGTGTATTTATTAAAATTTTGTCACCAGCCGAGTCCAAAATTCAGCGGTTCCCCATCTCAGCCCAGAAAGCAGGTAGAACAACTTTTGTGGTGCCTTTCAGGTGCCTACCAAGGTAGTGTAAAAACTACTAAGAGAACTCCTGTCTGGCACCTTCCCCGGTGGAGTTGTGCAGGGGGTGTGTTTGGAATATTTTGTTACCAGCCGACTCCAAAATTCAGCTGTTCCCCATCTCAGCCCAGAAAGCAGGTAGAACAACTTTTGTAGTGTCTTTCAGATGCCTACCAAGGTAGTGTAAAAACTATTAAGAGAACTCCTGTCTGGCACCTTCCCCGGTGGAGTTGTGCATGGGGTGTTTTTGGAACATTTTGTCACCGGCCGACTCCAAAATTCAGCGGTTCCCCATCTAAGCCCAGAGAGCAGGTAGAACAACTTTTGTGGTGTCTTTCAGATGCCTACCGGAGCAATGTAAAAACTACCAGGAGAACTCCTGTCTGGCACCTTCCCCGGTGGAGTTGTGCATGGGGTGTGTTTGGAACATTTTGTCACCAGCCGAGTCCAAAATTCAGCGGTTCCCCATCTCAGCCCAGAAAGCAGGAAGAACAACTTTTGTGGTGCCTTTCAGGTGCCTACCAAGGTAGTGTAAAAACTACCAAGAGAACTCCTGTCTGGCACCTTCCCCGGTGGAGTTGTGCATGGGGTGTGTTTGGAACATTTTGTCACCGGCCGACTCCAAAATTCAGCGGTTCCCCATCTCAGCCCAGAAAGCAGGTAGAACAACTTTTGTGGTGTCTTTCAGATGCCTACCGGAGCAATGTAAAAACTACCAGGAGAACTCCTGTCTGGCACCTTCGCTAGTGGAGTTATGCGTGGAGTGTGTTTGGAACATTTTGTCACCAGCCGACTCCAAAATTCAGCGGTTCCCCATCTCAGCCCAGAGAGCAGGTAGAACAACTTTTGTGGTGTCTTTCAGATGCCTACCGGAGCAATGTAAAAACTACCAGGAGAACTCCTGTCTGGCACCTTCCCCGGTGGAGTTGTGCATGGGGTGTGTTTGGAACATTTTGTCACCAGCCGAGTCCAAAATTCAGCGGTTCCCCATCTCAGCCCAGAAAGCAAGTAGAACAACTTTTGTGGTGCCTTTCAAATGCCTACCAAGGTAGTGTAAAAACTATCAAGAGAACTCCTGTCTGGCACCTTCCCCGGTGGAGTTGTGCATGGGGTGTGTTTGGAACATTTTGTCACCAGCCGAGTCCAAAATTCAGCGGTTCCCCATCTCAGCCCAGAAAGCAGGTAGAACAACTTTTTTGGTGCCTTTCAAATACCTACCAAGGTAGTGTAAAAACTACTAAGAGAACTCCTGTCTGGCACCTTCCCCGGTGGAGTTGTGCAGGGGTGTGTTTGGAACATTTTGTTACCAGCCGACTCCAAAATTCAGCTGTTCCCCATCTCAGCCCAGAAAGCAGGTAGAACAACTTTTGTAGTGTCTTTCAGATGCCTACCAAGGTAGTGTAAAAACTATTAAGAGAACTCCTGTCTGGCACCTTCGCTAGTGGAGTTATGCGTGGGGTGTGTTTGGAACATTTTGTCACCGGCCGAGTCCAAAATTCAGCGGTTCCCCATCTCAGCCCAGAGAGCAGGTAGAACAACTTTTGTGGTGTCTTTCAGATGCCTACCGGAGCAATGTAAAAACTACCAGGAGAACTCCTGTCTGGCACCTTCCCCGGTGGAGTTGTGCATGGGGTGTGTTTGGAACATTTTGTCACCAGCCGACTCCAAAATTCAGCGGTTCCCCATCTCAGCCCAGAAAGCAGGAAGAACAACTTTTGTGGTGTCCTTTTGATGCCTACCGGAGCAATGTAAAAACTACCAACAGAACTCGTCCCTGGCACCTTCGCTAGTGGAGTTGTGCAGGGGGTGTATTTATTAAAATTTTGTCACCAGCCGAGTCCAAAATTCAGCGGTTCCCCATCTCAGCCCAGAAAGCAGGTAGAACAACTTTTTTGGTGCATTTCAGCTGCCTACCAAGGTAGTGTAAAAACTACTAAGAGAACTCCTGTCTGGCACCTTCCCCGGTGGAGTTGTGCAGGGGGTGTGTTTGGAACATTTTGTCACCAGCCGACTCCAAAATTCAGCTGTTCCCCATCTCAGCCCAGAAAGCAGGTAGAACAACTTTTGTGGTGTCTTTCAGATGCCTACCGGAGCAATGTAAAAACTACCAGGAGAACTCCTCTCTGGCACCTTCCCTAGTGGAGTTGTGCATGGGGTGTGTTTGGAACATTTTGTCACCAGCCGAGTCCAAAATTCAGCGGTTCCCCATCTCAGCCCAGAAAGCAGGAAGAACAACTTTTGTGGTGCCTTTCAGATGCCTACCGGAGCAATGTAAAAACTACCAACAGAATTCGTTCCTGGCACCTTCGCTAGTGGAGTTGTGCATGGGGTGTATTTATTAAAATTTTGTCACCAGCCGAGTCCAAAATTCAGCGGTTCCCCATCTCAGCCCAGAGAGCAGGTAGAACAACTTTTGTGGTGTCTTTCAGATGCCTACCAAGGTAGTGTAAAAACTATCAAGAGAACTCTTGTCTGGCACCTTCCCCGGTGGAGTTGTGCATGGGGTGTGTTTGGAACATTTTGTCACCAGCCGAGTCCAAAATTCAGCGGTTCCCCATCTCAGCCCAGAAAGCAGGTAGAACAACTTTTTTGGTGCCTTTCAGCTGCCTACCAAGGTAGTGTAAAAACTACTAAGAGAACTCCTGTCTGGCACCTTCCCCGGTGGAGTTGTGCAGGGGGTGTGTTTGGAATATTTTGTTACCAGCCGACTCCAAAATTCAGCTGTTCCCCATCTCAGCCCAGAAAGCAGGTAGAACAACTTTTGTAGTGTCTTTCAGATGCCTACCAAGGTAGTGTAAAAACTATTAAGAGAACTCCTGTCTGGCACCTTCCCCGGTGGAGTTGTGCATGGGGTGTTTTTGGAACATTTTGTCACCGGCCGACTCCAAAATTCAGCGGTTCCCCATCTAAGCCCAGAGAGCAGGTAGAACAACTTTTGTGGTCTCTTTCAGATGCCTACCGGAGCAATGTAAAAACTACCAGGAGAACTCCTGTCTGGCACCTTCCCCGGTGGAATTGTGCATGGGGTGTGTTTGGAACATTTTGTCACCAGCCGAGTCCAAAATTCAGCGGTTCCCCATCTCAGCCCAGAAAGCAGGAAGAACAACTTTTGTGGTGCCTTTCAGGTGCCTACCAAGGTAGTGTAAAAACTACCAAGAGAACTCCTGTCTGGCACCTTCCCCGGTGGAGTTGTGCATGGGGTGTGTTTGGAACATTTTGTCACCAGCCGACTCCAAAATTCAGCTGTTCCCCATCTCAGCCCAGAAAGCAGGTAGAACAACTTTTGTGGTGCCTTTCAGATGCCTACCGGAGCAATGTAAAAACTACCAGGAGAACTCCTGTCTGGCGCCTTCCCCGGTGGAGTTGTGCATGGGGTGTGTTTGGAACATTTTGTCACCGGCCGACTCCAAAATTCAGCGGTTCCCCATCTCAGCCCAGAAAGCAGGTAGAACAACTTTTGTAGTGTCTTTCAGATGCCTACCAAGGTAGTGTAAAAACTATTAAGAGAACTCCTGTCTGGCACCTTCGCTAGTGGAGTTATGCGTGGGGTGTGTTTGGAACATTTTGTCACCGGCCGAGTCCAAAATTCAGCGGTTCCCCATCTCAGCCCAGAGAGCAGGTAGAACAACTTTTGTGGTGTCTTTCAGATGCCTACCGGAGCAATGTAAAAACTACCAGGAGAACTCCTGTCTGGCACCTTCCCCGGTGGAGTTGTGCATGGGGTGTGTTTGGAACATTTTGTCACCAGCCGACTCCAAAATTCAGCGGTTCCCCATCTCAGCCCAGAAAGCAGGAAGAACAACTTTTGTGGTCTCCTTTTGATGCCTACCGGAGCAATGTAAAAACTACCAACAGAACTCGTCCCTGGCACCTTCGCTAGTGGAGTTGTGCAGGGGGTGTATTTATTAAAATTTTGTCACCAGCCGAGTCCAAAATTCAGCGGTTCCCCATCTCAGCCCAGAAAGCAGGTAGAACAACTTTTTTGGTGCATTTCAGCTGCCTACCAAGGTAGTGTAAAAACTACTAAGAGAACTCCTGTCTGGCACCTTCCCCGGTGGAGTTGTGCAGGGGGTGTGTTTGGAACATTTTGTCACCAGCCGACTCCAAAATTCAGCTGTTCCCCATCTCAGCCCAGAAAGCAGGTAGAACAACTTTTGTGCTGTCTTTCAGATGCCTACCGGAGCAATGTAAAAACTACCAGGAGAACTCCTCTCTGGCACCTTCCCTAGTGGAGTTGTGCATGGGGTGTGTTTGGAACATTTTGTCACCAGCCGAGTCCAAAATTCAGCGGTTCCCCATCTCAGCCCAGAAAGCAGGAAGAACAACTTTTGTGGTGCCTTTCAGATGCCTACCGGAGCAATGTAAAAACTACGAACAGAATTCGTTCCTGGCACCTTCGCTAGTGGAGTTGTGCATGGGGTGTATTTATTAAAATTTTGTCACCAGCCGAGTCCAAAATTCAGCGGTTCCCCATCTCAGGCCAAAAGCAGGTAGAACAACTTTTGTGGTGTCTTTCAGATGCCTACCAAGGTAGTGTAAAAACTATCAAGAGAACTCCTGTCTGGCACCTTCCCCGGTGGAGTTGTGCATGGGGTGTGTTTGGAACATTTTGTCACCAGCCGAGTCCAAAATTCAGCGGTTCCCCATCTCAGCCCAGAAAGCAGGTAGAACAACTTTTGTGGTGCCTTTCAGCTGCCTACCAAGGTAGTGTAAAAACTACTAAGAGAACTCCTGTCTGGCACCTTCCCCGGTGGAGTTGTGCAGGGGGTGTGTTTGGAACATTTTGTCACCAGCCGACTCCAAAATTCAGCTGTTCCCCATCTCAGCCCAGAAAGCAGGTAGAACAACTTTTGTGGTGCCTTTCAGCTGCCTACCAAGGTAGTGTAAAAACTATTAAGAGAACTCCTGTCTGGCACCTTCCCCGGTGGAGTTGTGCATGGGGTGTCTTTGGAACATTTTGTCACCGGCCGACTCCAAAATTCAGCGGTTCCCCATCTCAGCCCAGAGAGCAGGTAGAACAACTTTTGTGGTGTCTTTCAGATGCCTACCGGAGCAATGTAAAAACTACCAGGAGAACTCCTGTCTGGCACCTTCCCCGGTGGAGTTGTGCATGGGGTGTGTTTGGAACATTTTGTCACCAGTCGAGTCCAAAATTCAGCGGTTCCCCATCTCAGCCCAGAAAGCAAGTAGAACAACTTTTGTGGTGCCTTTCAAATGCCTACCAAGGTAGTGTAAAAACTATCAAGAGAACTCCTGTCTGGCACCTTCCCCGGTGGAGTTGTGCAGGGGGTGTTTTTGGAACATTTTGTCACCAGCCGAGTCCAAAATTCAGCGGTTCCCCATCTCAGCCCAGAAAGCAGGTAGAACAACTTTTGTGGTGTCTTTCAGATGCCTACCGGAGCAATGTAAAAACTACCAGGAGAACTCCTGTCTGGCACCTTCCCCGGTGGAGTTGTGCATGGGGTGTGTTTGGAACATTTTGTCACCGGCCGACTCCAAAATTCAGCGGTTCCCCATCTCAGCCCAGAAAGCAGGTAGAACAACTTTTGTCGTGCCTTTCAAATACCTACCAAGGTAGTGTAAAAACTACCAATAGAACTCCTGTCTGGCACCTTCCCCGGTGGAGTTGTGCATGGGGTGTGTTTGGAACATTTTGTCACCAGCCGAGTCCAAAATTCAGCTGTTCCCCATCTCAGCCCAGAAAGCAGGTAGAACAACTTTTGTGGTGCCTTTCAGCTGCCTACCAAGGTAGTGTAAAAACTACTAAGAGAACTCCTGTCTGGCACCTTCCCCGGTGGAGTTGTGCATGGGGTGTGTTTGGAACATTTTTTCACCAGCCGACTCAAAAATTCAGCGGTTCCCCATCTCAGCCCAGAAAGCAGGAAGAACAACTTTTGTGGTGTGCTTTTGATGCCTACCGGAGCAATGTAAAAACTACCAACAGAACTCGTCCCTGGCACCTTCGCTAGTGGAGTTGTGCAGGGGGTGTATTTATTAAAATTTTGTCACCAGCCGAGTCCAAAATTCAGCGGTTCCCCATCTCAGCCCAGAAAGCAGGTAGAACAACTTTTTTGGTGCCTTTCAGCTGCCTACCAAGGTAGTGTAAAAACTACTAAGAGAACTCCTGTCTGGCACCTTCCCCGGTGGAGTTGTGCAGGGGTGTGTTTGGAACATTTTGTTACCAGCCGACTCCAAAATTCAGCTGTTCCCCATCTCAGCCCAGAAAGCAGGTAGAACAACTTTTCTGGTGTCTTTCAGATGCCTACCAAGGTAGTGTAAAAACTATTAAGAGAACTCCTGTCTGGCACCTTCCCCGGTGGAGTTGTGCATGGGGTGTGTTTGGAACATTTTGTCACCGGCCGACTCCAAAATTCAGCGGTTCCCCATCTAAGCCCAGAGAGCAGGTAGAACAACTTTTGTGGTGTCTTTCAGATGCCTACCGGAGCAATGTAAAAACTACCAGGAGAACTCCTGTCTGGCACCTTCCCCGGTGGAGTTGTGCATGGGGTGTGTTTGGAACATTTTGTCACCAGCCGAGTCCAAAATTCAGCGGTTCCCCATCTCAGCCCAGAAAGCAGGAAGAACAACTTTTGTGGTGCCTTTCAGGTGCCTACCAAGGTAGTGTAAAAACTACTAAGAGAACTCCTGTCTGGCACCTTCCCCGGTGGAGTTGTGCATGGGGTGTGTTTGGAACATTTCGTCACCAGCCAAGTCCAAAATTCAGCGGTTCCCCATCTCAGCCCAGAAAGCAGGTAGAACAACTTTTGTGGTGCCTTTCAGCTGCCTACCAAGGTAGTGTAAAAACTACTAAGAGAACTCCTGTCTGGCACCTTCCCCGGTGGAGTTGTGCATGGGGTGTGTTTGGAACATTTTGTCACCGGCCGACTCCAAAATTCAGCGGTTCCCCATCTCAGCCCAGAAAGCAGGTAGAACAACTTTTGTGGTGTCTTTCAGATGCCTACCGGAGCAATGTAAAAACTACCAGGAGAACTCCTGTCTGGCACCTTCCCCGGTGGAGTTGTGCATGGGGTGTGTTTGGAACATTTTGTCACCGGCCGACTCCAAAATTCAGCGGTTCCCCATCTCAGCCCAGAGAGCAGGTAGAACAACTTTTGTGGTGTCTTTCAGATGCCTACCGGAGCAATGTAAAAACTACTAAGAGAACTCCTGTCTGGCACCTTCCCCGGTGGAGTTGTGCATGGGGTGTGTTTGGAACATTTTGTCACCAGCCGAGTCCAAAATTCAGCGGTTCCCCATCTCAGCCCAGAAAGCAGGTAGAACAACTTTTGTGGTGCCTTTCAGGTGCCTACCAAGGTAGTGTAAAAACTACTAAGAGAACTCCTGTCTGGCACCTTCCCCGGTGGAGTTGTGCAGGGGCTGTGTTTGGAACATTTTGTCACCAGCCGAGTCCAAAATTCAGCGGTTCCCCATCTCAGCCCAGAAAGCAGGTAGAACAACTTTTGTGGTGTCTTTCAGATGCCTACCGGAGCAATGTAAAAACTACCAGGAGAACTCCTGTCTGGCACCTTCCCCGGTGGAGTTGTGCATGGGGTGTGTTTGGAACATTTTGTCACCAGCCGAGTCCAAAATTCAGCGGTTCCCCATCTCAGCCCAGAAAGCAGGTAGAACAACTTTTGTGGTGCCTTTCAAATACCTACCAAGGTAGTGTAAAAACTACCAAGAGAACTCCTGTCTGGCACCTTCCCCGGTGGAGTTGTGCATGGGGTGTGTTTGGAACATTTTGTCACCAGCCGAGTCCAAAATTCAGCTGTTCCCCATCTCAGCCCAGAAAGCAGGTAGAACAACTTTTGTGGTGCCTTTCAGCTGCCTACCAAGGTAGTGTAAAAACTACCAGGAGAACTCCTGCCTGGCACCTTCCCCGGTGGAGTTGTGCATGGGGTGTGTTTGGAACATTTTGTCACCGGCCGACTCCAAAATTCAGCGGTTCCCCATCTCAGCCCAGAAAGCAGGAAGAACAACTTTTGTGGTGTCCTTTTGATGCCTACCGGAGCAATGTAAAAACTACCAACAGAACTCGTCCCTGGCACCTTCGCTAGTGGAGTTGTGCAGGGGGTGTATTTATTAAAATTTTGTCACCAGCCGACTCCAAAATTCAGCGGTTCCCCATCTCAGCCCAGAAAGCAGGAAGAACAACTTTTGTGGTGCCTTTCAGGTGCCTACCAAGGTAGTGTAAAAACTACTAAGAGAACTCCTGTCTGGCACCTTCCCCGGTGGAGTTGTGCAGGGGCTGTGTTTGGAACATTTTGTCACCAGCCGAGTCCAAAATTCAGCGGTTCCCCATCTCAGCCCAGAAAGCAGGTAGAACAACTTTTGTGGTGTCTTTCAGATGCCTACCGGAGCAATGTAAAAACTACCAGGAGAACTCCTGTCTGGCACCTTCCCCGGTGGAGTTGTGCATGGGGTGTGTTTGGAACATTTTGTCACCAGCCGAGTCCAAAATTCAGCGGTTCCCCATCTCAGCCCAGAAAGCAGGTAGAACAACTTTTGTGGTGCCTTTCAAATACCTACCAAGGTAGTGTAAAAACTACCAAGAGAACTCCTGTCTGGCACCTTCCCCGGTGGAGTTGTGCATGGGGTGTGTTTGGAACATTTTGTCACCAGCCGACTCCAAAATTCAGCGGTTCCCCATCTCAGCCCAGAAAGCAGGTAGAACAACTTTTGTGGTGCCTTTCAGCTGCCTACCAAGGTAGTGTAAAAACTACCAGGAGAACTCCTGCCTGGCACCTTCCCCGGTGGAGTTGTGCATGGGGTGTGTTTGGAACATTTTGTCACCGGCCGACTCCAAAATTCAGCGGTTCCCCATCTCAGCCCAGAAAGCAGGAAGAACAACTTTTGTGGTGTCCTTTTGATGCCTACCGGAGCAATGTAAAAACTACCAACAGAACTCGTCCCTGGCACCTTCGCTAGTGGAGTTGTGCAGGGGGTGTATTTATTAAAATTTTGTCACCAGCCGACTCCAAAATTCAGCGGTTCCCCATCTCAGCCCAGAAAGCAGGAAGAACAACTTTTGTGGTGCCTTTCAGCTGCCTACCAAGGTAGTGTAAAAACTACTAAGAGAACTCCTGTCTGGCACCTTCCCCGGTGGAGCTGTGCAGGGGGTGTGTTTGGAACATTTTGTCACCGGCCGACTCCAAAATTCAGCGGTTCCCCATCTCAGCCCAGAAAGCAGGTAGAACAACTTTTGTGGTGCCTTTCAGCTGCCTACCAAGGTAGTGTAAAAACTACTAAGAGAACTCCTGTCTGGCACCTTCCCCGGTGGAGTTGTGCATGGGGTGTGTTTGGAACATTTTGTCACCGGCCGACTCCAAAATTCAGCGGTTCCCCATCTAAGCCCAGAGAGCAGGTAGAACAACTTTTGTGGTGTCTTTCAGATGCCTACCGGAGCAATGTAAAAACTACCAGGAGAACTCCTGTCTGGCACCTTCCCCGGTGGAGTTGTGCATGGGGTGTGTTTGGAACATTTTGTCACCAGCCGAGTCCAAAAATCAGCGGTTCCCCATCTCAGCCCAGAAAGCAGGAAGAACAACTTTTGTGGTGCCTTTCAGCTGCCTACCAAGGTAGTGTAAAAACTACTAAGAGAACTCCTGTCTGGCACCTTCCCCGGTGGAGTTGTGCAGGGGGTGTGTTTGGAACATTTTGTCACCAGCCGACTCCAAAATTCAGCTGTTCCCCATCTCAGCCCAGAAAGCAGGTAGAACAACTTTTGTGGTGTCTTTCAGATGCCTACCAAGGTAGTGTAAAAACTATTAAGAGAACTCCTGTCTGGCACCTTCCCCAGTGGAGTTGTGCATGGGGTGTGTTTGGAACATTTTGTCACCGGCCGACTCCAAAATTCAGCGGTTCCCCATCTCAGCCCAGAAAGCAGGTAGAACAACTTTTGTGGTGTCTTTCAGATGCCTACCGGAGCAATGTAAAAACTACCAGGAGAACTCCTGTCTGGCACCTTCGCTAGTGGAGTTGTGCGTGGGGTGTGTTTGGAACATTTTGTCACCGGCCGACTCCAAAATTCAGCTGTTCCCCATCTCAGCCCAGAAAGCAGGTAGAACAACTTTTGTAGTGTCTTGTTGATGCCTACCGGAGCAATGTAAAAGCTACCAATAGAATTCGTTCCTAGCACCTTCGCTAGTGGATTTGTGCATGGGGTGTATTTATTAAAATTTGGTCACCGGCCGAGTCCAAAATTCAGCTGTTCCCCATCTCAGCCCAGAAAGCAGGTAGAACAACTTTTGTGGTGCCTTTCAGATGCCTACCGGAGCAATGTAAAAACTACCAGGAGAACTCCTGTCTGGCGCCTTCCCCGGTGGAGTTGTGCATGGGGTGTGTTTCGAACATTTTGTCACCGGCCGACTCCAAAATTCAGCGGTTCCCCATCTCAGCCCAGAAAGCAGGTAGAACAACTTTTGTGGTGCCTTTCAGCTGCCTACCGGAGCAATGTAAAAACTACCAGGAGAACTCCCGTCTGGCACCTTCCCCGGTGGAGTTGTGCATGGGGTGTGTTTGGAACATTTTGTCACCGGCCGAGTCCAAAATTCAGCGGTTCCCCATCTCAGCCCAGAAAGCAGGAAGAACAACTTTTGTGGTGCCTTTCAGGTGCCTACCAAGGTAGTGTAAAAACTACTAAGAGAACTCCTGTCTGGCACCTTCCCCGGTGGAGTTGTGCATGGGGTGTGTTTGGAACATTTTGTCACCAGCCGAGTCCAAAATTCAGCGGTTCCCCATCTCAGCCCAGAAAGCAGGTAGAACGACTTTTGTGGTGTCTTTCAGATGCCTACCGGAGCAATGTAAAAACTACCAGGAGAACTCCTGTCTGGCACCTTCCCCGGTGGAGTTGTGCATGGGGTGTGTTTGGAACATTTTTTCACCGGCCGACTCCAAAATTCAGCGGTTCCCCATCTCAGCCCAGAAAGCAGGTAGAACAACTTTTGTGGTGTCCTTTTGATGCCTACCGGAGCAATGTAAAAACTACCAACAGAACTCGTCCCTGGCACCTTCGCTAGTGGAGTTGTGCAGGGGGTGTATTTATTAAAATTTTGTCACCAGCCGAGTCCAAAATTCAGCTGTTCCCCATCTCAGCCCAGAAAGCAGGGTAGAACAACTTTTGTAGTGTCTTTCAGCTGCCTACCAAGGTAGTGTAAAAACTACTAAGAGAACTCCTGTCTGGCACCTTCCCCGGTGGAGTTGTGCATGGGGTGTGTTTGGAACATTTTGTCACCAGCCGAGTCCAAAATTCAGCGGTTCCCCATCTCAGCCCAGAAAGCAGGAAGAACAACTTTTGTGGTGCCTTTCAGGTGCCTACCAAGGTAGTGTAAAAACTATTAAGAGAACTCCTGTCTGGCACCTTCCCCGGTGGAGTTGTGCATGGGGTGTGTTTTGGAACATTTGTCACCGGCCGAGTCCAAAATTCAGCGGTTCCCCATCTCAGCCCAGAGAGCAGGTAGAACAACTTTTGTGGTGTCTTTCAGATGCCTACCGGAGCAATGTAAAAACTACCAGGAGAACTCCTGCCTGGCACCTTCCCCGGTGGAGTTGTGCATGGGGTGTGTTTGGAACATTTTGTCACCGCCGACTCCAAAATTCAGCGGTTCCCCATCTCAGCCCAGAAAGCAGGTAGAACAACTTTTGTGGTGTCTTTCAGATGCCTACCGGAGCAATGTAAAAACTACCAACAGAATTCGTTCCTGGCACCTTCGCTAGTGGAGTTGTGCATGGGGTGTATTTATTAAAATTTGTCACCAGCCGAGTCCAAAATTCAGCGGTTCCCCATCTCAGCCCAGAAAGCAGGTAGAACGACTTTTGTGGTGTCTTTCAGATGCCTACCGGAACAATGTAAAAACTACCAGGAGAACTCCTGTCTGGCGCCTTCCCCGGTGGAGTTGTGCATGGGGTGTGTTTGGAACATTTTGTCACCGAGCCGACTCCAAAATTCAGCGGTTCCCCATCTCAGCCCAGAAAGCAGGTAGAACAACTTTTGTCGTGTCTTGCAGATGCCTACCGGAGCAATGTAAAAACTACCAGGAGAACTCCCGTCTGGCACCTTCCCCGGTGGAGTTGTGCATGGGGTGTGTTTGGAACATTTTGTCACCGGCCGAGTCCAAAATTCAGCGTTCCCCATCTCAGCCCAGAAAGCAGGAAGAACAACTTTTGTGGTGCCTTTCAGGTGCCTACCCAAGGTAGTGTAAAAACTACTAAGAGAACTCCTGTCTGGCACCTTCCCCGGTGGAGTTGTGCATGGGGTGTGTTTGGAACATTTTGTCACCAGCCGAGTCCAAAATTCAGCGGTTCCCCATCTCAGCCCAGAAAGCAGGTAGAACGACTTTTGTGGTGTCTTTCAGATGCCTACCGGAGCAATGTAAAAACTACCAGGAGAACTCCTGTCTGGCACCTTCCCCGGTGGAGTTGTGCATGGGGTGTGTTTGGAACATTTTGTCACCGGCCGACTCCAAAATTCAGCGGTTCCCCATCTCAGCCCAGAAAGCAGGTAGAACAACTTTTGTGGTGTCCTTTTGATGCCTACCGGAGCAATGTAAAAACTACCAACAGAATTCGTTCCTGGCACCTTCGCTAGTGGAGTTGTGCATGGGGTGTATTTATTAAAATTTTGTCACCAGCCGAGTCCAAAATTCAGCGGTTCCCCATCTCAGCCCAGAAAGCAAGTAGAACAACTTTTGTGGTGCCTTTCAAATGCCTACCAAGGTAGTGTAAAAACTATCAAGAGAACTCCTGTCTGGCACCTTCCCCGGTGGAGTTGTGCATGGGGTGTGTTTGGAACATTTTGTCACCAGCCGAGTCCAAAATTCAGCGGTTCCCCATCTCAGCCCAGAAAGCAGGTAGAACAACTTTTGTGGTGCCTTTCAGCTGCCTACCAAGGTAGTGTAAAAAACTACTAAGAGAACTCCTGTCTGGCACCTTCCCCGGTGGAGTTGTGCATGGGGTGTGTTTGGAACATTTTGTCACCAGCCGAGTCCAAAATTCAGCGGTTCCCCATCTCAGCCCAGAAAGCAGGTAGAACTACTTTTGTGGTGCCTTTCAGATGCCTACCAAGGTAGTGTAAAAACTATTAAGAGAACTCCTCTCTGGCACCTTCCCCGGTGGAGTTGTGCATGGGGTGTGTTTGGAACATTTTGTCACCGGCCGACTCCAAAATTCAGCGGTTCCCCATCTCAGCCCAGAGAGCAGGAAGAACAACTTTTGTGGTGTCCTTTTGATGCCTACCGGAGCAATGTAAAAACTACCAACAGAACTCGTCCCTGGCACCTTCGCTAGTGGAGTTGTGCAGGGGGTGTGTTTGGAACATTTTGTCACCAGCCGAGTCCAAAATTCAGCGGTTCCCCATCTCAGCCCAGAAAGCAGGTAGAACAACTTTTGTGGTGCCTTTCAGGTGCCCTACCAAGGCAGTGTAAAAACTACTAAGAGAACTCCTGTCTGGCACCTTCCCCGGTGGAGTTCTGCATGGGGTGTGTTTGGAACATTTTGTCACCGGCCGACTCCAAAATTCAGCGGTTCCCCATCTCAGCCCAGAAAGCAGGTAGAACAACTTTTCTGGTGTCTTTCAGATGCCTACCAA